>NC_137803.1:10874824-11474824 GCF_963383645.1 Muscardinus avellanarius
TTGTAGTGCTATAATTCATCTATCTTCCTTCTTTCCTTCCTTCCTTCCTTCCTTCCTTCCTTCCTTCCTTCCTTCCTTCCTTCCTTTCTTCCTTCCTCTCTATCTCTCTCTCCCTCCTCCCTCTCTCTCCCCTTCTCTCTCCCTCCTCCCTCTCCCTCTCTCCTTCTCTCTTCTCTCTCTCTTTATCTCCCTCCTCCGTCTCTCTCCTCTCTCTCTCTCTCTCTCTCTCTCTCTCTCTCTCTCTCTCTCTCTCTCTCTCCCCTCCTCTCTCTGTCTCTGTCTCTTTCTCTCTCTCCTCAGCATTTCCTCACCGGGTTAATGAGGGTCTCCCTACTTGCTGAAACTGTCGTCAAACCTGCCATCCTTCTAACTCAGTCTCCCAAGTACTGGGATTACAGTTGCATGTCACCACACCTCCCTAGGTTTTATTGGTTTTTGAAACGGGGTATCACAAAGTTGCTGAGGCTGGTCTGGAACTTGTGATCCTTCTGTCTCAGCTTCCCACATCCTAAAGTTAAAGGCCTGCACCACCATATTCATGTTAGTAACTTATACTTCTTTATATTTACAATTTGAATCATTATTCTTTACTTTGCATATTGTTGTATACCTCTTTTGTTCAAATACTTAATAGTAACAGCTAATACTTATTGTACACAGTTATGTAATTAGACATGGTAGTGAAGAGGTGGTCAAATAGTCTCATAAATTTCACAGGTAGGTATTATTGTCCTTATTCTACAAATGAGAAAATTATGGTTTAAAAAGGATTACTGCTTTGCCCAAACTCACACAATAATTTCCCAGACCTGAATGTATGTCTTTTCAGGAAGAAACTCTGTACTTTCAACCACTAGGATAATCTGGGTGTGGCCATTCTCATAGATACCGTGTTTCCTCTCATCAGAGAAGACCTGTGAGACCTTGGATTCTTGCTCCTCCATATGAAAAAATTCAAACAGTAGTAAGATGAAACAGGAACTTAAAGCTACTGAGTTTTCATGTTTCTGTTTCTGACCCCTTTCTCTCTCCTTTCTCCTCCATCCCCAATCAGTTGTCAATTTCCAACATCCCAGCTCCTTAGTACAGCTCCCTTACTCTGTGCCTCTGCTTCACCTAATTACTCATCTGAATCAAGATATATTTAATTCTAACATAAACCAACAGCCCAGCAATTTGCACTTTACCAAACAAGAGTAGATTTTAACTGGTTTCCTAGTTTTTAATATCTTTAAAACATAATAATACATGATTTTTATTTACATCTTACTTGATCACAAAAATTTAATCACTTTCCAGCTTAAAAAATCATAGATAGCTCAATATAACATGCCATATTAAGGCAGCTTAGCCAGGCATGATGTTATGTGCCCATAATCCCACTGATTGGGAGGCTGAATCAGGAAGATCACAGCTTTGAAGTCAGCCTCAGCAATTTAGCAAGACCCTGTTTGAAAACAAAAATTAAAATAGGGCTGGGAGTGTATCCCAGAGGCAGAACACCCCCGAGTTCTACTCTCAGTACCAAAAATAAAAATCAGATTAGTAGCTGATACATTCCATGGTATGAGCTCATTGAATATAATAAAACTATGATCTTATATATGCACATACACACAAACAGACACACACACACTTGTAATTTTAAGATGTCGTTTTTTTGGAAAAGTCATCCTGATTTCTGAGAATGAAAAGAAATGATAAAAAGATGCAACCCAAAACTGGTGCAAAGTGCTCTTTTGAGGTTCTTATCTTCTTTTAGGCCTCCCTCATTCTTCTACATTTCCCCTTATGTCCTGGGAGTTCAACAGGCTTTGCAAAGCCACAGCACATTGCCAAGGGCTTTGCTACAAACAAATCCATAATGATCCGTATTTTGCATTTATCTATAATAAAAATCCAGAAGAAAACAAATAAAAGTGCAAGGAATACACAAAGCAATGATTATTATATTTTGCTCAAAGAAACAGCACGCAACAAATTCAATAAATGCTGGTGTTTTGTATGGTACTGTAACTGCATGTGTTTTTTTCAGAATCTTTTTTTTTTCAGATTATCTTATTCTGTTTTATTTTATAAATTCAAATCTCCATTGCAAACATTGAGATAAGATATTTTGGCTATATGTATAGGATGACGAGAGGTTGAAAGCCAATAATCATCACCATCATTAACAAAAGCTCTTAGCTATTTACAGCCTGTCTACAGGATTTTCTTCTGCTGAAAATATTTGTGTTTTATAATGAAATGGAAATAAATGTATTTGCTACAATTTCTTTTCTTTCCTTCTTTTTCTTTCTTTCTTTTTTTTTTTTTTTTGGTGGTACTGGGGTTCCTGGAAGCCCTTCTACCTCCGGGTTACACTCCCAGACCTATTTTATACTTTTTTTTATTTTTGGAAACATGGTCTCTTAAACACGGTCTCTTAAATCCTCCTGTTTCCTCCTCCCAAGCATGGGGATTACAAGTGTGTGCCACCACGCCCAGCTGCAATTTCTCATATGCATATTCCTTTCCTTCCCTTTTCTTTCCTGGGTTCAGGGGGTTGAACCCAAGGCTTTTCTGTCTCCAAGCTACATCTCACCCCTTTTATGTATGTATGTATGTATGTATGTATGTATATATGTATGTATATATGTATGTATGTATGTATATATGTATGTAATATATGTATATATGTATATATATACATGTATATATGTATATATGTATATGTATATATGTATATGTAGATATGTATATATGTACATGTATATATGTATATATGTATATACATGTATATATGTATATATGTATATGTATATGTGTATATATGTATGTATGTATATATGTATATATGTATGTATATATGTATATATGTATATGTATATAGATATATATGTATATGTGTATATATGTATATATGTATATATGCATTATATATATATATTTATTTATTTATTTTTTTTACTTTGTAACAAGTTCTCTTGCTAAGTTGCTGAGAGTCTCAGCATGTTGCCGAGCCTGGTTTTGAAGCTGTAATTCTCTTGCATCAGACTCTCAAGTAATAGTGTTATAGGTGTACACCACCATGCCTGACTGGTATGTATAATTCCAGAGAAGAAATGTTTCATTAATTTTGTGGGATGGAGAGGAAGGCAATCATACTCTCACACAAATGTTCAATTTATAAAGGATGATTACTAAATATTTTGCCATAAAAAAGGAGAGATAGAAAAGAGAGGGGAGAGAGAAGAGAGAGAGAGAGAGAGAGAGAGAGAGAGAGAGAGAGAGAGAGAGAGAGAGAGAGAAAGGAAAATATGGGTGGAGAGAGAGTAGAGAGTAGCTGAATGATCCTGAAAGGAAGAGGTAAAGAAAAAAATAACAAGCAAAATAAATAGATAAATAAAACAACGCTTAAAGTCTTTAGCTGGGCATGGTAGCTTACACTTGTAATCTCAATATTTGGGAGGCTGAGACAGGAGAATTATAGTTCTTTGACAGCCTCATCTACTTAGGTCCTTTGCAACTTAGTGACACCCTGTTTCAAAATAAGGAAAGGAAAATTGGGCTGGAGGTGTAGCTCAGAGGTAGAATGCTCCTGTGTTCCATTCCCAGTACTGGAAAAAAAAAATCTTCAAGGCAAGCTATCAGGGACATAATAACCAAGAACAAAATATCCAATGAAAATTTCCTGTGGGAAATTACCTGTTGTCTCCCAACATTTTATAATGATTGTAAAATATTAAACACATGTTTAATATGATTAGATTTTTTTATGGAAATTGGCCAAGAGGTAAGTTCTTGTGCAGGTGGAACAGATCCCGCTTGCACAGATAAGAGGTTTCTGGAGACAGAAGCAATGGAGACTGTGGCGCCACAAGATGTTGGGCTGCTCATTAAGTCAACTCTATAGCCATGTGAATAAGGTTCTAAAAATGTTATCTAGAAGAAAATATCATTCATGTATACAGCATGTGAGAAAGAAGATGCACATACACTTCTGCCTGCAATGTCCTTTTTAAAAAAATTTAGTGTAGAAAAATTCTAATATGAAATGGAACACACATGCCTACTGTTGAATACTATCCACTGTTTCACCCACAAACTTGTCTGAGGGAGATCACAGAGGAGCCTTTTCAGGCTTCGGGCTTTTGATACTTTACACTTGTAGTCAATAGACATTGACCTGCTTTTGTGCCCTAGAGGACTCATCAATTCACTCTTCTCGAGTAAAGAAAGCAGAAAAATCTCCCTTTTCTTCTTTTTATTTTCTTTTCCACATTCTCTAAGACATCCTGCAGAAGTTTTGCCCCTCTAAAGAAATGAATAGATGTAGAGGCCATTGTGGTCCTCTACAGTTTGCAGTTGGAATGTCTAAGGGGCATTTTTATTTAATGCACAGAATCTAAACCCCAAGGACACTTAAGAAAAAAATAGTTAGCATGCCAAAAAAAAAAATTGAAAGACTTAATGAAGTCTTCAAAACTTCCTATCCAAATGTAGTATAAATAAATTAACATACTAGGAAGACTTTACTTAGTCAAAGGCCATTCAATTAAAATCTAGAGCAAGAGAAATTTAGTCCAAAGAGAAACAAATAGTAAGATTATGAGAGAATATATACAACTATCAGGGCAGAAGAAATCCACAACAGTTAAATTGTGTTGCTTCTCCAATAATTCTGTCATATTCTAAACAAATTGCTCAGCAACTGACATGATTTACTGAACGGATTCCCAGAGCAAACATTAAACTATTATATAAATCATATCATGTAACTTGGGTCCTAAGAATTCTTTAAGACATTTTTTATATTCGTAAAGTATAGAAAATAGGTCTTGACATCCCCTGCTACACTGCAACATTACTGGAGCAGTTCCTGGAGTTCCAGTGCAAGGAATGCTTGAGTATCAGGTTAAATAGGAAGTGGTCACTAGTAGAATGGAGAATGTGGTCTGGAATCAGACCCTCAGGACCATAGCTTAGCTTACTGCTTATTTGTATTATCTGCGACTTTCTCAAATATAAAGCAAACTAATGATACTAATGCCCCTTCAACCTCAAAGAATCTTTGTGGGAGTGGGGTGAGATACTGTAAAAGAACATAGCATGCCTGTAATCCCAGCAATTGGGAGGCTGAGACAAGAGGATTTTGGCAATTGAGGGAGGCCTTCAGCAACTTAGTGAGACCCTGTTTCACAGACTAAAAATTAACTTAAATTAAAATAGGGTAAGCAATGTAGCTCAGAGGAAGAATGCCCCCTGGTTTCATGCCCCAGTGCCACACACACACACACACACACACACACACACACACACACACACACTGATGTACAGCTCCAAAACAAATGAAAACAATGTTCATAATGTTGCTGCTATTATATTAAAAATTCGCATCCACGAAAGGAACAAGAGGTCACCGAAGTCTTCGGAAACAGTGGCCCTTCCCACTTTGTACGGGTCACAACTTTCAATGGTATTAATGAATGTCAAAGTGCAAGAAACATTTTTTGAAACGTGTGAATCCCAATCTTGAGTAAAGTTTGGAAATCCTGAGAGCAAAGAAAAATAAAAAGTTGTTTCTTGCTTCAGGGTGATTTTCAGGAAGAGATGTCATCTCCTGCCTGAACTTCATCCCACTCTTAAGATGCCTCACTTGGCCTGGCCCATGTTGAAACATTCTTCCAAGAGAATATTTGCAAGTTTACTTATTGATATCTATAAAAGCATATGCCTGTAGTTTTGTTGTATATATAGTATTTCTATGGTCTAAATGATTTTCCAGGAATGAAACCTACATTCATAAAACCACATGTTGAGCAGTTAAGCATTCCACATAGGGCCTGGTAGTTCTCCTTAAGATTATAGAAATGATGATCTCTGAAAGAAATGTCATTCTTAAAATTCAAATTAGATTCTTAAGATATTAGAGAATTAAAGAAAATTTATTTCATAAGAGAAGAGCATTAATGAAATCTCTAAACATTTTTCACATTTTCAAAACTCTTTTGAAAATAGATTTTCCTCCCTTCATGGTGCCTAAATAATGTAGAGTACACAAAGATTAACATTACATACTCCACTCTTTGCTGCATGCATTTTGAACTAATCAATGGCCTTGCGGATGTAATACGGAGCTATGGTTTTCTTAAACAGACTCCTAAATTACTTAGTGTAACATTTTACAAAATGTATTTCTAACTACTTGAGTGGAGAGGGAAAGAAAAGAAGGGAAGGGAGACAATAAAAAATAAACTTTTGTATTTAGAGTTCTTATCCTTACCCTTGACTCCCAAGAAACCCTCTTACTAAGCTAGCTTAGAAAGTCAAATCTTCTTTGAGAAGCATTACATAGCACATACTTGGCCACCAACCTGGTTCAAGTAGATATTTTTCCCACTGACCCTCTAGGCTTAGGAATTTGTATGTTTCATATACACACATCTGCACATGGATATCACTCAGGAAACTTCAATAGGACCAAATTACAAATCAGTCGGCTATTTCTTACCCAGAAGAAGAAACAATGGGCTTGTTATTCATTGGGCAGCATTCACTACGTGGATGGTACCCTGATTGATGCTACAGATGGCTACAAGGGCAAACCTCCTTTTCCCTCCAGGCTCTCTCCCTATACACTCTAATTCACCTTTTATTGCTAAGCATCTCATGAATACTCCACTTTCCAAATAGCTTTCATTTCACTTTATTCTTTAATCTTCATTTCCTTACCAGATCTCCAGCCCTACTACCTCTGGCTGGAATTATTTAACTACCAGAGGTTTTATAATCCTGCCTCCAGTCATAGTGATTGGCAACAACAGCACTGGCCTTTCTAAAATACAAACACTCAACACAACCCCCAACACTGTCCCCAAAATTTACCAACACGAATAAATACCTAAAATCAAATAAAAATACCTCAGCAAGCATATTAAACTTTCACAAGAGAACTGGGCCTTGCTCATGCCTGCCTTTGTTCCTCGTTTGCCCTAACTAATATTCTGCATCAGAGTCACTTACAGACCCCTAGGAAAACTGTTTTCTCATTTTTCCATGGCTGTATCTTTTTTTTAAATTTGTATTGGTCAATTGTAGTCATACATCTTAATGGATACAAGATGGTAGAGGCATACATGCACACATCGCTTATTTAGCCCTTCCCCAGTTCCCACCCCATTCTCTCCCCTCCTTTTTCCTCCTTCCCATGTGTGCTTTACTGATGGACTATGGTATGTTTATGAATGCACGTCCCATACATTAGGGAATTTACCTTTTCCCCCTCCCACTGCCCTCAGTGGTCACCTTGTTTGTCCATCTATGGTTTCTCCTTCCTCATCTTGATCTGCTCCTTAGTACGAGAATGTCTTTTCCTCTAATCCCATATTTTTTGGGGCTGTTTTTTCATTCTTCTATACACAGCTGAAATGTTACCTTCTCTTTAAAATCTTGAATGATGTCCCCACACCGGTTTTTCTGTTTCTTCTTTAATCTCCCACTGCACAATTGGAAGGTTCACTATCAAGCAACACTGATATTATATGAATTTTTTATTGTATTGCAAATTATCATAAGGCCAAGAATATCTCTGTGCATTGATATTCCCAGTACATAGCCACATGAGTATACAGCCTACATACCCTACAAGTATTTAGTCAAAGGATAAACTGAGAAAAGTTCTAAAAATATTTTACATACAATGACTTCTTATAGGACCATTAAAGAGCATCAATATCTTACTTTATTTTGCCAGATGTGGTGGTACACACCTGAAATATGAGTACTTGGGAGGATGATACAGGAGGATCACAGGTTTGAGGACAGCCTCAGCAATGTAGTGAGACTCTCAACAACCTAAAGAAGCCATATTTCAAAATAAAATAAAATAGGGTTAGTGGTATAACTGGGGCGTGGAGCGGGGGGTAGAATGTCCCTAGTTTCAATCCCCAGTACCACAAAAAAAAATAAAAAAGTCTCTTTTTTATATTTCCTTCATTCAGAAGTTTCAATGAGACAAAATGCTAGCTACAGGTTAAATCTCAATGTGAAGAGAGGAGAAGTATATAGACAGATTCTTATTGAAAGCTTTGAGTCTCGGTAATGGGCTGACCATCGTAGTGAAAGCAGATATCATTCTCTTCTCTTCCCATTCAGTCTTCTTGTCTCTGGATTGCACAGATGTTTGTCAAGTGACATCATCAGAAAACCCTCTCTGGTCAGTGGGGTGCTGACTTCTAATAATATAAGCCTTCTAATAAGACTTCTAAGAGCTAGAGTCTAACGCGGTTTTGTATTAGTTGGGTAAACCAGCAGATGGTTCCTGTGATCTCTGCACTGGAAGTGAGTATGTATGAACATACCTGCTCACTCCACAGAGAATGCTCACAGCTACCACAATGAGCACTACACATCCTCTGACAAATAGGGTTTCTTTCTCTTTATCCTTCTCCCCTTTCTCTTTTCAGTCCTCTTCCTCTCCTCCTGCCCCTCCTCTGTTGTTTTCTAAATTGAACTGAAGCCAAAATTACCTCTACCTCCCCCAGCAGGAGCTCAATCAAAACAGAAACAATAACTCAGAAAATTTGATAATCAGTCCTCATCAAAGTTTTCATCATCTACTTTATCCCTATAAGTATCTAAATGTATGCTGCATAATCCAATAAACTTAAAACATTAAATAAAATATTTTCTCAGAAAATATCTTTCTGCAAAATTTTATTGAATTTTTAATGCATAATTTACATGAAGATTTTTCAAATGCTTCATGCATGACTTTCAGTCTGAATGTGTCAATAGATGCTGCTAATTACGATGATCTTTAATTTGTTTTGGTTCAAATACATACAAATTTGACAAACTAATGTCAGAAATAATGAGTTTTCATTGATGGGCATGAAACCAAGAAAATTATCTCACCCAGAAAGTATCCATGCTTAAACCTATTCTTTCACAAGATAATTTTAAACGAGAATTCAATGCCATCTCGGACATTATACTAATATATTCAATTAAATATTTTCAGTATAGATTTATGGCTTTCTAGGCAGAAGTAATTTGCTCTGAAGCCAATGCAGTTTACGATTTAGAGCCTTCTACATCCATGGGTCATTTCTAAGACCCAGGAACTAAGGGGGAGGTGGAAAGTTTAGCAATATCATCACAAATTTGGAAAATACCCAAAGGAAGTGTTGATATATTTGAAGCTACAGAGACCACATACTTTTGCATCTACGTGAGAATCCACAAAACTTATCCTACTCCTAGGTTATCCCTTTAAATGTTAGATATGCTTCTTAGGCCATATTTCAAATAAAGTATTTGGTTTGAAAATTATTTCCCCAGTCTCATGATATAATCAACTACATTCAATGTAGAAAAATGTTACAGGGAAAACCGTTCATAAATTTTACATGTTATGCCTATATTAATGAATATATTTAGCTCAGATCAATTGCCACTATTTCATTTATTCCAAGTAATTTCTCAGAGCAGAGGAAACTAAAGATTCTATACATACTAATACTAAAATAGATTGTAAAACTGCAATGAAGACAAGTACTTAGAGTATATTTGAATATAAGGTTTGGTTTACTGTGATAACATGATGCTTAAAATTTTATCACTGTACTTATGAGTATAAATTTTATTTTTTATGTTAAAAAAGTTTCATTTTAACCCAGGTGTGGTGGTGCACGCTTGTAATCCCCACACTTGGGAGGTGGAGACAGGAAGATCTCGCTGGTTCGAAGCTAGCCCCGTTAAGAGACCCTGTTTCCAAATAAGAATATAAAATAGGTCTGGGAGTGTAGCTCGGAGGTAGAAGGGTTTCCAGGAACCACAGTACCACCAAAAAAAAAAAAAAAAAAAGTTTAATTTTTCCGGAAATGGTGGCACATGCTTGTAATCTCAGCATTTGGGAGGCTGAGACAGGAGGATCCTGGTTTGTGGCCAGCCTCGGCTATTTAGTAAGGTTCTTGCAGCTCAGTGAGACCCTGTTTCAAAATAAAGAATAAAAGATAGGGCTGGGGGTGTAGCTTGAGGTAGAATGCCCCTGGGCTCCATCCCTAGTACCACACACACAAAAGAAAAGATGCGCCCACTTAAGGATAAGCTAATTCTCCTTTTCTCTCTTTATCTCTGCTATTCATTCCAAATCAACCACACTGGTCTTTTCATTTTGTCAAACATTAGAGGCCTCTTTCGCTTCTAGGTCTGTTTCCTTTGCTTGATTCCCTCAGTCTTTATTCTCCTTAACTCTGTGCCTCCCCCTGGGCTTTGTAAAATGATCACTTTCCATGAGCTGACCACCCTTTTGATTTTTTTTATCCCTATTGTGCTGGGATTTGAACCCGGAGCTTAGCACATGTGAGGTAAATGCTCTACCACTGAGCTACATCCACAGCCCTAACCCCCCAGCCCCCCCCCCTGCTTTTTTGTGGTACTGGGTATGGAATCCAGGAGCATTCTACCTCAGAGATACCGCCAGAGAGATTTTTTATTTTTATTTTATTCATTTTTTTTTATTGGTGCATTGTAGTCATACATCTTAATGGGATAAAAGACTTGTGGAGACATACACGCACACATCATCCAATTAGCCCATACAAGGTCTCACTGAGTTACAAAGAGCCTCGCTAAACACCTGAGGCTGTCCATGAACTGCCATCCTCTGGTCTCAGCCTCCAGAACGCTAGGATCACAAGCTTGAGCCATGACGCCTGGCTCATGACCACCCTTTTTAGATTGAGTCTTCCAGGGCACAAAATTTTAACAGATATTCACAAATTCATACAAATTCTGATGGTAGAAAAGAATGAAGAATAGTATGTATCCCTGGAAGTAAAAATAAAATCAGTTTCATTTCTGCAGTTGTTTTTATGTTTTGACTTTTTAAATTATCCTATCATTTTGTATAAATCTTTCAATTCCTAGTCCTATGCTTTGGAAGAGATACTGGGCCATTAGTTTTACAAATGGGAAAAAGGCTAATGATGTTGAACATTTTTTTTCTGTATTTATTGGCCATTTGTATGTCTTCTTTTGTGAAGTTTCTATTCAATTCAGTTACCCATTTCTTGATTGAGTTATTTGTTTTGCTAGCGTAGAGTCTTTTGAGCTCTTTGTATATTCTGGATATTAGCCATCAGGGAGATGCAAATCAAAACTATGCTGAGATTCAATTTAACCCCAATCAGTGGCAAGCATAAAGAAGTCAAACAACAACAAATGCTGGCGAGGATGTGGGGAAAGAGGAACTCTTTTACACTGTTGGTGGGAGTGCAAACTAGTTCAGCCGCTATGGAGATCTGTGTGGAGATTCTTTAGAGAACTGGGGATGGATCCACCATACGATCCGACTATACCACTCCTGGGTGTCTTTCTAAAGGGGTTGAATTCAGAGAACTAAAGTAACATATGCATAGCCATGTTCATAGTAGCACAATTTGTAACAGTCAAAATATGAAAACCAACCCAGGTCTCCACCAAAAGATGAATGGATTTCAAAATTATGGAAAATACACACAATGGAATTCTACTCAGAGAAAAAAAAAATCATGCCATTCACAAGAAGATGGAAAGCCCTGGAAAACATTATGCTAAGTGAGATCAGCCAAGCACAGATAGAGAAGGGACATATGTTTTCTCTAATATGCTCAAATTAGGGAGCATTAAGGATACCAAAGGGACTCCGGATAATGCAGGGGAAATCTTCCCTAGAAAGGAAGGGTAAAAAAGGAAGAAGGCTGAGGTTGGTTAATGGAGGAGCTACATTTGAATATGTGTGTAAGAGTGAATGTAGCATGGTCAACCTGGACACTCATTGTTAAGAGGGGGAAGGGGAATTGGGGGGAGAGGGCACCAAGCACTGTGTGAATGTATGCCATTTGCAATATGATCCACATACAAATTTTAAAAAAATGAGGAAAAGGTCCCTAGATACGCTTATCATTTTGTTGTTGACAAGCAAAAATACAAAGAAAAATTAAGTCCTTGAAAAAAATAGATTAAAATGACTCAACATCTAGTGATCTCTCAATGAGGTATGATCGATGCTGAGACAAATCCGTGAAGACTAGCTTTTGAAGTGGGTGGTCATTGTCACAGAGCCCTCAAAGCGGTCCTTTGTAATTACCATATGAAGTGACAATATTGAAAAATTAACATATAAGCAAGAAAAAATTCAAAGTTCCCACATTTCTAAAAATTTACATTATTAATGAAATATAATACAGTATGCATATTTTAAATAGTCTATTGGGGAGAAAGGATACCTGCAGAGGAAGTTTTTGCATAATTCCTAGTGAATGAATATTTCCTTATAATGATGAAATCATTAATAATGAAGGTCATCAATGTTACTGAATGTAATGTCAGGTTGCTCCTAAGATTTATGGTTAAATATAAAACACAAAAACTTAGACTCTCTTGTTATGCCATCTGACTAAGGGCAGGTAAATGCTTATACCACATAATGTACCTGAGTAAGTGCGGCGGTTCTATAAAATAAGACAACTTTAAATACACATGCCAGCATAAAACTAAAAATCTGTGAATTATTCTTTTTTATGTGTGGTGGAGAGAGATTCTCACTGATTATATCTGGACAAGTATAAATACACTTTGTATCAGTTTTATTATTGTATAATGGATATACAATAAACTATATACATAGTGTAAAAATGATTGACTAATCATAATTAGGTGAATACTAGTTATATTGATGTAGGAGAAGATTATGCATCTGATTAGAAGTCTCAAACACAGATAGCAGGAAGGACAGACAGGAGGAAGCATCACCCCAAGTTATATGTGTTCTGTCCCTTCAACCAGATGTTTGCACTGAGACAGATAAAACAAAAATGCACAAAATTGCGTCGGTAGATTTTCTGCAGAGATGAAGTGCCTTGCTCTGCCCCTGCAGACAAGCGCTACTGTAGAGTTCTGGATCAAGTCTCCTGTGAGCCTCTGGATAGTGTTAGCACTCATTCCATCAAGCAATCTTGAGGATTTGCGTGATCAAATATACACAGTTTGCCCTAAAAACTCATGTGGTTTTCTTCTGGATTCAACCACTTGACATGTTTGTTTTTGTGCATAAATACATTTCCTAGTATTTATTTTGTATTTATCTTACAGAGTACATTGAAATGAGCCCTTATTCTTTTTTATGACTTGTTCCTTGGATACTTAAGAGCAGCATCATTTCTTTCATTTAAATGATGAGCAAAAGGGAAAATAGCCTTTTACCTTCATTTTCCTTATGTGTTTTATTGTTGTTGCTGCTGTTGTTAATTATACTGTAGAACACCTGTCTACCCAAACAGTCCCCTTGGCAATGGTAGTTTTTAGAAGTTTGGCTCTATTTCTCCTTATACATACCCTCGGCCCTTCCTTCTGTATATTTGTGAGACTATCAGAATGACACATTATTTTTCTACTTGTTTGACTTTTATAAACATAATTAAATCAATTTCTATTTATACAAATACTTAAATTATGTTAAGATGTTTAATACCTTTTTCCTCTCAAAAAAGTTGGAATTCGCTATTCTAAAATGTTATGCGATCAGTATTGATGCCAAATACATAAACTGAAGATGTTCAAATGGTACCGTTTGCAGAATGAAAGTATGAATTAGTCAAATGTGGTTCTGAATTCAGAATTTAATGAAGTAGAGGATTGGTAAACCCTAGCAATAGGTCTGAGTCAAACTTTAGGCCAAACAGAGCTCCGACTTAAGGAACTGTCTTTAAAAAAAAAGAAAATTAACTGAGAAACTGAGCGATAATAAAGCAATCCAATTAACCTGGTTCCATTAAGCATCGCTTTTCTTCAGTAGAATCCTAATGGCACCAGAATCTCTTGCCTTCTGAGAAACTCTCAAAGATTTCACTATCTTTTAAAATTAAAAAAAAAATATTTGATTTGAAAACAGAACTAGTGTGCGTGTGTATGTGTGTGTGTGTGTGTGTGTGTGTGTATCTGACCCTTTATCCCAATATGTGGTTTGAAAAGCTGACCTAGGTAACAGTAAATCCAATGATTATGAATATTTGAACTATTAAAATGACAACCAAATCCTGAAATTATATATATATATATATATATATATATATATTCAGCAGTAATTAAAAATTATCCAAGTATCATCATTATAAATACCAAAACTGTGTTGGAAATTTTGCCTACTTTAATATTTTCTACATATTCACTAGTATCAGTTTTTCCCATAAAATAACTTTCATTTAACATTTCATACTTTATACAGTGTAAAGAACTTCATCAGATGTTATCTGATTCATGTTTGACTCCAACCCCATGGAGCAGGGAGATTTGGTGTTTCTGTCCCTTTGTGATAGATGAGAGAACAAGGAAAGGTAATTTAAAGGACTTGTCTGTGGTCAGGAAGTGTGCCAATGTGATGAATCTTGCTTGGTTTCATCCTTGTTTTCTCCTTAGACTTTAAGTTGTTTTTACAACATACTTTAAAAAAGAAAACACCTGAATCAGGTCAGCTATAGGAAGCAGTCCTTGGACGCAGAGCAAAAGCACAAGCCACTATTCACATAACAACAGAAAATTCTCAAGGAATGCTTCTTAATCAAGCAGGAGGTAATTTACATATATTATTCTACTGAATCCTACTAAGAACTATATACCATGAGACCTATTATTAAACCAATTTTGCGGAGAATTGCTGAGAGGAGCTGAGACATTTCAAAGTAAGTGACCATGCTGAGATTCACCCAGATCTCCCTAATTTATGAGCCTGAGTTACATTTCAACTACTAGGCGTCTTCCGAGTGTATTGGCACAATATAGTAACTCATTACTACTTAAAGTCTCTGAATTAGGTAACATATCTAAAGCTGATCATATAGCACGCAAACTGCCCTGTCATTTCCAATTCTCTATGAGAAAGCAAAACACAAAGCTTCTATCTTACTTTTCCAAAGCTCTAACTTCTTTGAGTCCAACCTCCAGTTTCTTTTATCTTCTCCACCTAAGGAAGAGTGATTTGGCATCTTCTTGCTATCTTTTTTGTTTTGAGATGGAAGGATAGGCTAGTCATTGGACATCCCATGCAGCTAAGCAGAAACACCCAGCTCTTTCCCCGACTATTTTCCCTTTATTTATTTCTGCTTGGTGTACAAATGATGTGAAAACACAGTTGAGACCATCCAAAAATCATAGACAAGATAGTGCTTATGATTATGCATCACCAGGGTGGTATAAACATCATTAAAATCCAGACCTTTCTGTCTCCTAAGCCCATTATCTCTCCATGAGCCTAACCTGTCCTGGAACGAGCAGATCCCAACATAGTTACAAACATGGTAGCAGCTGTAGACACTCCCAGTGGCAGCCCTAAGGGGATCATCCTCCTTTGGATATATTAGATGCAGTATCACAGACAATGCAATGTACTGGCCCGCAGCTGAATGAGTTATCAACAATGCAACGGGTTGTCTTTCTGTTTGGAGGAGAAACACACGACTTATAACAAGTTTCCTTTAATCGGTAAAATAAAAGGAAATGTCTGAAAGGCCTGAAAAGAAAGGAAAAGCAAATAGTAGCTTGCCCAGAGAAGATTTCAGAGTTAGTTCTGAGAACTGAAATCTTCACTTAATAATTTTTGAGAAAAATAATTTTAGAGAGATTGACTTTGACTTTCATATTAATATTTAATTTCACCATAGTTTCCCTTTAGTATATTCACTAGTTATTTATTATTCTATATATATATATATATATATATTTAATCTCCCACTCTAATTTTTAATTACTTATGCTGTTTCATATAGACATGATAACAGTAATAAAGTAAAAAATAAAAATGATAACCCAAGTAATCAATTGTGGTGTTAATGGAATATAATTTGTATGAATTAGCAAGAGAAATAAAATTTTTGATTCATGTTTTTGAACTTCTAGATTGCTACAGAGTATTGAAATTTAATCCTGACTGTCATATTTCAGGACATCAGGTAGCAAGCACAGCTAATCCACGGGCAGTTCTGGAAATCCTGTCATGTAGGACATGCTTGGGATCAGGAAGTATTTAGTCTTTTAAAAATGAGTTTAGAGTCGAAGCAGTGCAGAATCACTGCCTTCAGATGCTTGAACCACTAGATACAATTTAATTTTCTAAAACTGGTATTGCCGGAGGACTTCCGGGAAGATGGCGACCGAGTAAAGCGGCATTTATGAATCCCGCTAAAACTGGTATTGCCCTAAAACCCAACATCCTCTCCCAACAAATCCACAATGCTACACAACTTCTGATCTCCCCATGCTTTCAATACTGGTCATGAGCATCCACACGCACACAATCGCTTTCCTCATGAAGCTCACTGCCAGAAATGTACTTTCTCCCCTATACACTGCGCTGCATGGAAAAAAAACTGTATAATTCTCTCTCTCTCTCTCTCTCTCTCTCTCTCTCTCTCTCTCTCTCTCTCTCCCTCCCTCCCTCCCTCCCTCCCTCCCTCCCTCCCTCTCTCTCTCTCTCTCTCTCTCTCTCTCTCTCTCTCTCTCTCTCTCTCTCGTGTTTACAACAGCCTCCTGAGGTTATAATACATTATTTGTTTGAAATCATAACATTTGTAAGGGATACAGCCAACATGCAAATCCAGGTCTTGTAACTCTGAAATGTGTGTTTCCACAACAACTTCTACACCCACTAAGACTTGGACCTGAGGGTGCCTGATAACTTCCAAAAAAACTGCCCAGTTCAGGAAACTAAAGTAAATGAGCTTTAGGCCGGGCGTGGTGGCGCACGCTTGTAATCCCCGCGCTTGGGAGGCAGAGACAGGAGGATCGTGCAGGTTCGAAGCCAGCCTCGCTGGCTTAAGAGACCCTGTTTCCAAATAAAAATATAAAATAGGTCTGGGAGTGTAGCCCAGAGGTAGAAGGGCTTCCAGGAACCCCAGTACCACAAATAAATAAATAAATAAATAAATAAATAAATAAATAAATAAAGTAAATGAGCTTTAAAGACCAAGCAGCTAAAAAGTACAACAAAAAAGATGTTTCCTTTTCCTTTATGATAAAAATATTCAATATTAATATAGCACTCAGATTCAAAAATTAAGGGAAACTTATACAACTTAATGGCCAAAATCATATATTATGATTTCTGTGTTTTGCTAAATTCCAAGAGAGCTCAAGGCTTGAAAAAAATAATAAAAATCTTATCAAGTAGAAGGTGAAGCCTTTGAAGCCGCTAAAATTATTTTCTTCAAGTTTCTCTTTCTTCAACACATGCCTTAGTTCTCGGTATGTAGAAAGTTAAAAACAAAGTGCCGTGAAATGTTGAGTGCTATCAATGTGCTCAGAGTTTACAGAGCAACCAAACTTTTTCCTGGAATCCCTTCTACCTCCGGGCTACACTCCCAGACCTATTTTTTTTTTAATATTTTTATTTGGAGACAGGGTCTCCTAAACCAGCGCGGCTGGCTTCGAACCTGCGAACCTGTGCGATCCTCCCGTCTCCGCCTCCCAAGCGCAGGGATTACAAGAGTGCGCCACCATGCCCGCAAGAGGAACCAAACTTTAACATCAACAAAAAGCCACAGACAGTGTAAAAAGATCGGAACTTACATACATATAAGCATATAAATCAGCACTTATATATGTGTGTATATGTAAATATATTCATCTTTCAAATATTAGTTTCGATCGTAAAATCCACAGTTCCATACGAACTGGACCTGAAACAGAAGCAGAACAAGCTCCTTCCTCCAACCCTAACCCCGATTCCTCACTTGGGTATATTTTCCATCATCTCTTATACTCACTTTTCACACAAATTATCTAATCAATGGAAAAAACAATCTTGTTTCAGGTCATTACACGCTGCAACTAGTCTACAAAATTCATTGCACACAGATGTTCTGCCACAGGTAAAAGTCTATTTTCAAGAGTTATACTGATCAACCGAAGAGATAACTTACCCTCTGTAATAAAGCTTGCACTTTTAATTTTGATGTCACACTTTAAAGTCTATCCCATCATTCCATGCCAACCTTATAAAAGTTTCTTCTCCAAGGCTGAATATGTGCTTCAGTGGAGTACAATGGAGAATTACATTCTACTTAAAACATGGCTTTATATTTCTTTATAGATTCCACTACGCTTTAATATTGCAAATGAGCTCACACTATCTACTGCAGTAATATGATAATTCTTATCTATTTCTTTAGTAATCAGTGTATGGGAGGGTACTGGAGAAAAAACCTAGGGACAGTTTACTTCGGACCTCTAACAGCTCTAGTTTTCTTTTTACTTTTCAAACAGGTTCTCACTGTTCTAAAATACTGAAGGCCCGGCTATGTTGCTAAGGGCCTGAATAAATTACTGAGGCTGGCCTTAAAAACTGAGATCCTCTGGTCTCAGCCTCCGGCTTTCTACATCTCTTGAATAAGCAGGATAATAGAGCAGTGAATCACCTAAATACAACTCTTAAAATTCAGTTGAGAAAATTATGTAAACTATGGCAAGGAGAGAGTAGCTCAGACATGCAGAACCGAGGTTCTTCAATATGCTATGGGTAAGAAAATGCCAGTTTTATCTTATTTCTTTTACATTTCAAAGAAGGAAGCACAGAATGTGAAATCTCTCCCTCTCCATACGCATTCATCTCCAATATGGACCCTTAAGTGATTCACAAATCAGAAAAAAAATCTAATTTAAGCATGGCTTGACTAATCTCACTAGTGATCATCACAAATCTTTCAAACTCACATCTGTTGAACATTATGTATGTGTTGGCCAAATTTTGTTTGTGTGTTTTCAGCTAAGTACCTTAAAGCATGTCAGCTTTTTAACTAAGGACATCAGTAAGCATTCTACAGGAAGCATTCTTATCAGATAATTGTGCACTGTTTATACACACAACTTGCCGGGATGATGTTAATCATCTTGGTTCTGGTACTTTAATTAGCATTTCTGTAACAGGGCCCCATCTTGAGAAATTACTCTTCTGCGTGAATCTCAGAGAATACAGGCATTCTAGCCAAACTAGAAATGTAGATGGCCTCACTACAATCTCTTGTTTTAATCTGCCTTATCTTCTGGTGCTTTCTTTCTCTCTTTGAGTGGTTATAGGATGGGAGATAATTCTCTGGCTCTTGGCCTAGCATCTATAATTGGTTGAAACAAATATGAGTAAAATTTTAAACCCTCAGGGATCCTTTTTTTAACCTACTATTTTAAACCCGTTCTGTGATTTGGGTGTGGTGGCACATACCTGTAAATCCCAGTACCTGGGAGGCTGAGACAAGAGGATTTTAGGCTAGAAACCAGCCTCAGCAACTTAATGACACCCTGTATCAAAGTAAAATAGGGCTGGGCATGTAGGTCAGAGGTAGAAGGCCTCTGGAATCAACAATGCCTAGTACCACACAATAAATGATAAGTATTCCTGTGAACTTGTATCTAAAACTAGACTACGGAATGCATAGTTGCCTCTGTAAGCAGTAAGGTAATACTATCTAAATTAAGTAGAATTCAAGGGAAATTGAATTCCAGGAACACGCAGGAACATCAAAGTCCACAAATGCTTCTCAAGTCTCTTGGGTAAAGTGATACAATATTTGCATACAACTTATGCACATTCTCTGAATAATTAAAATCACTTCTCAATTTATTTATGAATTTACTTATTTATTTTATGTATTTATTAGCCTTGTAGGCTGAGTGTAGGACATTCTACCTCCATACTATACCCCTACTCTTAGTATACTTTTTAATTTTTATTTTATTTTTTATTTTTATTTATTTATTTATTTATTTATTTATTTATTTATTTTTTGCAGTACTGGGGATAGAAAACAGAGAAATTCTACCTCCAACCTACACCTCCAGTCTTATTTTTATTCTTTATTTTGAAACAGGGTCTCACTGAGTTGCAAAGGACCTCACTAAGTAGCTGAGCTGTCTGGGAACGGCAACCCTCCTGTCTCAGCCTCCCAAACACTGGGATTACAAGCGTGTACCACCACACCCAGCTGTATTGTTTTATTTCGAAAATAATCCGTGTATCTATGTTGATGAGGGACTCACTAAGTTACTGGGGCTGAACTTGAAACTGCAATTCTCCTGTCTCAGTCTCCCAAGTGTTGGTATTACAGACAAGTGCCACCATGCTCAGTTTATTTATAATACCTAAAACAATGTAAATGATATGTAAATAATTATTGTGTTGTTTAGAGAATGATGAAGAGAAGAGTGTCTACATGTTAAGTGCAGATGCGATTATTTTTTTTTAAATACTGTTAGCCAGGTGTGGTGGCACACGCTTGTAATCGAAGCATTCGGGAGGCTGAGACAGGAGGATGACAGTTTGAAGACAGCCTCAGCTACTTAGTGAGGCCCTTTGCCACTCAGTGAGACTCTGTTTCAAAATAAAGAATAAGAAAAATAGGGATGGGGGTGTAGCTCAGAGGTAGAATGCCCATGGGCATGGGTTCCATCACCAGTACTGGAAAAAAATAATATATGATATTCTTCATTCATCTAATTTTATAAACTGAAATAAATTTAGGTAATTTGGAATGAGTTTGGACCCTCCTCAAAATTTACATGCTGAAGGCCTAACTCTTAAGGCTATCAAGTTTGTACATAGAAATTTTAAGAAGTAGTCGAGATTAAACAAGATCATAAGATCGGGGCTGGGAATCCACACCAGTTGTAGCATCTTTAAGAGAAACAGACCTATTTCTCTTTGGCCATGGGAGGACCCAGAGAGAGGGGCTGTCTGAAGTCAGGAAAAATTCCATCCCAAGAACTGACCCTTCTGAAGCACTGAAGTTGGACTCCCCAGTCTCCAGAAATAGGAAACAAAATAAATGTCTGTTGCTTAAGCTGTCTAGTCGGATATTTTGGTATGGCTGAGAAACCTGAACAATACCAAAAAATTTTTAAACATTCTTTCAAATTATGAGGTCTGGGAATATAGCTCATGGTCAAGTGCTTTCCAAGCATGCACAAGAGCCTGGATTCGATATCCAGGACTATCAAAATAAAGTAAAAATGAAGAACAATACGACTGGTTAGTTTTCTGATGAATTAGTGCTCACTTGAATTCAAATTGTTCTCAAATTTTTGGATTTGAAGAGAAGGGAATATTGAACATAAATATCCACATAAGATTTTCAGCCCTTCACCATGATTATTTAACTCTTTAATGGCTGTTCCCACTTATACTACTTCTACATGCATCTCTTATCAATCTTTTTTATTTAAAATATATCTACTGTCTCATCTCTAATATAAAAGACCTTTCTGACTCATATGGCTTTCTAGAGATCTATTCAGTGTTAACAATAAAATGGAAATATCATAGGTTTTATTTTATTTTATTTTTGTGGTACTGGGGGTGAAACCCAGGAGCTTTCTACCTCCGGGCTATACTCCCAGACCTATTTTATACTTTATTTGGAAACAGGGTCTCACTAAATTGCTGAGAGCCTCACTAAGTAGCTGAGGCTGGCTTCGAACCTGTGCGGTCCTCCTGTCTCAGCCTCCCAAGCACTGGGATTACCAGTGTGCGCCACCGTGACTGGCTATTATAAGTTTTAAAAAAGGATCATTAGAAGGAGCTGTCATTACTAAATCTTTTCAACATTAATTAGAATTGAATTCACTGGATTTCAATTTTATGAATATATTACAATGCAAAATATTAAACTGCATTTTTGATGCTACTTCTTTTAAGTTATTAGATTCTAAGTGTCTCTATTTTCCAAAAAGTGCTTTATTTTTAGTTATTGTGACTAACTAACTATGTGGGGTTCAACCTCAGCATGTAAAACAGTTCTTTATATTTTTGTAAATAATTGGGGAAAAGCTCTTGTTTTTTAACTCTAGATCAATGGGATAGAATCCTGGACTACAAAGAATATAATTGCATAGTTCAGAAAACAGAAATAAAAATAAAATGATGTTCCTGAGGCATCCTAAATTGATGTACTTTGAAAAAAATTGATCAACTATTACATAAAATTGCTATGTATAACACTGTGCTTTCTTAACAGAATTACATATCTAAATCTGGCCCATATTTCAGATGAACCCAGCCTTCATCCTAAAAATGGACAATATACTGTACCGAATCCTTCCTTGCATATCTCTCAAACCAACAGTCATAATTATGTCCATCAGTGATGACATCTTAGGTAATTTTATACCTCTCAAGATTTTAAAAACTCCTAGATGATTCTTTTTTTTTTTTTCCAGTAGAGAACACTTGAAGTCACCACTTTAAGAGAGCAATCAAAGCCAACATCATTACAAAATTACAACATCTTTTTTTCTCCCCATATAGACAAGTGAGAAGGAAAACACACACAATTGTGTAGTCTAAACTATGTATGATGAAATGTTTTCATTAAAAAGAGGCATGAAGCCCAGCTGGGGGCACATGTCTGTAATCCAAGCACTTGGGAAGCTGAGACAGGAGGATCTCGGGTTTGCAGCCAGCCTGAGCACACCATATAGTGAGGCCCTCCACAATTTAGTGAGACCCTATTGCAAAATAAAATAATAAAATAGGGCTGTGAGTTATATCTCAGAGGTAGAATGTCCGTAGGTTCTGCCCCCAGGACAAAGGAAGGAAGGAAGGAAGGAAGGAAGGCAGGCAGGCAGGCAGGCAGGCCGGCCACATTGTAACATAGTCTAGCAGATGACTGGTCAAGAATCCCAGTACTTGACAAGTTAAAACAGAAGGATCCTAGGTTCATAGCCAGCCCCAGAAATTTAGTGAGGCACTTGTAACTTAATCAGATCCTGTTTCAAAATAAAATAGGGCTGGGAGTGTAGCCCAAAGGTAGAATGTCCCTGGGTTCAATCCTCAATACCAAAGTTAAGAAAAATAATAAGAATTACAACATAAGACAAAAGACCTGTGCCAATTTGGTAAAGTCTAAAGAGACAAGACAAAGGAAAAGGTATGGTATAAGACTGAGTTCCACTAGCAAAAGTATTTTATTGAGACAAATAGAAAAGTTTGAATAACATCTGTCGATTAATAAATGGTATTGTAAGCCGGGCGTGGTGGCTCACGCTTGTAACCCCAGCATTCGGGAGGCTGAGACCGGAGGATCGTGTTTCGAGGACAGCCTCAGCTACTTAGTGAGGCCCTCTGCAACTCAGTGAAACCCAGTTTCAAAATAAAGAATAAAAAATAGGGCAGGGTATGTAGCTCAAAAGTAGAATGCCCCTGGGTTCCAACCTGTAAAATCAGGTTTAAACCTGATTTTAATGTACAGGTTTAAACAACTGTTATTGTCACATAAGATATTAACATTTGGGGAAATAGTTTTTTTTTTAACTTATTTGACAATCTGAAATCACTTTAAAATTAAAAATAATAAAGTTTATTTGATCTAGGCGTGGTGGCACACACTTGTAGTACTGTATTTGGGAGGAAAAATCAGGAGGATTCCAGTTTCATAGCCAGCCATAATGATCTGAGGCCCTATGTAACTTAGTGAAACCCTGTTTCAAAATATTAAAAAAATAATAGGGCTGAAATTGTAATTCAGAGGTAGAAAGTCCTGGGGTTCAATCCCCAGGACCACAAAATATTTTTTTAAAGTTTACCTTTTTGGTCATCATTTGACTGATGAAAAATTAAAACTCAGTCTTGCTCAAAATAATGAGAAAATTGCAACCTCAAATTGAGGGTTTCTGTTTACTGATGACCTCTCTACTATACAAAAGCTGATGACCTCTCTACTATACAAAAGCTCTCCCAATAGATTCTGCCCTACTTTCTAAGAAATTCAATCTCTCTCTCTCTCTCTCTCTCTCTCTCTCTCTCTCTCTCTCTCTCTCTCTCTCTCTCTCCTTCCTCTCTCTTTCCCTCCCTCCCTCCTTCCTTCCCTCTCTCTCTTTTTCTATCACTTGTGGACCATTTATAAAAAATAAAATAATAAAACACAGAGGTATGTACCATGAACCATTCAAGCATTTGTTCATGACTCCATGAAGGAATCTGTTTTATTTCACCTCCACAGCTATAGTTTAGCTGTATAATTAACTGCTTTCTTTTGCCATCTGCTTTCCTATTAGGCTTATCAACCAGACTGTCAATTTTATAAAAGGGTCTCTTCATTTTTAACTCTTAATTTGCAAAAAATATCACAGAATAGATGTTCTATTAGTATTTGAAGAAAAAAAATAACAGGAGAGAAAGAAAGAAATGAAACAGGACAGATTTAACAGCAGACAAAAGATCATTTGTTGGAGGATAGAATATTAAGCATATTTTTGCAAACTAGTTTTCCTCTCTAATAACCAACCTAAGACTCACATCAATATAAATCATGAAAAACAATTAGAACAAAATTTCCCCTGATATAAAACCTGTCTACATAAGCTCAAACCAGCGAAGGATGGATGACTGCCCTGCTGCTGTCTAACTCTGCCATTTATCTTTGTGACTCGCAGAAGCTACAGCAGATTCTGTGGCTCTATGTCAGTGGACCTTGCCCTAAGGCTCATCAAAACATAAGAGCACTTCATTATAGAAAAAAAAAAGAATCATCTTGGGTTTTTTTGGTTTTTATTTTTATTTATTTATTGTTTTCTGGGTGGTACTGGGGTTCCTGGAAACCCTTCTACCTCCAGGCTACACTCCCAGACCTATTCTATATTTTCATTTGGAAACAGGGTCTCTTCAGCCAGCGAGGCTGGCTTTGAACCTGCGCGATCCTCCTGTCTCTGCCTCCCAAGCGCGGGGATTACAAGCATCTTGTTTATTATAAACATCTTGATTTTGTACTTAAAAACTCAGTGTATCTGGGCATGGTAGTGTACACCTGTAATCCAGTACTTAAGTAGCTGAGACAAGAAGATTGCAGGTTCAAGTTCAGCCTAAGCAACTTACTGAGGCATTCCATAATGTAATTAAACAGCATGTTTCAAAATTTAAAAATATAAAAATATATAAAAATATAAAAATAGGGCTGGGGTATAACTTAGAGGTAAAATGCCCCTGGCTCCAATCCTCAATACCACACACACACACAAACATTGGTAAAATCTGGTATAGTGGCACCTGCCTGTATTCTCAGTACTGGGGAAGCTGAGACAGGAGAATAACAGGTTCTAGTTCAGCCTCTGTAGCTTAACAAGACCCTTTTTCAAAATATAAAATAAAAAGGACTGGCATATAGCTCAGTGGCAGAATGTCCCTGGGTTCAATCTGAAGTACCAGAAAAAAAAAAAAAAACCTCAGTATAAATACAATGTAAAAGTACCACTAATGTAAACTGCATTTATTCTTTATTCTTGTTGCTTACATCCCTCCCAAAAAAGATGGAAAATAGAGTGTGAATAAACCCAACCAGACATGAAAGATGACATTTTTATATTTTTTGAAACAGGGTCTCTTACGCCAGTGCGGCTGGCTTCGAACCTGAGTGATCCTTCTGTCTCTGCCTCCAAAGCGCGGGGATTACAAGCATGCGCCACCACGCCCGTCAAGATGACATTTTTTAATGCTTTAGATCAACATAGATAAAAGAGGAAATTTTTCGTTTAACCTATACTACCTAACTTGGTTACAACTAGGTATCATAGGTAAAAGTAATCCACTTCCTCCAATTTATCTACCTATCTGCATCTGATAAAGCTTTTGGGAATTATAATGTTCATTTCTCATTTAAGGCAACATGGAAGATACCTGACAATACTCAGCTGAAGTAATTGCAGGTTTTCTGCACTTTGGTAGTACAACGTGACATACAGTATTTTCAGTGTAAGTCAAAAGAAAACAAAACAACTTTGAATTGTTGATCTCATGCGGAGAAAGTGCATTTAATAACTTAGAGTGGCATCGGAATACTGTAAGAGCTAAAAATAGCTGCCAGAAAGTATTTCAAAAACAGCCCTGAACTTATTTACAGCTGATCCATGTTCAAATTCCTTTTGAAACCACCAGGAGTTCCACACATCTATCAGCAAACTCAGAAGAAGGTAAGAACAAGGGCCTTTGCAAATTAACTCCAGTTATAAAGACAGGATAAAAACGAGTTTTCTGTACATTCCTAATAAGACAAATTTTGTTTTGTCTTCTCTTCAGATCTGGTCTAACTTTCGGCAGTATGCATGTGTAAAGCGCACACCACCAAGATCTACAAAAATTTACTTTGACACATTTGTTCTTTCCTAAGTAACCGATACTTGAGATGCGTTAATTTCTTTTTCTGTATGAAATAGAAAATTCCCCAGCTAGGGAATCTCATTTGTAACTCAGCCTTTGAACACAACCTCTTTTCACGAGGGAAATTTCTCTTCTGCCACACTGAAGGCAGCCGTAGCTATCAGGAGATGGAGAATCTCTTGGTGAGAGGCGCTGCTGAGGTGTGACGTGATGGCTGGAGTGTGCTCACCCACAGTTCTCAGCGAGCTTGGATGGGAAGGAGAGTGATTCCTGAACGCTGCCTTTCTACGCATTTGATTTCTACTGGGGTAATCGGTATCAATTCCATCTGAGTGAGTAGGGAATAAAAGGGAACAGCAGCAAGAAAAGCAAGAGGGATGTTAACAGGGAAGGAAGCCGACTGTGGAAGACGCACAGGTCTTCGCCAAGTAATGGCCTCAGGCGCAGCCCTCGGCTGGCAGACCATTACAGTCAGGAAAGATGAAAACTAGTTAAGACCCAAAACGCAGGCGAGGTGGTTCTGCAGACCGATATTTTTGTCGGATGGTTATTAGATGTTCAATGAGAAATGCCAAGGTGGAGAAAAGACTGGGCTGAGAAAGTGCGAGTCTGATGGGTGGATATCGGGGCCTCCTTCATATTGCAAATAAAGGATCAGAGATGCTACGGTCCACACGAGAAAAGCAATGATCTCTCCTTCATTACCCCGTAGAGAGACAAGAAAACAGCACAGTAGTTAAGAAATGCACTTGGGGAAAGGCGCACTATTCTTTAAGTAGCACTCACATCTAAGGACCCCATCCTTAAATTATCCATACAGTCAGGGCCAAGAGTTTATCAAATTATATCACAAGAAAACTAAACAGTAGAACACACTAATGATAATGGCCAAACCATCAGAGTCCGGCAGATCCAAAAGTCTGCTTGGCAAGTTCTCTCCGAGGCATTTCTGGCCCTAATCAAGAGAATGTTCAGCCACGCCTGGTGGAAAGCATCTGTAATCCCCGTACAGGGGAGGCTGAGACAGGAGGACTGAAGGTTCCAGGCCAGCCTTTGAAACATAGCGACACCCTCATCAACCTAGTGAGGCATTGTTTCAAAAACAAAAATAAAAGGAGCAGGGGTTGTAGCTTGGAGATAAAATGCCCCTGGATCAGTCCCTAATATCACAAACTAAACAAACAAACAAATAAATAAACTATTCCACTGTGGTATTAGATTATCATATTTGAGCAAACCCAGTCAGTTGGCTAAAGTAGTAATGTGGAAAGACCACTTGGCCCTCATTACACTCAATGTCTTAATGACCACATTTTAATGTTAGAACATTTAATTGATCGCATGTAATAGACACATGACATAATAGATAATCCATAACTGTTCATTCATAATTAATATATAATTAATATATGATAAAGTAGAAAACATAATATCTAGGTTAGTTAAAAGCATTTTCTAGTTTTCCATTTCACTTATTAAGTTACAAAATTGTACGGCATATATCAACATTCTAATTTTAGAGAGGAGGAAACAGAAATTTAGTAATATCGGTCAGCGGGTGAAGTGGTGCACCCTGGTAATCCCAGTATTTGGGAGGCTGAGAAGGAAGAATGGCAGGTTAGGGGGCAGCCTCAAAAATTTAGGGAAACTTTAAGCGACTTAGCTTAGACCTTCAAGACCCTGTTTCATGATAAAATAATAAAATAAGGCTGACGGTCTAACTCAAAAATAGAATCCTGTTGGGTTAGATCTCAAGGACCACAAATGGTAATATGCCCAGTTACTTATCTAATAGGAGATGATAGAGCCACTAATAAAACTGATGTCAGTTTAACACACTGTATGATCCATTTGAGTGATCAAATTAAGCTATAAAATTTACCAAAGTGATTACTTACATCTTCCAAACTACCTAAATTCTAGATCTTTTCTGGATGACTTGAGTGTGCGGCTATCTACGATGATTATTTGCTTAGCCATTCCTCCATATTTTATCTAAGATGTTTATTTCTCTATCCTCTAAGTATCTCTGGCCATAGCCATCACCTCCCTCAAACAGAAGATGTATTTATTTTATATAACCGAGGGATCAAAAGTGTATCTAGATCAATGTCATTTTTTATTTTTTGCTTATTTGGTTTACTCTCTCCTCTTATATGCAATCAACAGTGCTGAGTTCTATGTCAGCATTTACTGTCTTTATCTCTCTAGTTTATAAATCCTCTCTCCATTCCAAATTATTTTGATTTCCTTTTTCTGCGTCAATTAAAAATACAGCGTAAAGTCTATGACATTCTGGATTATTTCCTGTATTAAGTACTGCCATGTTGGGAGTTCACTAAATGTTCTGTTTAGTTCTCTATGATAAGAGGAGGCAATAACATAGAATTTTTCTAGGATTAATGAATACATGTGTACTTGTTAATTATCTAATAGGCAGCCTGAGAAGAATATGCCACTATATCCCTATTAATATATTACATTTGTTTATATAAAAACATTTTTACTTCAAAGTTGTTTTGAACTTTGGATAATAAAGTAATATCTTAGGGGTTGTATTTAACAGATAAAACTGTTATGCATAAAGTATTTAATCAGTAAATTGTTTTTTCAAAGGAAAAATAATAATTTCCATCCTGAGCATTCTACTGTAAATAGTTACAGTAAACTCCCAATATACAGATATAAATACAAGCTTACTTTCCTGTCATGTAAAATCAGACTTCTGACGTCCTAAGCAACCACACAATTTCTCTTTGAAAAATAATGTCACCCAAAAATTTCATATACTTTCAAATTAAGTAAACTAAAAACCTATATTTACATAATTTTAAACTGACTTAAAGAATTATTGAGGCAAAAACTTTTCAAATTGTCATGTGAAGAATATCAAATTAAAATACATGTTGATATTTTAAAATTGTGTTATCTCATTTAAACTTTTTTTTTTCCTGTACTGGGGTTGGAAGCCAGGGGCATTCTATCCCCAAGTTACATCCCCAGCCCTATTATTTATTCTTTATTTTGAAAAAACTCATCAATAAGTTTCAGAGGACTTCACTAAGTAGCTGAGGGTGGCTTCAAACCTGTGACCTTTCTTTCTCAGGTTCCCAAGTGCTGAGATTACAAGTGTGTGCTACTATGCCAGACTTGAGTCTTTTAAGTCACAAAAAATAAGAAATCAGATGCTTTCCCCAGTATACGAAAGCTAGGGAGCAATGGGTAACAGGAGGAACTCTAGACTAAGAAGGATATCCTATGGAGGAGCAAATAAGGCCACCTAACTGAGGGGATGGGAGGGGGAGAGGGAAACTCTCTAAAGCACAGGGTGTACTTAAACAACATAAAGTCAATCACTAAGCCAGGCATGGGAAGGAGGGATGGGGAGGGAAAGGGGTGGGGATCAGGTAAGGGCTAACTGGGTGATGTGAGCATGTGTGTCTACACAAGTCTTTTAGTTCGTTAAGATGTATGACTACAATGCGTCATTAAAAAAAATAATAAATTATAAATTATAAAAAACAAATTAGTGGGAATACTTTTGCTGTTTTTAAATCGTTTACATTGTCTCAAAACATTGTTTAGCTATTGACACTTTACATGTTAGTTGGAATATTGTAAATATGCCCATTGGAAAAAAGCTTGTATTTGAAGAGTATATATTTAAAATAGTTAAGACTAGCTTTTTAGTCTATACCATTACATTATAATTACTGTTCTCCATTTTTGTAAGAAAAGAAGCTAGAAGACATGTTTGCACACATACAGTACATGATACTGCTCCTGGTAAAAGAGAATCACTATGAAAGCTAAATTTAGACAAAATCATCTGTGTATTTACATACGCTTTCTAAGGGTAGGAAAATCCTACCACTGACCCACGATGATCCTAATGCACAGGCTTGGAAATTATTAATTTATTTAAGTCTTTCTCTTTACACTTTAGTACCAGTCCACATTTGCAAAATAGAATTAGAAGAAAATTATACATATATGTGTATAAATATGTAAACATACATATTAAATATTTTAAATTATGTAGATGCCCATCAATAAAAATGTTTTTTTTTCTTTTTAAAGGTCTTTTTTAATGAAAAAATGAGCCAAGGAATATGTAATCAAGATTTTTTTCTCAGTTTTCCACAGTTGGAAAATTGATTTATAGATAAATTCATCAGTTAGCTGTGTTTCCTTTTACGAGGAATAGAATCATAAAACTGACAGAGTGAAGGGTAGAAATATAGTGGTATATATTTCTTGCTGATGTGGCCTACTTAGAAACCTTTCACCAGTGCTAAACACCAAACTGAAGGGAACAAAATCAGAAAGCCTTTACAAATTTGAAAAGACTGGAAAGAAGGAATAAGATCTGAGGATGGAAGCGGGAACGTCGGGCTCTCTTGAAGCGCCCTTCCTTCATTTCAGTTGCTCTTCAAGTGAAAGTCTCCCGCCCCAATAGTCAGACAGAATGTGTGAAAAAAATCCCAACTTGGCTACACTTGGCTACCAAACACAAGCTCCGTGAACTGTTGGTCATTCGTCTAATATCACCTTCAACTGATATCTGTTCACATTCATTTTTAATTAAAGGAAAGTTTAAAAAAGGAAGAGAAAGCAAACAAAACCTTCAAGATTCATGAAAGCAATACCATTAAGGAACAAAGGAACACGTTGGAATTCTCATAATTTGGAGCCCTTAGTTCAATAATTTTACTTTTCAGTTTCTAAACTGCAGGTAGTAAGAAGGATATTCGTACCTAAGTCTTATGTACAGATGTGATTTACACAATATCCCCAAAGCAGCAGATAGAAAATCAACTGGTATAAAAACCAATTACTCTTCATTTTTTAGTAAATATTCTTGTTCTAATTTTGGTAGAATAGTTTAGCAGTGTGCTACCATGAAAGCCAAACGCGGGCCAGGTGTAATGGTATACTGAGTCAGGAAGATCATAGGTTTGAAGCCAGCCTTCTGCAAATTAGTGAGATGCTGCTTCTAATTTTGATTTTAAAAAAATAGGGCTTAGGGTGTAGCTCAGAGGTAGAATGTCCCTGGACTTAACCCCAATACTACCAATCCTCGGAACTTATCTTTATTTTCATGAATGAAACATACTTCCTAAGTTAGGGTTAAACTAGAATAGATAATAGCCAGATGACAAATTCATAGTATCTAATAACAAAAACTGCATAAACTCTTTTATAGGTGTAATTCTTTCCGTCTTTCATTTCCAAGGCAAATATTAGCAATTCTTCATGCAAACACAGGCATTGGCAATAATCATTGGCAGCTATGAAAAGTCAAATACCCTACCTTCCCAACATAGAGGGGGTCTGAACCCATGTATTCTTCCAGTACAAAGAACTGATTCCACACCCAGCTGCGCTTGGTCCGGGACCTCCCTGATTGAAAGTAGGGTTTTGATCTGGATCTTGAGAGTTCTGCTTGGCTCATTCCAGAAAAACACAGGAAAAGAGCTATTAGCTGCAGAAGATGGCAGAACTCCACTTTGCCCAACTTCATCTTTTTTTTTCTTTCTTTTTCCTGTGTAAGAAGAAAACCTTGACAAGAGAAAAGGCACAGTTCCAGTTGGCTTAGTAGCTCTTGCCTTCGGCAGGGTGTCAGCTGGGAGTCCAGAGATAATAATTTGTGGAGTGTTGGATTGGAGGAGGTCACCACTGCTGAAAAGCCTTTGCCAAAGGATGGTGTAATAGATACCTATGAGAACAAAGAGAAGACTTTGTGTCAGGAGCCAAAACACACCCTTCCATGTAGCTTTCATTCCCTCGTTGCTTAATGTTAAAATGCCCAATATGTTATTATTTCAGTAATCATTAAGATATTAATTATACACTTACAAAACTACAACATCTTTCCATCTAAATACATTGCATGCATCCCACTGGTACACAGTCTGCATTCCATAAAACCCCCTGGACGTTTCATGCTTCTTCTAGGGCATTTTACTTGATCATGTGGTTTATTTGACAACAATAGAGGAGCAGCATCATTGTAAAAATTTGTTTTACTGTTAGCTTTTTGGTAATATGGAAGTCAGTTTCATTCATTGGTATTAGGCCGTGAAGGCAAAGCGGCTCAGAGCAGGGATATAACCAAATGGAAAGGACATATGCTGCGTGAAATCTCCTCTGCGAAACTGTAAAAAGAAACGAAGGAGTGTGCGGTGATTCAGCCCCACTTGATTGATTCTGAGTCACAGAACACCAGCTGTTTTGATGTGTTCTGATTTGATTGTGACCAGCTAAAAAGCTCAGTAGTTTCTATTTTCCACCCTTCAGACTTATTGTCATGTATGCTGGGCAGGCAGCAGGTGAGGTTACACTATTTGACTGTAGATATTTGCAATTCTACAAATGCCTACTGTTCAGCTTGCAGTATGGTTTGTGCATAGTAGGACCTTCCTCCACAAACAGGGATCAAATTTAAATACATTTCTCACTGGACAGATTAAAAACCTCAGATCTATTGGTGTGTCCAAAAAAGGTGTCTCATAGATAACATGGACAAAATCATTTTATTCTAATGTCTATTGCAGTTACAGAATTCTGATTGTGGAAAAGTTATCAAAGCAGTTAAAAACAAACAAAACAATCTTCCAAACACACCCCAAAAACACAAAAGGATAAGGATTTACAACAAGTTGCTCACCTAAATAATTATGTTTAACTTTGTTTTGTGAATTGCTTTATTTTCTATAAATAAATCAGCAATAGGATTATTAAAGAAAAGGGTGGTTTGTGTCTTAGGGGAGGAAGGGAAAAATACCATTCTTTTCTTAAATGATGCCAGCCAGGCATGGTGATGCATGCCTGTAATCCCAGTTCTTGGGAAACTAAATCAGGAGGATCAGAGGTTCAAGGACAGCTTCAACAAGTTATGAGACTCTGAGCAAGGAAGTAAGAGCATGATCCCAAATAAGAAATAAAATCGGGCTGGGGGAATAGCTCGAAGGCAGAGTGCCTCTAGGTTCAATCCCCATTACCAGAAAAATAAATTAAAAAAATAGCCGGGCGTGGTGGCGCACGCTTGTAATCCCCGCGCTTGGGAGGCGGAGAAAGGAGGATCGCGCAGGTTCGAAGCCAGCCGTGCTGGTGTAAGAGACCCTGTTTCAAAAATATAAAATAGGTCTGGGAGTGTAGCCCAGAGGAAGAAGGGCTTCCAGGAACCCCAGTACCACCAAAAAATAAATAAATAAATAAATTCAAAAGATATCTCCTCATTATAACATAGAATACTTTATCCTTACATAATTGGCCTTTTCATCTTTCTACCTCTCTCCTCTATAACAGTAGTGTGCTACTCAATAAATAAACATTTCTGATAGTTAAATTGCTTAAGACAATACACAGTGGAAAAAAGGTGGAAAGCAAACTAATGTATTAAGTGTGTTCTATAAGCCTTAAAACTGTAAGAGGCAGATTGCATTGACTTTGATTCTGCTAAAATGGACACAATCATGTTAGAAACACCTGAGCAAAATTTTGATAGTCAAAGAGACAATTAAGAAGGATGCAATGCCCTGCATGCTGAGAACCAGCAGAACAAGTAGCTATTTGGAGAGGACATTAACTGCATCCTGTGCATTGGATGCAGTCTTTAAAAACCTAATTACCAGAGGCAGAATAAAGGAGGGAGAAAGAAACAGAGAGGCTTGGTGAGTAGATACAAAAATACACCTAAGTAGGAAGTCTAAGTTCTAGATTTTCATAGAATTCTATGAATTCACGGAATTCAGCAGAATGACTATAATAATTTACCATGCATTTCTAAACATCTAGAAGAATGGGTTTTGAATATTATTATTTTTTTGTGGTACTGAGTGACTTTCTACCTCTGAGCTATACTTGCAGCCCTATTGTATTTTTTTTTTTTTAATTTTAAATAGGGTCTCACTAAGTTGCTAAGGGCCTCACTAAGTTGCTGACTTTGGCAGCAAACCGGCAATCCTCCTGTCTGAACCTCTCATTACTGGGATTACAGGCACGTGCCACAAAGCCCTGACTGGATTTTGCGTATTCTAACCACAAAGAAATGGCAAAGGCTTGAGATGATGAGTCTGCTAACTGTCCTAATTTGATCATTGCTACAGTGTATACATGTGTCCAAATATCGCTCTCTCCCCTGTGAATATGGAAAGTTATTATGCATTAGTTAACATTTTTAAAAAGTGAAATACAAAAAGAATGGACTCCACTTAGAGGTTTCCCTAGAGTCATTTTAGACTTAGGTATATATGGAACAAGTAACTTAGAGTCATGCCTTGATAATGCATCATAGTCCCCTTGGCTAAAATAAAAGTTAATTTGGGGCAGATTTGAGAGACAGGATATCCTTGTTGAAGCAAGCGTTTCAACTAGGACATGGATGTGCAGATTAGACATGCCATGAGCCAGGAATGATGAACAGTGACGTACGTCATCATTCCAAGTGGCTGTCAGCATGAGGTGGGGCAAGTTCATAAGGCCTCTTCCATTTTGGGGAAAGTCAGCCTCCTGAGGATGGGAAAGGACCTTTAGAATTGTGGTCAGAGAACAGAGAGAAGCATATGAAACTTGAATCCAAACTCAATTTCATTTCCTCCACTTTAAATTCTTAAAAGAGAATTAACTCTCTTTTTAAAACTATGACATAAATGCCTTGGTCCTGAAGACACATTTTTTTGTTTAATGAAACAGAGCCAAGTTTTCTTATCTCATCTACTTATGGATGGAGTGGACCAGGCAGTAGTGTTTCAGTGTGAACACAGAGTGAATTTCTTTTTAAAAAACATTTATTGATTAAGTAGCTCATAGTGATTGTGACTTCACAGTCACTGAGCTTCTGGAATTCCAAATGTGGGGAGTTAGTATAATCACACAATGGTAAAGATTGTGGGTGTTTGCATTTAATAAAGATTGAAATTCTGGGTCTATCCTGTCTTAATTATGCACTCTTGGATAAGAATTTCTAAGAAGTGAAGATCCAGACTAAATTCTCAAATCTCTCATCTATAAAATGGAAATGACATTATGGCTTCTACATCATAGGATTAGAGGAGCCAATAAAGAAATGCTAAAGACAGTGCATAGAACAAGTAAAAGCAATTTAAAAAGAATGGTTGGGATTATTATTATCATCGTACTTTGGCGTTCAAACTGGTTAGGATGGAATTAGACTAAGTTTGTGAAGTGATAGTAGTTTTTCTTCTAATGTTACTAATAGTAAAATGTTTGGACCATATTTACTGTCTTTCTATTCTTTTTTTTTATACTGGGGATTGAACCTAGAGGCATTCTACACCCAAATTATAGCCCCAGCCTAATTTTATTGTTTATTCGGAAACACGGTCTCACTAGGTGCCTTACTAAGTTGACGATGCTGACACTGAACCTGCAATCCTCCTCTCTCAGTTTCCCAAGTACTGGGGTTATAAGCAGGTGCCACCATGCCCGGCCCATTTTTACTCTAAATGGAATCAATCTTGATAATGCTAGCTGATCCCAAAGAACTATATGGTCATGAATCAAAAAATCTATTTTGTAAATTTTTTTATTGGTGTATGATAGTCAAAAAACCTAGATATATTCAAAAGGGGCACCAAAATTAATTTAGAAAATAAAATAACAAAAATAATATAATTCTTTTCTAAAATTCTTCCGTAATTTTTCATATGTCAAATGAAGAATTTGGCCTGCTTATGAAACATACAGCGTTCTTTAAATAATTTACTTGCCTCTTGAAGATTATTTCTCTTCTACACAACAAGGTTGTAAATTTACCAAAGTAAACATAATACATAAAAGAAGGGACTTGCAGAACATGCCATGGTTGACAGCTACTGAGACAATATTTGTGAAAGGGAGATACCTGAGAATTATATTCTACCCTATTTAAGTCAAAGGATTTAAAAGCAGCTAACATGAACATAAACTTGGATGAAAAGGTACATTCACTCTTTCTTTGTTTCTCTACTATATAAAACAGAGGTGAATACCAAATTCACATTCAAAAATAAATAATATTTGAGCTTATGATACTCTATTGCATTTTTCATAAAGAAAATTAAGCATGTAATAAGTCAATATAAATTGGGTATTGTGACACATGCCTATAATCCCAGTACTTGAGAGGTTGAGAGAAAAAGGTAGCAGGTTCAAAGACAGACTCAACAATATAGTGAGGTTTTAAGCAATCTAACAAGAACCTTTTCTCAAACAAGAACAACCAAAAGAGCTGGGGATGTAGCTCAAAGGTAGCCCCTGAGTTTAAAACTCAGTACCACACACACACAATATATATATATATATATATATATATATATATATATATATATATTCATAACTCTATGACATTTATGAACCAAAACTACTTTGAAGAAAATCACATTGTATTTTCTGCAGTATTTACCAAGCTTTTTAGCCAAATTCTCTTTATTTTGCTTCAAGAGTTATAAGATTGAAGCAGGATACTTTCACTGGCTTTGTGTATGTTATGCAGAGAAAAAAATATCCTCATGTTACAGATAAATGCCTCTCTGATGGATGCACTTTGTGAAGCATGCTTGGGAAACCAGGAAATAGAGTCTGTGCATTTGTGATGTGAAGTGATGTGCTTCTAACATGCTCGCCAATAATTTTGGTAGTTACTCACTCCACTTGGAGCATATACCCAATAGAGAGGTAGCAAGCTGTTGGGCCACATGTGAGCTGTCCCCTTTCTTTATTGATATCCCCCAAATCCTTGCTTCCATTTCTATAACCTCTTATTCTGAAGGTAGTATAGGATTTCAAGCCAATTCATCCTGTTCTGAGTAGGGGCATCATGTAAGAAACAAGAATGTTGATGAGTTACCAAGAAAAAAAGTCCTTTAGCTCTTTATGAGTAATGGTCAAAGAGAAGCAGCCAAAAACTTGATATTGATATTTGTATCATATATTGTATAACCTCTACAAAAAACTTTCATATCTTTATATAAACACCTCCAGGAACAAAAATTCTACAGTAACATTATATACATGTATGTGAATTTGGGCACTGGACCAATCACAACTGTCAACTTTGCACAGTGAGCTAAATATCACTTCACCAATCTGTGCCCCAAGGCAAAACCTGCATCAACCTTTAATGTCTACATCCTTCATCTTCTCTCTTTCTTCTGCCTCCTCTTCTACCTGAATTTTACCCAGAGAAATTAATAACAGGTCCACATCAAAAATAAGAGGGAAATCCCTGCACCCATGCTATGTGGTATGTATCCCACTCTGTGTGAAAGCATAGGAGAGGGACCCTCAGCAAATTTAAGTAACATATCCTCTTCACTATTCCTTGTTCAGAAGAAAAAAAGAGCAGAGATACACCCTGGTATACATTTGACATAACTTCTACCAATCTGTGCCAACTTCTAGAAACTTATAAAAGTATCACATTAGCACTTTGAGAAGAAAAGAAATAGCAATAGGGTATGTCTGAGAAGAGCACTGGAGAAGCATCAGCCAAAGAAGTTTGCAGGAGCCCTGGCGATGACTACTGGACTGATGAAATAAAAATTATCAGAGGAAAACTTCAAATGTTTTTATCATGGTATTTTAAGTCAAAACTTGCATTTTAAAATGACTAACTTTTTTTTCATTTTTGTCTGATTAAAATTACATGAAAATCACCAGAAGTAGCGCTGTGATCAGCAGAACACACCTGAGTCAATGAGAGTCCCAAATTAGAGCCTTTGAAGGAAAATTTCAAATGAACTGAAGGAACATAAAAGATGGGTAAGAATTAGCCAGGTCATATTTGTTGAATCAACATCATTTTTTTTTGCGCTGAAATCACTTGATCATGCTATCATTTTGTTTCAATTACTTTAGTTCAATTAAATAACAAAGAATCATTTTATAGTATTTTTAATTTTCATCTAACCTTAATAAAGATGGTAATATTGTTTTACCAATTTTTCCTTGATTTTCTACTTTGCTTAGCATGTCTCTAAAACCACCTTTGAAAAACAGATCGAGTGACTGTCATACTCAAAATAAAATAGTTTGTTCATACTTAAAAGCAATGATTGAATGTCTCTTACTACCATAAAAAAAAGTTTTTATTCATTAGCCTACCCAGTGTTCACCAGAAAAAGTACAGTCTTCCATAACCTGTTCCGCCTAAATTAAAGAAGCTACAAGCATGAAAGATAGTGTAAACTATGCCATTTAGGCCACTATACACTAATAAACAAACACACGAGTCATTTTAAAACATAATTAACTATTAATTTATAAATGACAGACTGCTTTTTAAAAGGCACGCAGTGCTATATACTGTCCATAATTTGTGCTATATGACTCAATTATATTAAAGAAAATATTTTACTATTTTAGGTTTTGTGTCATTAAAGTTTAAGTGAAATGCGTTTATTGCCATTCAAGCTAAATAAACCAATGGTTCATCAGAAAGAAAGGAAGTTATATTGCTAAAGTTTCTCTAAATTCTAGGCAAGGAGAAATTTCTCACATTGCTTAGATTCTACATTCAACACAGGTCTGGAAGTGCTTTACATTATAGTTAAGGCATACACACTAACTCGCAGGTTATTTTCAATTGTTAATATTGACTTGAAAAAAGCTACTCCTCTTTTTCTCCCTGTGTATGTGTGTGTGGTACTGCAGACTCAGTACGAGTTGTACTAAGATGCTAAGGCAGGTCTTGATCCTACGATCTTCTTGTCTCAGCCTCTCAAGAACTGGTATTGGCTCTTTTAAAAGTAGATACAGCACCAAAACAAATTTAACACTTTGCATCTTCTAGGAAAGCAACATTAGGAATGACATTTAAGAGCTGTCAGTATATTTTATAGAAAGATCCATGAGAATCAGAACAATCATAATAGTTGACGGCCAACTACTAGAGCATCTACTGATATTCTCTGAGATGTTGTGTTGGCTCATCTACAAAATTTAATATTACAGGAAATAACGGTTGTCAAAATAAAAACAATTTGATGAAAAGTCTTATTTTGGGCCTGTTGGGAAGAAACTGTCATTTCGAACGCTGTTTTAAAGTTGGGCTACATTTTGAGAAGCAGTGTATTTCTAATGATTCTTTATGGAGAGTGAACAACACATATGTTTGAAAGAGGAAGTCATACCACTTTATCGCAGCGGTTTAAGGATACCATGTAAAATGTTATTTTTTTCTTTAAGGGTGACCTTTGACTTACGAGTTCTTTGCTATAGTCTAGAAAAAGAAGTCTGTTCCTTTTGCGATAGTCCTTGGACATTGCGTGGCTTTATTAAATTTCAGGAGGACGCTGCCTCCTGATTCATTCAATGTCTTCTCTAAAGACCTTCATTTGCCCTTGTCTCCCAGGACAGCAGGCATCTGTGACCACTGAGAGCCTCCCTGTGACTCATCTTTGTCCACAAAGTTAGAGTAGTCTGCTTTACATAATGAAGATTACTTACTCATTGTTGCTTTTACTAACTTTTAAGTACAATCACTTAATACACTTTGGAAATGCCAAGGGGGGAAAATGCGTATTCTAATCTTATTCCATTTATAGCAGGCTATGTCAGATTTCAACACTAGAGAGGCCTAGACCAGGAGCAGAGGCCTTTGAAAATTTATTTCCAACCATGACTTTACAAGACAAATTATGAAGGACCAGTGTCTATCAAAAAGTTCAAGAGAATGTTGCTTCAATAATGAAATATTAAATGGTTTGGTTCTGAGGAAGGCTCATGTTGGGGAAAAAAAAGGATAAAGAACTTTCCAGTTCTGCTAATCCCCATGTTTGAATATTTTTGAAGTAGGAAACCACAAATGAATAAGATATTTGAAGTGAAATAGACATTATGAAAGCCTAAACCAGCTCCTTCCTTCCTTACTAGGAACAAAATTGAAATATGAAGAATTCGAGTGAAATGCACTGGGTCACACAGCTTGTTCCTGATACAAGGGGACATGACTGAATGCGATGAGAACTTCAGAGTGCTTGTTAAAAGTTGCTTATTCTAGGGATGGATCTCTTTTTTCACGTATGCTTAGAGATCTCCATCTTTCCCAAAAGCCAAGGAAAGTAGACTTGATCTTATTTAAATTGTATATGATTGTGAGTTGTCATTCTCAGAGTAAGAGTTTATCTGAATTGCCATCAGGACAGGGAGGACAGAGTAAGAATAAAGCGTGGAGGGGTTGATTGTTTAGGGTTGTACGTTATGTTGTAAAACATGAAGAATGAGGAGTATCCAAATTTAAAAGTGCCTCCTCTTTTTGTAATGATCCTGGCAAACAAGCAAACAAAAAAATAAGCTCCTACTCCATTAAGACTCTAAGAAGTTAACTATTTCCACTGAACATTGCGCAATATCCTACTGAATGTTTAAGAAATAGGGAATTAACTCAGGAAACTGTCTCAGAATATAAAATGTATATACAGGGCCAACGTGTTTGGCAAAATAACTCTATCATACCACTTGTACTCTTTCAGTTGGTACTATCAGCCCTGCCTTTTGGGAGGACAATCTCCTCATAATAGCCCCCTTATAATCATTATAGGTTTAATTTTGTCACCTTCAAATTCCAGTAGAGCAATATACTACCATTTAATTTTCTGCATCTATATGGGATGTAGCATTTATCATTATACCCATTTCATTATTGTGTTTTGCACTGCTGTGAATCAAACCCAGGGCCTCATGCATGCTAGACAAACATTCAATAATTTCGATGCTGATGAAAGAACTCTCTCCTTTGTACTAAAATTGTATAACATTTTACATTTTAATTAGTGAGGCTTGGGACTCTCTGTGATATGTGACTTTTCACGTAAAGAAACTGTGATCAAACCCATTAGCTCCCTGGGCCAGATAACATTACAACCACAGACCACAGCCTCCTACTGTTAACTGGCCTAAATATGCAGGCAGGGGCCCTGGAAATGAATCACATAGCCCGTAGTGTGCATCTGGTTATCAAACACGGAAAGAAAACTTCTCTAAGTGGATTTCAGAGTCAATTTCAAGCACAACCTCTGCAATGAGTAAAAAAAAAAAAAAATGAAAAAATGTATAACAATGGTTTATAATCAACTAAAGCCCAAGACAATTGAAAAATAAAGTGAAAGGGCAACATCTCGAGTTTTTTTTTATAACAACAAAATTGTAAAATTATATTTATGGGGCCATTTTACCTTTCCCTTTACTCTTATGAGACACCTTAGCTGTATCAGTTTTAAATTTTAATTTGCCCTTGTATTTACCTTGTGCCAGGTGTGATTTATGTGACTTCCATAAAAGACATCATGTTTCAATAAACACTATGCAAAAGAGCAGGCAATAAATTCCACTAGAATGGAAAATCCATACAGTAATCTGAAATAAATGTATGGGCAGATGTCTGCGTATTCATTTGCACTGGTAATTTTATCAGTGAGGAGACTTGCAGAATTACGAGGGGGAAGTGTTTGCAGGGGTGTCTTTCTGCAGATCCAGCAAATTCCCAGAGGAGGCACTCGTGTATAGCTGGTTACAGCTAGATCAGCTGTGCCTGTCACAGGCTGGGGAGACGGTCACACACAGGACTGATCACGTGCCTTCCTCCCATGTCCTTAGGTCCCCTTTATCATCCCACCTAGGAACACGGGGTTCCTTCATCCAAGCAAGAAAAGCTTCTTCCACCAAATTCCCTTTGCAATTAACTAACGCATGCTAGTTATTTAGAAGTTTCTGAAACTCTTAATTTAAACTAAGGCTTTGAAGTCTCCCAGTCAAGTAAAAGTTCTTTTTTTTTTTTTTTCTGGTGTTAGAACTATGATAGGATACAAGCTGCTGAGGCAATAAATGTTAAAACCTTACAATCTAAGGAGATTGTAATCACTCAGCAATAAGTATTCACGACACAGAACAATTTATGGGTTTAGTACTTCATGAAGAATTTCTGAGATATTTGACAAAGAAAGTACTTAACTCGGCACAAGGATGCATTCATTTCTTCCCATCTGAATAGATTCTGAGAAGTTTATATCAGCTTGCCATTAAAATAAAACAAATGCTGAATAATAGGGAGACTGGCACAGAAATCGTGCTTGAGAAGAGACAGTGGTTTGATTTTTCAGACCAAGGAAGACTGAACAGTGACCAAGTCCCTGTTCTCCCTCCCCACCTCTTCTTCCTCACTGGACACTAAAATCCAGAGTCAATCCAAGGGTAAACTGCAATAATGTAGATGCTTTACAAGTAACCTTTTATAAGAAAGGGAAAAGCTCTGAGCTACTAAATCAATAAAAGTAGACTTAAGAGTTGAGAGTCTGTGTACTGACTGTTAACACAATTCTAATGACCTATCGTAGCCCCTGATTACAATAATATCTCACGCTGTAAGTACACAATGCCCCCCCCCTTTTTTTTTTAAAGCTGCAAACCTTAATAGCTTTTAGTAGGGCACTGGGTTCTACTACTGAGTATTGTTTCATTTTTCTTTCCACAGATATATTTCCAGCTAGCCCTACTAGATAAGACTATCAACGCTGGATGGTACCTAATTACTACCGTGGACCCATTTCTCATTAAACGGTGGCACATAGGCAGAACTTCCACAAAGTTGCCAGTTTAAATACCTGTCTTGATGCTTTCGCATTTTAATTTAAACTTTTCCAGATAGCCCTACAAAAAAAGAAAAGAATTCTCAATGGATTTCTCTTTAACTTAGAGTGGCATGACAAGAGCTCAAATCAGCACCAGCCTAACTCATTCTCTCGAAAGAAGTCATTCTTAAAATGCAGCCACTCTTTCTTACCCTTACTTCTTGTGGCGGCCTCCTCCTTCATACCAGCATGTTTTCATAAAGACATCCTTAAAACTACTTAGATGTCCCTGGTGGTGCATCTATGCAAACTTTCCTTTAAAAAGGCTGCTGCTGCGCCCAATCTCTTTGACAATATACATTTGTGTGCTGTTAATCTGGGTTTAAAAATACATATTGCCATTTGGCAAGGGTTATATATTGATAAGTTACATTTTTCTTTTATGTTTTAACGTAAAGGTCTGTTCACTTACTCTGTATGAAAATGATCGGGACCTTCTTTATAGATATTTCACTTAATACATGATCCAAAAAGGACCAAACATTTCCTGCAAAGTAAAAGATGTTTTCGGAACATTCACAGCTCAACATGCAGACCGCCAAAGTCCTGAGACACTCAATCCTGGATGATTTCTCAACAGTGTCTTTGCCCAGAACTGGGTGAACTCACTACTAATTCTTACCTGAACTATGACATCTATGAAATCCTTAGGGTTAACGATCTAAGACGAGATGGCATACGGAATAAAGGTTCGTTTCCCAATTAATCCACACAGAAACGGTGAACACCACCAACAAGCCGTGAACCATGTGTACCCACGAAGAAATCCACCAAGCGTTCCCAGAAGCAGGACGCCCTTTTGCCAGCGCACACCTAAGGTACAGCCAGGCGGAGGGGAAGCAGGAGCGAGGCAGAGGCAAACCTTGCAGAGACACCACATCGGCAGAATACTAATTACAGGGAAAAAGCAAAGCAACCTTAGGCGAGTTTCACCTCCACGAACGGCCAAACGGTGTCTAGCGTAGAGGATTCGCAGGACTCCTGCGACGCACGGGCACACCCCCCCTTGCAGCCTCCGACCTCTGCGGAACCCGGCCCCAGGCGGCGCGGAGTTGCGCCCCCATCCATCCGAGGTCAGGGGAGCGATCGCCTCGCGTTCCTCCTGGAGGAGAGCAATCCAGGCTGCCAGTGTTTACAGCTGCTTCTGGAGAGCACTGGGATTCGCTCCTACCCTCAACTACTTCTGGCGACGCACCTGGTGCCTGTCAGCACCGCTTCCCCAGCCGAGCGCCCCCAGCTCGGTGCACAGGGCCGTCCTGCCTCCAGAAGGACGCCTCGCAGCACCGCGCAGTAACTTGGGAACGCCGGGGAAACTCTGCACGGGCCCCCCCCAGCCCGCGCTCTGCTCGGCGAAGAGTCCTGCTGCTGCCAAAGGCGCGCGGCCAGGGCGCGCGGGCGCCCGCAGCACCCTCCCGGCCCCCGGCAGGCGGACACACTCACCTGGGGCCGCGCTGCCCTCCCCGCGGCGTCAGGCGCCCGCAGCCCGGGCGTTTGCATCCGAAAGGACGCGCGCTTGGCGGCCGGGAGCCCCGGGCGCCCGGGGACCCGGTGTGCGCAGCTCTGCGCGGGGCGGGATGGAGGCGCGGATGCTGCACCTGCGGGGGCCCGGCGGGCACGGCTCTTGCTCCAATCACCGGGCACTTCGCGGGGCGCAGGGGAGCTGCCCGGCCTCCCGGCCAGATCCCCAAGTCTGCGCAGGTTTGGGGGCAGCCTGCCGGCTTGCCCCCGAGACTACAAGGCCAGGTCCGGAGCCCACGGGAGCGCGCGTCCCGCCAAAGGGCAAGAGGGCTGGCGCGGGAGAGGAGAGCGCGCGGGGACCCGGCCCGGGATGGTGGACCAGGGCAGTGCTGAGCTGCAGCTGCTCCCGCTGTCAGCGCAATCCGAGGCCCGCTCCGAGCCACCGAGAGTTCAGTACCTCCTGGACACGCAGTGAGGGTAATTGGCAAAGCACAGGAAGAGGGAGCCTGTGGCTCGGCTGACACGCGCGCGCGCACACACACACACACACACACACACACACACGCGCACGCACACACACGCGTGCACTCTCCTCCAGCTCCCGCCCAGATGGATCCGCGCAGACCGATGCCTTCGCAGGGGGGAAAAAAAATAGAGGGTTGAAAGTAGGAGGGCCGAGCCCATCAGGCTCTCCAGCGAAAAGTATTTGCATCTGAATGCAAGAAACTGGAAGGGACTTAGGAGAATTTTTCCGAACCTCATATTTTCCCACCCTCGTAGCCTGCGGTGGAAGCCGGTGATCAATTGAGCTCCCGAGGCATAAAGGCAAAGTCATAAAACTAATCAGAACTTACAGCTTTCGTGCTCGATCGTTTTGCCCTTTCAGTCTTTTCGGATTGCCCTAGTTTTACTTTCTCTACTCCCAGAAAATCTCCTCCCCTGCTGGGCTGTTCAATGTAAAACTTGGCAAGGTGTGAGATCTACACTCTGGGTGGGACCGAGGATCCTGGCCAGGTGGCCGGGAAGAAAGGAAGAGTATCCGTTCTTTTATTGACAATGCTCAAGGCCAGTTGAGTTGAGCAGCTTTGCTTTCCTCTGCTCTGGGGCCTGGTTGAACCTGAAGATTGGGTGTTCTGTCACTGGGGTTAGGAAGGTGAATAGATTGTTTCTAAGTACATTTGTGGGGGTTTTTTTGTTTTGTTTTTGTTTTTGGTTTCTGTTTCTCTCATTCTGACAATGGAATTTATCCTTGTCTTGTGGACTCCTCCTTAGCAAGGTTCTTAGTATTCCTCAGATACTAGTTATGTAGTTCTGTCTGCATAGGAGTCTCAAGTTTCTGTCCACCCAAGTACACTTGTTCCTTGACCCAATCCAGCTGCCCTGGTCGTTTTGATTCCACCCCCAATCTATTGGTAAATTACAGCTCTCATCCTACCCGACTTAATATTAAACTTTACATCTCCAACCCAAAACTGTTTTCTGGACTCCTGGGTGGGGGTGGGGGATCATCCTATTCCACTCAACTATCAGGGACTCCTCAAACCCAGCATGCTTAGAGCAAACATCTTTACCTCTTGGATATCAGTTTGGTTTCCCCAAGCATGCCCTTCTTGCACAGGGACACAGCCATTCCAAATACACCCAGATGGAAAACCTTGGCTTTACTTTTGAGCAGGTGAAATGATTTTCTGTATTAACTTCTTCAATTACTCTGGATCATATTGTATGATCTAGAACATCACATTTTTACATGTTTTTTTTTATTTACTTATTTATTTTGGGTAACCTTGTGCAAATTTGACTTGTTTTGCCTAATACACCAGGGTCTGCGACAGGGATTGTTCTTATATTTGTTCTGGGATGAAAGTCTCAAGAGGGTGGAGGCCAGTGTTTTGTGTCACCAAAAATAAAGCAGATTTGGCCCAGAGTAAATGTCTTTTGAATTAAAGAAGTGATTGCACGTAACACACCTGACATTTATCTCTGAGCATAGCAAGCCGTTGATAAGCTGCTCACTGGCCAGGCATGGTGGTGCACAATCGTAGTCTTAGCGCTTGGGAGTCTGAGACAGGTGGATTGCAGGTTCAAATCCACCTTCAGCAACTTAATGAGGATCTCAGTAACATATCGAGAGCCTGTTCCCAAATAAAATAAATTTTAAAAATAAGTCTGAGAGTGTAGTTTAGAAGTAGAAGACCCCTGGGTTCCATGCTTAGAACCACAAAAATAAATTAAAATAAAATAAGCTTTTCACTGACCGCCTGTGTCTTTCAACTGTAGGTAGTGATACTGGGATGGATAAGCAGGCACTGTACCATCATCCTTTGTGAGTTTGATTAAATCACAGGGTCTCACCTAGGATCAAAAAATGTTAGCCGGGGGCTGGGATGTAGCTCAGTGGCAAAGCGCTTGCCTGTCAAGTGCACTGCCCTGGGTTCAACCCCCAGTCCAAACAGACCAAAAAAAAAAAAAAAAGAAAAAAGAAAAAAGAAAAGAAAAATGTTAGCCGGGTGTGGTGGCGCACGCTTGTAATCCCCACACTTAGGAGGCAAAGACAGGAGGATCTCACTGGTTCGAAACCAGCCACACTGGCTTCAGAGACCCTGTTTCCAAATAAAAATATAAAAATAGGTCTCAGAGTGTAGCCCGGAGGTAGAAGGGCTTCCAGGAACCCCAGTACCACCAAAAAAAAAAAAAAAAAAAAAGGAAAATCTTTGGTTACCATTACATTTTTATAGTTCATTTTATTTCAGTGATAATTTCCCACATTTTCTTTCTTTTCTATAATTCTGTGCCTTTGCAGAAATATCAATTACAAATTCAGGCTTTGATTCTGTACCTGATGTTCATATTCTCACTGCCTCTCTGTTTCTTTTAGCCATTTTCTTAAATCAGACCTTCTATATAGAGTCCAAAAATGGGTGAGCTCTGTTAATCAAAATCTTGGTCTTGATTCTTCTAGGAACCATCTGCTTATCTGATAGGAAGTTTCGGTTCTTCTTGCCAAAGAGCCACATCTTAGAGGGCAAAGTCCAGAACCAGAAATTACACAGTTACCGAGAGATACTTTATTACCAAGGTCCTGGGGAATTGTCTCACTCGGAAAAGATGACACCAAAGCTGAGATATTGTGATGAAAATGAGTAGGTTTGTGCAGATGTGGAGGAAGAATGAATTGTGCCAAATAAGCAAGGGAAAAGTCTACAGAAGGCGACGATTGGGTATATGTGGATAATCATAAAGTTCTGCACACAATGAGAAGCACAGAGATGAGTCACAGTGTAGTAGTTGGGCTGGGCCAGATTGCACAGGCCTTCTAGATCCTGGAAGATACTTATATTTTATTTTTAGGAGGGAGAATAACAAATAACAAAAGCGATCCGGAGATATAAGCTATGATCACATCACAGAGAAGACATGCTTTATTAGGTTATTTTTCTTCTCTTGTTCCAATGACGTTTGCTTGATCAAAAAACTTAGCTTGCTTTCTCTTTCTTTCTTTCTTTCTTTCTTTCTTTCTTTCTTTCTTTCTTTCTTTCTTTCTTCCTTTCTTCCTTTCTTTCTTTCTTTCTTTCTGTACCAAAGATTGAGCCCAGAGGCATTCTACCTCCAACCTACATCCCCCATCCCTATTTTTTAAAAATTACTTTGAAATAGGGTCTCATTAAGTAGTAGAGGGCCTGACTAAGTTGCTGAGGCTGGTCTTGAACCAGCAATCCTCCTGTCTCAGCCTATCAGAAAACTTTGCTTCCTGAAAAACAGGAATAAAAAGTTACTGTTAGCCGTTTAATCCAAAGATGCTGCCAATTGCTTGAGAATCCATGGGACACTAAGCCATAACTGCATATGATAACTCACAAAGTATGCTTCCTTATAAATTTGAATTTTATTTTATAATTATTTTATTTTATTTAAGGGTATTCTACCTCTGAGCTACCCCTTGTGCCCTATTTTTTTTTTTTATATTGAAAAAGAATTCTAAGGTGCAAAGGTTCTTACATATGCTAAGGCTGGCCTTGAATCTGTGATTCTCCGGTCTCAGCCTCCTAAGTACTGGCATATATCACCCAGCCTGACTTAATATTTTATTTTATTTTGATTTTTACTTAAAACCTACCCTGTTAAAGGTTTTGTTTCTCCAGTTTCATAAATAAGATTCCTTGGTAATTTAAGAAATATTCTCTTTCTGTCCTACTTAAAATAGTCATTGTTTTAATTTATTTTCACTCTTGAATACATTAATAAAAATAATAATCAAGTGTACTAGAATTATGTTTCAGAGAAGGAAGAACCAAAAGAGGTGGGGCAACTCTGTCGTGGCTTCTCTGATTGTGGGAAACAACTCCGTGGATATTTTATTCTTCAAAGTAGAGTAATGCAAGAAGTTTATTATGAGATTGCTGATTACATTAAATTTATATCTGTTTCATCCTGACTTTACTGTAATACTAAAACACCATTTGGTATCTGATGGATAAGGACAGAAAGAGATCACTGTTGAAAATTAAGTTAAAAAAATTCTTGGAAACCATAGATACAAAACTTAGATGTAGGAGAAAGTAAAAAATTCTTCCATAAAGCAAACTTTCAAAGAGTTGGACCATACATGTTTTCTTGTGAATATTTCTCCTATTACAAAACAATAAATAATGATAAAATATGATTTATATCATGTAAAGCGTAACATTTTTTCTGGGGGTACACATGCCTTTTAGTTTATTTTCAATAAAAATATAATTCCTTTTTTATAAAAGAGAAGTTTTAGGATGAATGATTTTAGCTCAATGTAGCAATTCACTAATTTGCTAGCTATTTCCTGAAACTTTGTTTTATGATTTCCTGGATTAGAGGGTGGGTTGACAAAAAGGAGTAAACTGTTATTCCTATCTTCAGGAGCCTCCCAATTTATTGTGAAAATGAGGTCTGTACATCTCTTCTCATTAAACTGCGCCAGGACAAGTACTGAAAGAGAAGGTGTTTGTAATGTACCAAGAGGACAGTAGAATTCTACTGAGGAGTGTTATGAAGGGAAATGAGGATCATCATGTTTGCATTAGACCATGGAATCCTCTGGCAGTATTATAAAACATGACTTGGACCAGAAGTACAGGAAATGTTTAGGATGTTGGAAAAATCTAAATAAGAAAAACCTTGGTGTGGATTATATATATATATATATATATATATATATATATATATATTATATTATATATTATATATTATATATAATATTTATATATTATATATATTATATATATATAATATATATATATTATATATATAATATATATATATTATATATATAATATATATATAATATAATATAATATAATATAATATATAATATATAATATATAATTATATATATTATATATTATATAATATATAATATATAATATATAATATATAATATATAATTATAATTATATATTATATTATAATTATATTATAATTATATTATAATTATATATATATAATTATATATTATATATATTATATATATAATTATATATATTTATATATAATATATATAATATATATATAAATATATATAATATATATATTAATATATATAATATATTATATATATATTATAATATATATAATATATAATATATATAATATATAATATATATATTATATATATATATAATATATAATATATATAATATATATAATATATATATAATATAATATAATATATATATAATATAATATATATAATATAATATATATAATATAATATATAATATATAATATAATATATATAATATAATATATATATATAAATATATATAATATATATATATAATATATATTATATATAATATTATATATATATAAATAATATATATATATTTATATATATATAATATATATAATTATATATATATAATTATATTATAATTATAATTATATTATAATATATAATATATAATATATAATATATAATATATAATATATAATATATAATATAATAATATAATATAATATATATATATGATATATATATATATATGATATATATTATATATATATATAATATATATAATATATATATTATATAATATATATATATTATATTATTATATATATATAATCATATATATAATATATATATATCATATATATATATATGATATATATATATATATCATATATATATAATATATATATCATATATATATCATATATATATATTTATAGCGTTGGTAATATATGAATATTCTTTATATATAGTTGAAAAATATTAATAGACTTAAATATTTCTTGAATGGAGTTGTCAATGTAACACATGGAATCTACTCAGTCACTAGTAACCATAATCCTTCCCAGAAATTCTGTGTATGTCTGCTAGGGACTGAGCACAGAGGCATTGTACTTATGAGCTACATGTCTAACTTTTTTGATAGTCCCGATTTGAATGCCATTTATACTACCATGGTGATGTTTAATCATCAACTTTATCTTTTCTGTAATTTCTGTGATGTTCCTTGCTGTAGTTTCTTTCTGGTTTTGGTGGGGGGACTAGTACTGGGAATTGAACCTAGGGATATTCTAACCCTAGCCATGCTCTCAGTCCTTTTTATTGTTTGTTTCAAAACAGGGTCTTGCTAGGTTGCCGAGAATTTCACTAAGTTGCTGAGGCTGTCTTTGAACCAGTGAGCCTCCTTTCTCAGTCTCCAAGTACTAGGATAACAGTATGTGTCACCACACCTGGATCCTTCTCAGAATTCTAAAATAGAAGGATCGAAAGACTGAGATAATACAGTCTTGCATCTTTTCTATATACAAGACTTCTTTTTCATGATCCAAAAATTCAGCCTTTGTACAAGAATAATTACTTGAAGCCGGGCATGGTGGCGCACGCTTGTAATCTCAGCATTTCAGAGGCTGAAACAGGAGGATCACAGTTCGAGGACAGCCTCAGCTACTTAGTGAGGCCCTTTGCAACTCAGTAAGACCCTGTTTCCAAATAAAGAATTAAAAAATAGGGCCGGGTGTGTAGCTCAGGGGTAGAATGGTCCTGGGTTCCACCTCCAGTAATGCAAAAAAAAAAAAAAAAAAAAAATTACTTGAAGAGCATATCACTTAAAGAATGCTAAAAACATCCACAGAATATGAGCTATTTAGGCACCACAGAAGTATTTAGAAGATTCAGGATATTTAATAAATATTTAGAAGATGCAAGATGTTTAATAATGTCTGAGAAATATGTTCTTAAAAGGTCTCTGGGTGAAAAGAGGGCTAATGGGGCTTTAAGGGAACCCAGACCTTAAGAGCACAGGAAGAAAGTCTAAGAAAGCACAATTGTAATCCCAGGATTTAGGATCCTGAGACAGGAAAATCATAGGTTCGGGATCAGCCTCCGCAAGTTAGTGAGACACTGTTTCGAAAAATAAAATAGGGGGTGTAGCTTGGAGGTAGAATGCCTCTGGGTTTCACCTCAAGCACGCACACACATACACACACACACACACACACACACACACACACACACAGAGTACAAGACAATCTAGTCGATATTGAGGAAAATGTATACCTTCAAGACCTCTCAAGGCCAAAGATGCTGTTTCAGTTCTGAGTTTCCAAAAAATTTACTCTTCCCCAACCATTTAAAACATCCAAAGAAATAATAAGGCACAGAGTAGTGATGGAAATTACAGCTAAGAATTCATGTTAACCCTCCACTCAGCAAACAAAGCTGTCCCTGTTATTCTAATCTGCACACATTCAGGGTTTCTTCTTCGAGCTTGAGACTATCTCAGATGTTGAGGGTAACTCGTGAACATTTTAAAATAGAAATTTAATTTTCTGCTGCTACACATCAAAGTTCTCAACATTTTTCTTCCTGAAGAACAAACTCAAACAGGTAAACATTTGATTTGGATTTGGTAATAGATGCCAAAGCAGGAGAACACTTACTTATTTAAATAGCATATGATACTACTGATGTGCAATTGTATCTGAATTCAGAGTAGTTGGAACACAAATTACTTTTTAAAAAGCAACTCAAATCAAAATTGTCAGAAATGATACCGCTAGGCCTGTGCTTTCTCTTGAATTATAGTTGTTCTATAAAAGCCTTCTAAAACCTTCAGAGAGTAAAGCAATAATGCAAATTTCTCCTACACATTGCTCTATCTATCATTTTGTGGTAAGCCATAGAATCTTTTGAAAAAAAGTAGATTTTACAATAACGAAAATCACTTCGCAAATATTTATTGAATGTGTGCTGTGTTGCAGGTATAATGCCACGTATTACAGAAGCTGCAAGGAAAGTCAAGGAAAAACCCTATGTAGGGTCTAGCAGATATTTAATTATGTAAAAAAAGGAAAGATTAAAGCTGGGCATTTTAGCACATGTCTGAAATCCCACTACTTGGGAGGCTGAGACAGGAAGATCATAGGTTGGAAGTTGGCCTCAGCTTAGCCAGGCCATCTGCAACTTTGTGACATGCTATTTCAAAATAAAAAAGCAAAATAGTGGTGGAAGTTTATCTCAGAGATAGAAGGTCCTGGGGCTTAATCCCTAGAACCACAAAAATCTTTTAAAGGGAAAAGTTATATTCAATAAGAAAAGAGCAAGCAGAAAAAAACTAGAATTTGATGGAGGAAGATATTGAATATTTTGGAAAGTCCCAAGAGAAGAAACCAAGGTGACATTTCATGTGGGTCTTGATGCATGAACAGGATGGGAGCAAGAAGAAGCCTTAGGAAATCACGAAAGTATTTGGAGAACTTTAATGTCCAAGAAGAAAGTACTTGACAGATTTTAGATAAAATGATGTTCCCATCTATAATTATCTACTGTTCCTAAACAGAAAGAGGGCTCCCATATACAAATACTTGTATTTGTATATGGGACAGGGCTCGTCCCTCCCACCATGACTCCTGCATTTCTCTCTGCAGCACTAACCTGATTGCTTCCTGCATGTGGATCTGGAGAGCTGGCTTGCCTTGGGTTCTGCCGGTTTTATAGCCATTGCCACTCAATTATATTTAGTGCTCTCCTAACACACATAAAATGTGCATGTAGGAATGACCCTGCTTCCAGCAGCTGCACGGAGCCAAGAGTACAGCTCCCTGGTGTCTGGGACTTAGGGGCTAAACTCATATTCAGAAGGAAAACCCAGAAGGAGAAAATATGTGGGCAATCTCCATACCTTAGGAAGAATGCTTTGATGAAATGAGCTAGTTTCTTCGAAGGTGAATTTTGAGGAAGATAAGCATGCTTAATAAAATATTGAAGTATCACCGTCCTAGAAGATGCTTATGGTGAAGAAGAGCAGTCGTCTTTTTTTATGAACTTGAACTACATCGTGCACAAAGGCGAATTCTGAAGCAGTCATTATCTCTGTGAATTGCAAGTCTCTCCACTTTCCACTTTTAGAAACGAATAGCTATAAAGGAATGCAACAAGGGCCTCTCCTTCACACCATGCGCATCTAGAAAAATTGTTACTTTAAACTAAAATAAAGGGAGTTTGGGGGGGGGAGCCTCTTTGTAGAAGTTTAACTAAAAACTAACACAATTCACACGGATACTGCCTATTACGGACAATGTAAAGAAATCGGCTTCATAAACAACACAAAGTACAAAAATGTGTGCGAATAAGTCTTGGTAGACATGAATAGTCATTATGCCATGTTTACTCAGTTAGGGCTTTGCATATTTCAAATCCACAGAAGCATGTAAGAGTTCATCACGTAAGTATTTCCTTCAAAATATAATTGTGGATACAAATAATGTCCTGCAAGGGTTAATGAGTCTCATTAAGAAACTAAATTGCCAAGGAGGCACAGTGACTGAAGATAATTGGACTCAATGCCTTATGCATGAAATGACCTATATAGGACATCTTTGAAGATACTTAACTGTATTCCTTATTTTATCCGTGATAAAACTGAAATTCAGAAAGGTAAAGAGACTGGTTCCTAATCTCATGACAAATTTCAGGTATGCTAATAAGTATCAAAACACAGTACTAAAAGCCTGGTGTGCCCATCCTGCAATATTCAAAGCCGGATTCCTTACAGACCTAGATATTCAGATATAATTATTTGATATTTTGCATTTCAAACACCAAGAAGGACTTTTGTTTACATTTTCTAACTGTTCTAAGAGTTGAAATAAGAATTTATTGTATTTTTTTCTCATTTTTAATATGATAGATTATATAGCTTGGCTTATAGTGAATTTGTAATTATGAAAGTTGAATATATTTTCATAAATAATTCTGTAGACATGGCTCTCCATCACACCTTAAGATTTTATTTAAATACGAATGTAAATCATAATTATCATTCTTAGGAGAATAAGAAATGAATGAGTCATTTGCTTTAGAGAAAATTACATATACATTGGAGGACTATAAAGTCAAAGGAAGAATATTTCATGGTAAGAGAGTCAGCTGATGGTAGAATCCATATTGATTCATAATTCAGCTCCTTTACAGTATGATACTGAGTTGCTTCCACCCAAAAGTTAAATAATTTATAAAACTAGGCAAGTATATTAAAACATAGTAATGAATAAAAATGGTTATATAACTTGTTAGAAAATTATTAGGTATTTTTAAACTTCTAATAATTTCCCTATAGATTAAAACAACTAAAATATAGCTTTTGTCATTCCCCAAGGCTTGCAAATTTGCTAGTCTGAGTCTCAGGTTTGAGTGAATACTAAGAACAAGGCAAATCATGTTTGGGTGGGTTTTAGTCTGATTTAATCAAGATGTGTTAGCCCCTTCTTTGATGATAACCAACCTGCAGATATGTTTTGTACAAAAATTTATTTGATTGTTATTGTTCTGCTTTTCAGGTTTTAAATGTATTCTAGTATTTGCTTTTCAAAGAGTATACATTACTTATTATATATATGATATTATGTCTAACTTCTCTTTTTGATACTGGGCTTCGAGTAGAGCTCAGTAGTAGAATGTTCCTGGGTTCGATCCCTAGTTACGAAAAATAAATAAATAAAAATAAAAAATAAAAGAAAAAGCAAGTAATTTTTTTCCATATAGATACCTAATCAATGCCTAAACTGGTCTTACTTATAGCACTAAAAACTGACATAGAATTTTATACACAGTATACCAAAAAAGTTTTAATTGAATACAATCACTAAAAATTAGAGGACAGGGTATTTCACACAATTAAGCTCAATAAAGCTCTATTTTTTCTGTAATGTTTTAAAGCATATTTTTTCAGGTATAAAAAGTGTAAATATATTTTTGCTATTACTGTATGTGTATGTGACTGCTCACGCACTTTGTGAGGAAATTAGGATATTTTTAAATGGTTCACTATGCAGTTAAATAAAATGCCCCCTTATATCATTTTCTAAGAAAAGTGTTTAGCAGTCATGAATTACCACAAATGCACAAATCAAAATTTATTTTTTTAAGCCGGGCGTGTTGGCGCACGCTTGTAATCCCCGTGCTTGGGAGGGAGAGACAGGAGGCGGAGACAGGAGGATTGCACAGGTTCAAAGACAGCCGCGCTGGCTAAAGGGACCCTGTTGCCAAATCAAAAGTATAAAAATAGGTCTGGGAGTGTACCCCAGAAGAAGAAGGGTTTCCAGGAACCCCAGTACCACCAACATATATATTTATTTATTTTTGCGGGTCTAGGGATGGAACCCAGAGGCATTTGACCTCTGCGCTACACCCCTGCCCTATTTTTTATTCTTTACTTTGAAACAGGGTCTCACTAAGTTGCAAAAGGCCTCACTATGTAGCTGAGGCTGACTGCGAACCATGATCCTCCAGTCTCAGCCTCCTAAAATGCTGGGATTACAAACGTGTGCCACCATGCCCAGCTCACAGATTAAAATTTAAATAAATTGAAATTTAAAAAAAAATAAAAAAATCTAAGAAGCTAATCAATATATACGTAGGGTAAGTCAAATAAAACAAATATAAGAAGGAAATAATGTGAGATATTCATTTTGACAAACAGAAAGAAAGAAAAAAAGAAAAGAAAAGAAAAGAAAAAGACTCTAATTGTTTCTACCCTGTACGGGCATAGTATGAAAGTTTGCTGAGTGAGAGAGCTCAAAATGTAGAAGCGTTTCCAGGAACCCCAGAACCACCCAGAAAAAAAAAAAAAATTACAAATGTGAAATAATTCAAAGCAAACATTCCTTCAGACTTCTGAAGAACTGAGCTTCAGATCTAGGTATTAAGAGTAAAAGCAAGGGAGAGTGAAAGCATGACTTTTCTACAGCTCTTTAATCACTAATTAGGAAAATATATATATATATATTTTTTGACAGTTTCTTCAGAAAAAAAAAAAAAACGTGAAGAAAAAAAAAAAACTTTCTTTGTACCGGTTCTGTCAGAAGGCACAAGAGGACCGCGTTGTGTACCTGGGAACATGTTCATACTTTTTTCAGTGGAGATCATTTATTTTGCCCCTTTCAACAGGATGTCAACCCCTTTTTGAAAAGTTATTGTCCTCAGCCAAGACGCTTGTGAAAAGGCGACAGATGTTGCTAAGATTATACCAGCCTGTCCACTATCCTGTTTCATTTTTAAAGGAGGAAAAAGGAGAGAGGGAAAGGGAAAGATAGGAGACCAAACCTCGCTTTAAATCATTGGGCCATTTTCCACTTCAGCAAGTCTGTTTGCACATGCTCTGCTGGCCTGGCAGAAAGGGCTGCGCCTTTTACATTCAGTCTGTGGTCAGTTCTAATGTGCAGCTCAGCCGTCCTCACGCTTTTCACAGGGAGCAGCTGCCTTTGATTGCCAGAACAAATTGAGGTGATTCAAGCCACCAGCAGGGCATAAGTATAATGTCCATTCAGTGGGAAGTCAGGAAAAGAGCCCAGAACAGACCCTCTGGGGTTGCCTACAATAAACCGTAGGATTAGATTGGATACACTTGATATTAACACACGGTCGTACTGAAAAGTAGGCTATCATGATGACATAGGAAACTACAAGATAGTGATGTGAGCGACAATCAGAAGAAATAGGACTTGGGCATTTATGAAGTTACACCTATTTATCAAGCGCCGTACAGGGGCTGTATCATCCAAGCACTGGAGAAACTTCACTGGCACCTAGATAAAATACTAACTCTTTACATGTACTGGACACATGCAGACGAGCTAGCGGAAGATAGTTATAAAGCTAAGCCATTCAGTAAACAGGAAGTGACGTGAGGCAAACTGATGGTTAGGCAAAATTTGACAGGTTGTCATTGGATTTAAGCACAAAATGGTACAAGCAGCTGGAAACTAGTAAGCTAGATTTATACCGAAAAGCAAAGCAGTCAAAGAGAACGTGTTCAAGTGGTAACAGAAATTAAATAAAAAGAGAGCATAGGTTTATTTAAATAACACTGTTGTTTGAAACTAGGGCTTTTGAAACGGTTAAATAGAGGAATTCTAAATGCGCATGATTCAAAGATCTCATATTTACTTTTGAAATAAAATGTCCCTGATCTGTTAACTGAGATAGGACCATTTGGAAAATATTACCAAAGCATATTAGAGGAGGTTCTTTTTCCTTTTAATGGCACGATAGTCCTTAAGTTAACAACATCCAGCTTGTATTTCTCACCACCTAGCATTTATTATTGTGGTCCAGTTCAAGATGATTATTCCACGAGACACATGCAACCCTAATTTTTGCATGCCATGCATCAGCAGTGATAATACTGCTATATGTAGAATTTTTGCTTCAAAGTATTTGCCTTTAGCTGGGCGTTGTGGTTTCTGCTTATAGTCCCAGTACTTGGGGTGCTGAGACAAAAGAATCACAGGTTGGAGAACAGCCTCAGCAAGTAGGGAGACTCACTGACCTAGAAAAAATCTGTTTCAAAATAAAAATGGGGCTGAGGGTATAGGTCGGAGGTAGAATGACCTTGGGCTCAATCTTCAGTACCGCAAACAAAAAGAATCTTTCTCTTTTTATTCCCACTAGAATAGTTGGATATAGCACCCTCTATTGTGTGAGTAGAGCTTTGTAGAGAACCTTTCATAACATATTCACCCAGTCAGTAAATGAATTATGTTTAAATAATGATGTAAGTGACACTGATATGTAAGAACAATAAAAATGAAAGAGGCACAATGACACAGACACATGCCTGTAAATTCAGTATTTGGGAGACTAAAAGAGATCTCAGGTCTGAAACTAGCCTCAGCAACCTAATGAGACCCTGTTTCTAGTCAAAAAACAAAACAGGGATGAGGGTGGAGATTGAAGCTAGAATGACTCTTGGTTCAATCCCTAGTAGAAAAAAAAACTAAATGCAAATGTATGAAAGACGCTGCCTGTTTTTTCCAACTGTCATTAAGCACATAGCACATGTTTTAATCAAGTAAGTCATCTCCTGGATCACAAGGAGAAACTTTCTTGTTAATGAGAGCTCACCGTGGCCTTTTTTTTTTTTTTTTTTTTACTGGGTAAAAGCTAACCTTTAGCTAAGTTCCTTGGTCATTTAAATAGAAATTAACTCTATTATTCCTGAAAGAATAATGATTTAAATTATCCATAGTATTCAGAATTGAATCTTTCTTCCGTGTGTCCTGTCTGTTCTTTTTTTTTTTTTTTCAACTCCTAGCTCTTTCTATGACTGGCAATTTAGTTATTTGTCATCATGCTCCTTTCTTAATATATCTTAAAATGCTTATGCCAAACAGTCCCTAAAGTGTTCAATTCACAGGTATCTTGATATTTATTCACGTGTGCCTGTGTGTGTTGAGGTCTGAACTGAAGGAGGACTCTACCTCTGAGCTCTACCCTACACTCCCTTTTTTATTTCTAAATAGGGTCTCACTAAGTTACCTCACATTGGCTTCAAACTTGTGATCCTCCTATTTCAGTTTCCCAAGTATTGAGATTACAGGCATACGCCACTACAACCAGACCACAAGAGCTTTTGACATGTTAGATACACACAGAAGTTGGTCTTTAAGAGATACACAAAATTAATGAAAGTAGAGCACAAGATCTCTGTTTAGGAAGTTACTCTGCTGATACCACTGCTAATAGCTCCATACCAAAAATAAATTCAGCGCATTGATCATTTAGAACAGAGTTAACAGGGTGTGTATGTGTAGCAACACAAAGAGATTTACATCGAAAGTAGTAGCAAGGAAGTTATTTCATGACTACAGATTTTCATGGAAAATAAGGACGTTTGGCACAAGGAAGTTGGAACCAATGATAAAATTTGAGGGGAAAAAAGTTACTTTGTTAATGCACCTTTCAAACTATTGAGGGGAATATAAAATAAAAAGGGAATAATTAATTAGAAAAAAACTAGTAAGTTACTATAAAATAAAGCAAAACAATGGCTTAAACACTCCTAAGTATGTGTGTGTGTGTTTAGAATAACATTCAAGGATTAAAAACATTTTTAACTCATGTAATTATAGGCAAGAGGATGTGAATGAGAGAAAATGATCCTCCTGATGATTCAACATTCCTCTGAGGAAGACCAGCGTCTGCAGTTATTGTACCCTGGCTTGGGTAGAATTGCACCAGCTATCAACCTTCATGTTTCAGGGCAGAAACTGTTCAGTCAGGAAGATATCCTCCTGCCCTCAGTGACACAGCATTATGAAATTAAGTGTATTATGGGAGATTTATTCCTTTTAGTGAAACATCTGGCACTGCCGTTGAACAAGATATACTCTTTCCTGATTCTAGAATGATAATTCTCATGATTTCTTACAAATGGATCACTTATACCAGTGGAAGTTTTGTGATCCTTACCACTGAGCTACATCCCAGCCAATAATAATAATAATAATAATAATAATAATATAATTATTATTTTATTATTATTTTTTTTTTAGATGGTACTGGGGATGGAACTCGGGGACACCCTCCCTCAGAGCTACTCCCTTAGCCCTATTTGTACTCTATTTTGGAACAAGTTCTCATTAAGTTGTCAAGTACTTCATTAAGTCACTGAGGCTCGCTGCGAACCTGCAATCCTGTCTCAGCCTCCCAAGTACTGGGATTACAGGCTCTCACTAGGTTTCTAAGGTTCTTGTCAAGTTGCTGTGGCTGTTCTCAAACCTGAAATCCTTTTGTCTCAGCCGGCCAGGTACTGATATTACAGGCACGTGACTATGGACAACTAATGGTTGCTTTTTAGAGGATCATATCTTTATTTGCTACTGTTCGATTGAGGTATACTAAAGATCATTACTATCCTGTCTAGAACTGAGTTTATTCTAGAGATTAGAAGACCAACCACCCTCCTTTTAGAGAAATTGTGGTATCTATATTACAGGCCAAGATGGAGTGTATGCAATTTTATTATTTCTTGGATATAATCACTATGATGCATATTGATCTACATTGTTCAACTCACTTATGCTAGAGTTCTTCTCTTGGGACTAGTTCTTAATAATATATATTTATACAACCATGAATATTGGAACTGAAAGCACATCAAATATAGAGCTGATTATAAACTACAAGTATTTGTTGTTGAGTTTAGGCCTGTTTATTCTATAATTATTCCCATACCTATGTATGTTTTAATTTTGAAAAATTTCAAAAACAGTTTAGATATATAGCCCCTGCCACTTTTTGTGTGCTCAGAGGAATTATTTTCGGTAACTAATGTCTGTACTCAGACATCTTCCTTTGCATCCAATGGGAATTTTAGCATGGCTGTTCTCAGTAATAAACCTGAGGATAATCAGAAGAGAAAGAGAATTCAGTAAAGAAATAAAACGGCAGGAAACCACAATCCAGACAATAAGCACACACATATATGCTTATATACATATATGTGTATATTTATTTTTTAAAATACATTTTATTGGTGCATTGTAGTCATACATCTCAGTGGGATTAAAAGCTTGTGGAGATATACATGCACACATCACCCAATCAGCCCCTACCCAATCTCTAACCCCTTCCCTCCTCCTCCCTCTTACCCATGCCTGGCTTCCTGATTGACTTTGATATGTTCATTTAAAACTCATTATATTAGTATGTACTTTCAATATACTAGTGTGCAAGCCTTGATGATATTCAGATATTTGATATTTATGTTTTCTTTGGGTTATGGACCATCAATAGTGCCTTCATCACAGGATTATGCAAATTTGTAAGAATTCTGACCAGGGTCAAATGGCTTTTTTAAAAATATCTATAAAATAAATAAATGCAAAAAAATTAATAGTAGAGAAGACAATAGATAAAACATTTCTTTAGATAAGACACCACAAATACCAACAAATGTTGACACAATTGGAATCACCAGACTTGGATTTCATCCCAAAGAGCAGGATTTGTGCTAAGGTGGCTTAGTGCATGAACCCCAGAGAGCTGCTCACACAGTTGTGAGAGGGTCTGCACCTAGTGGACAGAGGAGACAGTGTATCATGCGGTACCACTGGCTCATATTGCACAGAGATCATGAAAATCTCCACTTGCACCTCAAGGCAGTTCCAGCAACATGAGGTCTAAAGAGGGTGACTATATACCCTGGCTTTGCTGGGAAAGACATTGTTCATATAACCTCTTCTGAAAGCTAGCACATGTGATCTGGTATGGAACACTGAATTACCTTCTCACCATGGGATGTAGCAGTAGTCGGTCAAGCATGGTCTCTGATACGTCACCTCATTCTGACTCTGACAATAGTGGTAATTACTGCAGTGTGGTTTCTAAAAGATGGAATCAGTAAAAGATGGAAGGCCAAAGGGAAGAAATTCTATCCATCTTTCAACAAACTTCATAAGTTGGAACTGTCAAATTCATCATGGCTCAAGGGTTGACTCTAAATGCAGAATGCTTAGAAAGCTGATTTACCAACACACCAGAAGCAGGGATGATCTCACGTTAACCCAGTTCAAAAAGAATGATGTGCACCAGTTTATCAATTTATAATGAGCAATCTAATTGGAGAGGCAACCAGACACTCCACCTGCAGGCATACCACATGGGAAGCCGCACTATAATCAGGCTGTTCCTTGGCAAGCATGAAATCACAATGAGCATTGTTACTCATGTGATTTAAAAGTGGAAAGGTGTCAGGCTAAAATAGGTCCATGCGTGTCTTAGCCAAATGGCTTATTATTTAGAAGGATAATGTCATTTCTCACAAAATTCTCTTTCTTATTAACACTTCTCTAGATAGGTTCATCGGGTGATTTTGTTAGTTTTCAATTTATCCCTAAATTATTTGTCTTTATACTTTTATAGAGGCATTGTAATTATACATCGTATCGAGGTTCAAAGTCATAAAAACAAACACACACAGAGGACTTGAGTTTCCCTTCAGGTCTCACCTCACTACCCACTCCTCTCCTATGCATAATAGTGATATTGGTAATGGTATCCTTACATATAGGCATAGCATAATTTGAATGATGTCTTTAATTAATTCCTCTTTTCCCTCCCTACCTCCTTCCACAGTTTTACTGGTGTCTCTTCCACAGTTGAGGGAAGACATTCCATGCTTGAATTTCTGAGACCCGCTACTAATCTGACTTAGCATAATATTCTCTAGTTCCACACATTTTCATGCAAGTGACATAACTTTATTGTTCTTTAAGGCTGAATAAAATTCCATGTTGTGTGGTTGTGTGTATGTGCCACATTTTAATTAGTGATATATATATATATTATTATATATAATAATATATATATAATATATATTATATATATATATATATAATGGCCCTTCCCCAATCCCCACCCCATTCTCTCCCCTTCCTCTTCCTCACGTTTGGCTTAGTGATTGACTTTTATATGTTTGGGAATGTACATCATGTATTTCTTTTCATTCATTTGTTGACACTGATAGATACCTAGGTTGGTTTAATACTTTGACTATTAGAAATTGTGCTGCTAGCCTGGCGTGGTGGTGCACGCTTGTAATTCCCGTGCTTGGGAGGCGGGGACAGGAGGATGGCGCAGGTTCAAAGCCAGCTGCGCTGGCTTAAGAGACCCTGTTTCCAAATAAAAATATAAAATAGGCCTGGGAGTATAGCCCAAGGTAAAAGGGCTTCCAAGAAACCTAGTACCACCAAAAAGAAATTGTGCTGCTATAAGCATGAATATAAATTAGCAATGTTGCATCTTGATTTTAATTACTTTGGAAAGGTATGGAGGAGTGCTATGACATGTCATATGGTGGCTCCACTCCTTGACTTCTGGGGAATATCCAGAAGTTTGATCTCCATCCTGGTTGTACTGATTTGCAGTTTCACCAACACTGTATAAATTTTGTTCTCCAAGACCTGTCTTTTCTGGGAGCTGTTGTTCTTACTGATTACTTCACTGGATTTTTAGTATTTCCTCTAGCAAAAATAGGGGGCATTGATTGTTTTTGAAGTCCTTTTTTTTTTTTTTTTCTACTACCACCTACCCACTGTGGTGCCAAAATTCTGAGCAGAGGGACATTTCCTAGTGTTGTGAGATAGAGAGATGGCGGATCTCTGTCTCATTTAAAAGCCTACTGATTATAATAACATATTTTGTAGCGTATTTGAATTATGTTACCACAAAGAAGCAACACTGATATTTGAGTGAGGAACACATAATATGCTTTAGTAAAACAGTGGAGAAAAACAAGAAAAGAAAAGAAAAGGAATTATTAGCATTAGTGAAATGCCTTATGAAAGATGTTATCATCAGATTGTTAGAGCGAGTGGCTTCTTAGAATTAGTTTGTGGAATGCGCATGCATACAAATGTGTGCTCAAACTTCAATTACTTCTCTGCATAGTTCACATGAACCCAAATCCTCATGCACATTAAGTAGTGTAAACAGCTGTGTTTTATTGGCAAGGAATGTACACAATGCATTTTTTTTAGAAAAATTGTAGAATTCATTTGAGAACTTTTCTTGTAGTTGTTGATGGAATTTATCTACCATATCAATATTTCTTTGCTTCAATTATCTGTTTGAAAACACGGTAGAACTTTCTTTATGTATTAGATGGCTTTCTAAGCTGTCTAGTGTTACACCATGAAGAAGGATGCTATTCACAAGTCAGCATTGATTTTTGGTTGTTGATTTGCTTTTAGTGTTGATATTGTCTTTACTAAGAGAAAAGTCTATTATTAGATACCCAATATATTTGTCATCTTTCTAGATGTCTAGTCTGTCAGAGTAACATTCTCCCCTGTAGTGGCCTTGTCATCAACAGAAGGAAACTCTAGAGTTTTCTTCCCCTTCTTTATATTCCTCTATCCTTACTCCCAGGTAGCAGATTAATTTTCTCTCCTACATGTCTATCTCTTTTCCCCTCTTACAGTCAGTGCCCAGCTCCAGTCCCATGTTGTCATAACACAACTAGACTCTGGAGAGAAAAGACCTCCTAATTAGTCTTTCTGATTGATTATTTTCCCTTTTTTTTCTTTTACTTACATTTTTATCCTTTACATTGCTAATGATCATTTTTTAAAGTAGTTTGAATCATGCCAGGACATTTCCCCCTTAACATACAGCCTCCCCTTAATATCTCTTAATATCTAGAGCACATGTAAAAATTATCTAGACTATAATTTAAACTATCCAAAGTCCAGCAACATATCTCCTTTGACCTCCACCTGCAAGCACACCTTCTGCTTGTATCCACGACTTATTATTTCCTGGACCCAGACACATTTTTATACCGATTAACTTTGCTTATACCATTTGTACTTCTACTGTATCAAAGCCCAGTTTGACCTTTAAGGCTTTATTCAAATGTTATTTCTTTCATAAAGCGGCCTGTGATCACCCTGGTAAGAAATGTTTCTCTTTTTGCAATTCCAAAGTGTTTTGCTCATTTCAAACAAAATCCATGCCTCTGCACTTTACACTCACTGTCTTCTTCCTGTGCTCTTGACAATAAGCAGAATCTCGCAGAGATAGTGACATTTCTTTCAAGGTATAGGCTTTGGCCACTTAGCTTTCCACAATGTATATGTACAGGGAAGTCTAGTTAAGCAGATTAACATAAACATTAGAGAGGTAAAAATTTTAATTTTGCATATAGTTAAAAAATTCAGCCATGTGTTTCCAATATTTACAGGAAGAAATAAATTTCCAGATAATCTTCTAATGTGAGGCAATTAGAGAGTTGATTAAACACACACACACACACACGCACACACACGCACGCACACACACACGCACACACACGCACACGCACACACGCACACATGCACGCACACACACATGCACACACACGCACACACGACCTTGTAAGTGCTAGGCGAGCACTATACCATTCTATCTCTAAGCTATATCCTCCACTCTAATTATGAATATTAAAGAAACATCAGAGTTAAGAGAAACATTGTGGTTTATCTAACCCAGATAGAAGCCTCTTCTTTAATGATGTGGTCAATTTTATGACTTTTTTTTACTAACAGGGAAACAACCCTATAAGAGCCAATGATTATTTTCAAAATGAGTAACACATGATGGTCATTTATTTATTTTTAATACATTTTTATTGGTGCATTGTAGTCATACATCTTAATGGGATAAAAGATGGTGGAGACATGCATGCACTCTTCACCCAGTTATCCCTTATTCAATCCACATCCCTTTGCCTCCCCTTCCCTCCTTCCTATGCTTGGTTTAGTGATTGACTTTGATACGTTTGCTTAAGTACATCGGGTACTTTAAAGAGTTCCCCTCTTCCCCCCTCCCATCTCCTCAGATATGTCACCTTCATTACTCCCCTATAGGGTACCTTCTTCATCTAGAGTTCCTCCTCTTACCCATTTCTCCCTAGTTTTCACATATTAGGGAAAGCACCTAATTTCTTATTTTTTGTGACACTTCCCTATAGATGCCATAAGTTTGTTCTCCTTTATGGTTGGGTAAAATTCCATTGTGTACATATTCCTTAGTTTTGTAATCCGCTCATCTGTTGATGGACATCTTGGCTGGTTCCTTATGAACTAGGTTCATAGGTACACAATAAGAAGGACTTCCAAGGAAGAGATAAACAGTAATTGATCGGATGTGGAGCAGTACAAACTCTAATACATTATTAGTGGGAGTGCAAATTAATGCAACCACTTTGGAAAACAGTATGGAAGATCCTCAGAAGAATAAAAACAAACTTACCATATGATCCAGCAATACCACTTCTGGGTATCTACTCAAAAGAATGAAAACCAAAATACCAAACTATTGCATGAGTAACTATGTGCATAGCTGCACAATTCACATGATGGTCATTTAATAACTTAAAATGCGATCTGTTATCTCATCTGTACATTCACAATAACTACAAATTGTCAATATGATAGCCCAGCCAAAAAGAAATAAAAAATAAACATAAAACAATTTATAATAAAGCAACACGTTTTTTAAAATATAAATGCTTGTGGGGGATTGGCAAAACTGTCCTAACAAATGTACAAAATGCCCACACTGACTGAAAAATCTTTGATCTGTATATATTTTGGAAGAGCAGTGGCATTGTCTTTTTTGGGGTCTAGAAAAACTGTTCACCCAGCTTTCTGCATTGTATTCAGAAAAGCAAAGTGACTCATAAATACATTAGTCTCAAAGACATAGTGCCCCCTTTGCTGTTGCAGACAAGAGCAGAGAGGATGCTGATCATCATTTGAATGCAGAAAGCATAGATCTTCTGAAGGGACAATGTCCAGGGTGTGGGGAAGAACACCTCAAGTCCATAAGCAGAGTTAACTAGTCTTAAGAAAGATGCCACTTCCTGTTTATATCTTAATATACACAGTCCAATGGCAAAGCAGTGCTGCAAATAATACTGTAAATGAAAAACTAGACATTCAAGAGAAATCTATTGCTTTCATTTTTTCCCTTTGATCTCCTTTTTTTCTCACAATATTCCTATTTTTGACCAGAGCGAATTGCCAGAAAGACAAATAGGAAACCTTAGAAGGCTAATACTGTCAACTGTCAATTTCGATGTTGGGTGTTCAGTGCAGATGCCAGGAAAACAGGTAAGAGACCTCCTGGGATTTCTTCCTTATTTGGAGAGTCCATTATTATTATTATCTTTTTTTTTTTTTTGGTGGTACTGGGGTTCCTGGAAACCCTTCTACCTCCGGGCTCTACTCCCAGACCTATCTTATATTTTTATTTGGAAACAGGGTCTCCTAAGTTAGGGAGGCTGGCTTCGAACCTGCACGATCCTCCTGTCTCTGCTTCCCAAGCACGGGTATTACAAGCGTGCCCCACCAAGCCTGGCTAATTATTATCTTATTACTGACCTTCCTAATAAAGAATAAAATATAAATTTCCTCTATAAACATGCTCTTTTAGAATTTGCAAGTCCAGTGAGATTTCTATTATGGTAAGATACAGACTGTCCCCTGAAGAGCTCAAGTATTAACATTCAGAGCTGATGCTATTAAATCAAGAGAGCTGTGACCTCGTCAGTGGATACATCCATTGTAATGGCTTTACTGGGTTGTAACCCTGGACTGTGGGTGTGGCTGGAGAATGTGGGCCCCCGGAGTGTGGCCTTAGGTACTGTGTTTCTGTCTTTAGCTCCCCTTTCTAGCTTGCTCTATGCTTCTAGCCTCTGTAATGTAAGAGCAGAATCTTGCTCTCTTTCCTCCACTTCCTACTTCGATGCCTTGAGCTCTGCAGCCCCTGCCCGCACATGCACAGAATCCTGAAATTTCCACCAAACTGTGAGCAAATAAATCTTTCTTCCTCTGAGTTGTTCTGGTCAATTGTTTGGATTAGAGCAGAGAGAATCCTGACAGAGACAACATCATGTAATTCAATCCACTCAATTTTACAAGTGGGAATGATAATTTCCTATGACATTAGGTGACTCTGAGACCTTTGGGATCCTTAGTATCAACGCTGCCCTCAAACCCATATCAGCTGCCCGCAGGCCCAGAGCTCTTTCCTCATGACTCAGAGCCTCTCTTAAACCCTGGCCGAACTACTTCTGTCTTCAGGACTTCTTCCAGCAGCAGGCAAAGCCTTTGCAAGCCAACTTTATTTCCTCAATATGATTTCTTCCCATGATTCCCCCAGGCACATTCTTCTAGTAACCTGTAGAACAAGGATAAATATAAAAAGCCATAAATCCTCATCTGAAGTGGCCTGCAGGATACAGGTCTTTCCCTCCTTGGCATATCGATATTCTTTACCTCCAATCCGTTCTCCACAGTAGCTGGTGTGATTAGCTAGAACACTGAACTCGCTTCTTACCTTAACCTCATGCTTTATTAGGATTCTGATTATTGTTGTATATCCATTCATTTATCTGTACTACGGCATGAGTCATAATATTTACATCTCCAGCCATCCTCAATGCATCAAGCAGTGGAATCAATGCACTTGTTAAAATGTAGGGCATTAAGCAAGTGTAAACTGTCCGCCTTGCCTCCATTTCAATGATACCATCATAATAATGCAATCTGGACCCTCTCCCCAGTCACTCATTTTCTGGCTAGTCTTGGAAAAAGATACATTTCCTCAGTTTGCTACTTTCCCATTTTCTAAACAGAATAAATGTTGCATTGCTGAAGTATAGGGATTCGAAACAAAGACATGTATGTGTTTCTAATATAAATCCAATTTATAAAGTACGGCCCTATTATGAACCAGGTACAGCGATGCATGCCTGTCATTCCAAAAGTTGGGACGCTGAGACAGGAGGATCACAGGTTGGAAGCCAACCTTAGCAAATTACTGAGGGCCTCAGAAAATTAGTGAGATCTTGATTTAAGATGAGTAATAAAATAGGGCTGGGGATGTATCTCTGAGGCAGAACACTCCTGGGTTCAATCCCCAGAATCACACACACACACACACACACACACACACACACACACACCACCACCACCACCACCACCACCACCATCATCATCATCATAATAATCATCATCATTTTGCTAAAATTGTATCTCTCCAAAGGCTCATTTATTTTCTGATTTTCTCCACCCATACCTTGACACTCTGAGCAGTTCGAGTTTAGATGGGGCATTTGCTTTTGTTTTTAAGTTGTATCATCTTTATTCACAGAGTTGTTAACTGAAACATTCCCCAGGATTTAATCAGTGGCCACGAATGAGGCAGAAGACGGAGAATCATGCTAAAAATGTCGCTTTATCCATTTAGTCACAATCGAACAGTGGAAACATTGAATACAGCAAATTTTATTGCTCAATGCAATTTTCAGCTATTTCTCAACACTTTTTATACCATACTTAAACAAAATGAGATTGCATATAGAGAGATAATATAAAGTCTCCTGTCCTCACTGTATAAGTGTTATGGACAAATCTCTATTCCATAAAAAAAAGGAGAAGCGAAAGGGATTGTCTTCTGAAGCACTTCATCTTAAAGCTGAAGATAAACAAATGAGAAGGGTATTTCTTGGCAATAAACAGAATTCTTGGCAATAAGCAAACGAGAAGGGAAATTGAAAAGGAGAAGAACTGTTCAACGCTGCATTTTTTTTCTTTGACTTTTTCCAAATTGGTTATACCAATATCCCTGAACTATCTCTCTCATATTTAAAAAGTAGGAAAATTTCGCCTCTTACACAAAAATAAAAACAAAAGTTAAAAATTCAGAACCAACACTAAATGTTTAATTTCAATTTAACATTTAAAAGAGCTTTGCTGCAGTTGCTATTTGTGTACTTCTTATGAACATACATGTGAAAGAATCCTCCTTGTGTGCAAAAGGATTCTTTAAAGCCAACAATTTAATATTGTTCATAGATCACAAAAGTCCGAAGATATGAAACTGACTGCACTGAACTTTCAAGCACTAGGTTTCATAAACAATCGAGACACAATAGTACATTTCACTTAACTAAAATATCTGTATTATATGTTTATTTAAATTCTTCATAGATACAAGCATTTTTCCCAATCTAAAGAAAATCAGAAGAGGCACAAATTCTGCAAGAAATATGAAGGTAGAAAAATGGCTCATCTGTTTTTAAACACTAAAGCTTGCTCTTTCCCTCTTTAAACACTGCAACTAAGGGCTAATTCCCACTCATTCTCTGTAAGTGATTATAGACACTGAACGACCACAATTATGCTACTGCATATGAATGTGGGGTTTGATGAGTGTAACTACAACAATCACAAAGCAATAGAACTAAGAAGAAAAATGAGATAAACTATCATTTTTAAAATTGCCGCACTGGAGCAAAATTATAACATACATTCTCAGAAGGAGGAAAAACTACCCAGCAGATAAGATGTTTTAGAGAGAAAATTTTCTTATAAATGACAATAACTTGATGTTTTACTTCCTGTTACACAAGTGAATAATTGTTTTAAGACTTCTGTGTCTCTGTGTGTATGTGTGTGCTCATGTGTGTGTTTGTGTGTCTATTTGAGAGTCTCTTTACACATGTAGAGATACATGCTATTGCAAAGATATTATAAAGGAGATATACTAGAAAATGAAAATTCGAACCTTTACTTAGAATCAAGATTTGCTTTATAAATTAATTTGCAAAACACTTTTAACCCACCTGTAGTAATACTTTTCATAATTCAATTCTATCAGTGTACTCTTGAAAAGTGTGCACTTTTGCCCCACCCAGTGGCTGCCACATAAATAGCCTCTGATCCCCTGACAAGGAGCACTCCTTCCCCCAGGTTGGCTTGACACTAGAACACAAGGCAGCCCCACTCTGTCCCTCTGGCTTAATTTGTACAGGAGGGATTCTGCCATCTGCACTGAGCTCGGGGTAAAACTCACCAGTGTGCCAATAGCTCTGGGGCTGCTACCACATGTTTCACTATTCAGAGATACACAAAGTTAACTATGCATTTATCACCAACACCAAAAAGAAGAGGAGGCACACATCTAGGGAAATCAGATTGAATTGGTAAGAGGAAGAAGATGGCGATTTGAAAAGATGCGCTGTAAAAGCAAAGAGATTCAGGATTTTTCACCCCACGCTAACCATTTGAATTTTAGCTCTTAATTTAATTTTTGTATCTATATCTTGAAAGTACAGATAATTGTATTTTCCTTGCCTAGACAGTCCTATAATGGGGAGGAGTGACAATTTTTATTCTTAATAATATAACAGGGAAAAGGTGAAATTTCTATAAAAATTGCAAAAAGATTTCCAAGCTCATTTCTATTCTATAGGACATATACTGTTTCTCTCTTTGCTCTCACATAAAAACTCAAATACATGATTTAAAAATCAATATAAAATCATAGAAAAGTAAAAAAAGAGAGAGATAAATGCTTTGACAGAATGATCTTGTAAGGAGATACGAGAGGTATGTGTATGCCAAAAGACACCTAGATATATGATTACATAGACTGGGATTTCTTTCTTATTCTGAGAGCTAGGATTTTTTTTTTTTATTATTCTCATCAATTGTCTCAATTCAGAAAATTAATTAAAATAAATTACATGTTTTCTACTTTTTATTTTCTAAATAAATCAATTAATAAGCAAAACCCCCATTGACATCTCATCAGCAAACTATTAAGAAGGAAGAAATGTAGAAATGTTTTGCTTGCCCAGGCATGATGCCAGCTGCCTGAGCTCAAAAGGATGACACACTCTTCTCCCTATGCTCAGAGGCCAGGGCGGACAGACATGAGCATGTCACTTGCTGAGCCTGCCAAGTCCTCTGATGATGCGAAGGCTCCTATTATGTCCAAGTCTCACAAGAAGAAATTGTATTCCCTTTAGAATTGGATTTCAAACATTTTCCATCCATTCTTTCAACTGATCATTCAGGCATTCCTTCCAGACTGATTCATTGTAGTCTTGACATGTGACACAGTCCAAACAGTGGAAAATATTCCCCATACTGGAAAGAGCTGGCAGCGTAAGAGGAGTATATCAAAATGGAGATGATTGCACTTGTCCATTCACTATTACAAATGTGTGTGTGTGTGTGTGTGTGTGTGTGTGTGTGTGTGTGTGTGTGATTTTTAGAATTCTTAATATTTAGAGCCGGGCGTGGTGGCGCACGCTTGTAATACCAGCATTTGGGAGGCTGAGACCGGAGGATCGCGGTTCGCAGACAGCCTCAGCTACTAAGTGAGGGCCTCTGTAACTCAGTAAGACCCGGTTTCAAAATAAAGAATAAAAAAAAAAATAGGGCAAGGGGTGTAGCTTAGAGGTCGAATGCCCCTGTGTTCCATCCCCAGACCCGCAAAAAAAAAAAAAAAAAAAAATTTAGGATAATTGCATCTTCAAACAGATATACTTTCACTTTATCCAGTTTGGATGTTTTAAATTAATTCATTAATTTTACTTAATGTAAGAAACTTCTAATGCTGTAACTAGAAGTAGAGAAAGTAGATATTCTTGTCTTTGAACCCTTGACTTGACTTGTCTTTTTAAAATTGTCCCATTGAGTATGATATTATATATATATATATATATATATATATATATATCCTACAAAAAAGCAAAACATTATATATATATATGATTTTATTATGCTTGGAGAATTTATATACATTTCTAGTTTATTAACTATTTTTCAAATCAGGTGTTGAATTTTGTCAAATATTTTTCTGCACCAACCGAGATCGTATTTCTTTTTATTCTATTAATATTTTATTCCATTAATTGCATTTTGGTTTTGGGGATTTTTAACCTTTGAAAAAACTAGAGAAGAACCGATGTTAAATAGTTCTTAAATGTTTGGTGAGCATCACTTCTGAAGCAATTGAGTATTTTCTTCATTGGGAGATTTTGAGCCACTGCTTCAGCTTCTTGTTATTCCATGGTAAACATTTGCTGTTTCTCCTTGAGTCATTTTAGATAATGGGTCTACTTATTCTAGGTTTTCGAGTTTGGTGGTGTAAAATTGCTCATTTTATTCTCTTTCAACCTTTCTCTTTGTGGTTGATAGTACTGTCCCCAGTATCATTTCTAATTTTACTGATTTTGTTCAGCCTTGCTAGAGATTTTTGTCACATTTGTTAATCCTTTTAAAGAACTTGGTTTTGTTGAGCAGCTCAAATATTTTATTTTTATTTTTATTTCATTTACCTGCACCAAAATTTATATTTTCTCATGATAACTCTGAATTTAATCTACCATTCTTTTTAATATAGTTATTTAAAATGTAAATTTGAGGGTTGGGGATTTAGCTCAGCGGCAGCGCACTTGCATAGAATGCACAAAGCCCTGGGTTCAATCCTAGACTTTGTTAAAAAAAAAAACACGGAAAAAAGTATTAAAAATACAAAAATTAAAATGTAAACTTGGGTGGGATGTTCATTTTTGGTTGTAGGCAATTATATTTACACTTTTTCCTTTTAACAATGCCTGCACCGAAATGGGTAAGTTTTGATATACTTTGTTTTCACATTAATTTGTCTTGCAGTAAGAACTTTTCTAATTCTCCTTGTGGTTTCTTCTTTTGAGCATATTGTGTACATTCTTTGTATTTGGACATTTACCAGTTTTTTATTTGTAACTGGTATTGAACTCCATCCCATTGTGAATAGAGAAGATAGACTTATGATTTCAAATTTTTCAATTTACTAACACTTGTGTTATCTAATATTAGGTCTCCCCTAGAAAGTGCTCCATGTACACTTGAAAATAGGGCGTATGCTGGTGTTTTTAGGTGGGGTATTTTATATACTTCTGTTCGCGATTCACAGTGTTGGATAGGTCATATATTTTCTTACTGATCTTCTTTCTGGATATTCTATTATTGAAAGGGATATATTGAAATCTCCAACTGATATTATACAATTATGTGTTTCTCCCTTTAGTTCAGTGAATGTTTGTCTCATATATCTGGGGAGTTTTGTTTGGCACAAATGTTTTAATTTTTCTACTTCTTGAGGAATTCAAACTTCTATCTGTATATAATGTTCTGTTTGTCTCTGGTAACCCTTCGCTTAAGGTCTGTTTTTTTCTGAGATTAATAGGCATCCTAGTTCACTTTGACCATTCTTTGTATATGATATCTTTTTCCATTTTTTCACTTTTAATCTATCAGTATTATAAAAACTAAAACGAGTCTTCTGTTGACAGCATGTAGTCGCATCATGTTTTGTTTAATTTTAATCTGTTGTGTCCATATCTGGATATCTGTCTCTCTTTTTTTTTTAAGATTTAAAGAAGTTTATTAGAAAGATAGAAATACAGAGAATAGAAATACAGCCCCATGCCAAAATGGCTTGAGGGGGTGACTCGAAATGAATACACCCGATATCTGTCTTTTGATTGGACAGTTTAATTCGTTTACATTTAAAACAATTATTGAGAAGAAAGGACTTACTATTGTAAGAAAATTGTTGTATGGGAATTAGAAAGGACTTACTATTGTAAGAAAATTGTTGTATGGGAATTTTATTGTTTCTCATATACTCTACTGTTGTTTTCTTTTGTGTTTAATTTTTTTAAATTATTTAGATTTTCTTCTCATGTCCTTCTGTGTATATTTTTAAACTATTCCTTGGCTATTTCCATGGCAATTACAAATTTTTTTTTTATGATACTAGGGATGGAACCCAGGGACATCCAGGGACATTCCATCTCTAAGCAACACCTCCAACTCTATTTTTCATTCTTTATTTTGAAACAGGGTTTCACAGAATTACAAAGGGCCTCACTTAGTAGTAGCTGAGGCTGTCCAAGAACTGCAATCTTCCTGTCTCAGCCTCCCAAATTCTGGAATTACAAGCATGCGCCACCATGCCTGCCTGGCGATGACATTTAAAATCCCAACTTTGTGGCAATCTATTCAATTTGATAACACTTAACTTCGTAGCGTACAAAATTCCTGCAGCTCCACAGCTCCAACTTTCTGTTGTTGTCCCAAGTTGCATCCTTACATGCTTGTGTCTGATTGGATTTATGTTTTCTTATGCCTTCACTGTCTGTATTAGCTCTACCATTGATGTGATGGAAATACCTGGTAAGGATAACTTAGAGGAGGAAAGGTGTATTTTACTCACAGTTTCAGAGGTTGAGTAGATGGTAGACCAGCTCCAAGGCAGAGATATCAAGGCAATAGAATGTAGAAGGGAAAATCTGCTCAACTCATGATGGCCAGAAATAGAGAGGGGAAGAGGAGGGGACAGATACCTTCTCCAAAGCCACACCCATCAGCGAGCACCTCTCCAGCCAGGCCCTGCCTCTGACTCCCTGCACTGGGAACCATGCTTTCAAGGAAGGAGCATTTGGGGTGACATCCCCAAACCAGAAGATTGTCTAAGTCATGTAGATTATTTTAAACTCTTTTTATTTATTATGTCTACTGGGGCAATGTCATATTCCAATTTTCTATAATCTAATTTTTGTAACAAAGCTTTATAATTTGATAAGAAGCAGGCATAAAGGATTTTCCTGTGGATTATATTTGCCGCACTAATTACATTGCCATTTTGCATGTTAACTTTCTTCTTAAACCTGAATCCATCCCCAATAATTCTTTTCTCGGTTTATTGTCTATTATATTCAGCCTTATGTCTAGTTACAATGTTACTTTCTCATATACAGACAAGTGGATTAAATGATCAAACATAAAAATTTAAGTATTACTCAATAATGCTTTTTATTTCAAAGAAAGTTACTTTTAGTTGTCTATTTGAAAGAAAAATTAACATCAAAATTTAAATTGGGTTCTCAATAGTTTTCTTTTTTTTTAACACAAAATGCATGTTTTCTATAGGTAATACCTTGAGATTTCAGTGTCTGTTTTCATGTGTATGTAATATTTACTTTTTCATTTATTCTGTTAAATTTGTTGATAGATGATAGATGTAGGACTTAGAAGCTTCTGATGAAAGCTTCTGATAAAGGACTAGAATGCTTCTGATAAAATATAGGCTAAGTAACTTGGTGAGTTTTCTTGGTGGTGGGTAGGAATAAGATTTCTAAATTAGCATTAATTACTTGCCCTCAGTACTAGCATATAAAAGAATTTTGCTTGAACCAAGTTATGCTATTAGTAGTTGATATCCTTTTTATTACTTTTAGGAAACACACACACACACACACACACACACACACACACACACACACCCGAGGCAGCACCTGCAACGCCCCATCAAATGAAGTTAATAGTATAAAACCTTGGAATGTTTTGAAACAAAATTTAAATGTGTATATACAAATATAGCCTTTAAAATGTTCAGCATTTTAAACATTATCAATAATGCTATTATTACATATTATGGAGGGAAGATTTCTTATTTAAATAAACCAACATGCTTGATCTAGCGGAAGTTGCGTGTGTTCATCTGTGAACACCAGTGATCACCCTGCTACCTGCACAGCAGACACACAGCCAGCCTAGGTGGGTCTTGGCACAAGCAGCTAAGCTCACCCACCCTGGGTCTGATGCTTAGACCCTTATCTCTTGCCTTTTCGCTGCCTGTGGTTCTGCTCACTGAATCTATATAATCTCTCCCTACTCCTTCCTTTCCAATGCCAAGAGCTGGTTAAGGATAAAGAGACTACTGCTGCTACAGAAACCACAAAGCAGTTGAGACTAACCATGTCTTAAATACTGCATTGAATACTTATCTGTTTCTTAAGTTCCTATTCAAGATTTTAAAAATTCTCATGGATGCTAGACATTATGCCATTGGAATCCTTGATCAGGCTTATTTTACTAACTTCTTAAAAAAGAATGACTATTCTAATATTACATCTTTAAAACACAAAATTTTAATCTAATTCCACCTCTTCTGGCCAGCACTTATATACATTTTCAATTTGGATTGACACCATGGCTGTATACAATTTGGGAGATCACCAAGGATACCTATCAAATGTTTAAAAGTTTCCTATATTTCAGAATGAAGTGGAACAAAATTAGTTAATCATTAATGTTCCCTTCTTTATTTAGCCAATTGTGGGGTATGTAAAATTCTCTAAAACCAGTAACTTGAGTCAATTCCTTGGGATTAAGAAAATGTAATAATAAAACTGAATGAAATGCCACATCCTTTAACATGCTATTTCATCTATTGGATTGTGTGTGGTTGTGTGTGCGTGTTTATTACTGGGGATTGAACACAGGGGCCTTCTACCTCTGAGCTATGTCCCCAGCTCCATTTTAATTTTTAGTTTGAAATAAGGCCTCCCTAAGTTTCTGAGGCTGGATGCAAACTTGTGATCCTCTCACATTAACCTCCCAAGTACTGGGATTAAGGCATTCACCACTACGTCTGACTCATTTTATTTATTTTTGAAACTACCTTCTTAAAGAACACATTTATAAAATCCTTTGCTCTTTCTAGTTATTTTCTGTAGAAATTTTTGTGTGTGGGGGGAGTTAAATTCATTAAATGTTTTCTTAAAATCTCCAAAAAGAGAGACTTCCCATGAAGTAATCAGAAAGATTTTATTAGATCAAAGTATAATACTTAGACCAATTTTTTACAATATTGAATTTATTTCTTTAATAGCAAAATAGAAATCTCATTTTATACTAACTCCATTTCCAAACACTCTGTTCTAATTTTATATTATACTCATCCAAAGTAATGTCAGGTATTCATAATTCACAGAGATACTCATTCATTTTAGGAAACTTATATGAGTACCATCTTGTGTTTAAGGACACGTATATTGAAACTACTGAGAACTGAACAGTTAAGACATTTCCACAAATAAAAACTTTCTTATTACACAAAATAATTAATATTTCTCAAAATATTTTCTCAAAGTGCTTTGAACACTGCATTAGAAATTAAATATGGGTTTTGCACATTTATAATTTTTAGTCTTTTATGGTTTTATTCAGCATAGAAAGCTAATTCTATGAAGTAGCAGTGAATTTGGTGAAATGAAGTAAATCAGACAAAGAGGTGGAGTTAACCATTGTTTAACTGAGTTTTACCACGCACGATGAGGCATTGTGAAAGCACACAATGTCCTGGAGTCCTTACTTTTGATAAGGGCACTATGGACTCATTGAATGCAGCCAGGGTTTGTATCAAGCCTGAACCATACATGACTCAGACACTACCACAGTGTTCTTTCAAAGTTTATTCCATTTGGAGGATACTTGAACTTTTGAGATGGCACAATCATATTCCGTTATTCTTATGTTCCTTGTAAATTTTTTAAAATTTATACTTTTATTCATGCATTAGGTTTTACTCAGAGGAGTAAACTTGCTAAAATGACCTAAATATTTAAGTAAATTAAATAATATATAAATGCATTTAATGACAAAAATAATTAAAAATAAAACAGCAAAGTAATGATCGACACAGAAGGTACCTATTTTTAGTACTATGCATAGTGTATTTTTGAAAGATTAATGTTTAAGAGCAAAACATCAATATATTATGTAAACTATCTTACAACTGTTCATTATGTGTATATATGAAATAAAATAGCATGATATTTGAACATTTTGAAAAATATAAATAGCATGATATTGAATACTTTGGGAAATACAAGCTCAAATTTAAAAATAATATGCAGCGTACAGTATAGTTCAATATATTTATTAATTTCCACAAGTTCTAGATAACAGCAAAATATTTAAGCAAAATATAGAACAATTTAATTAATTGTGTTCATATTTGTTATAGAAGAGTCCAAACCACTTGATTTTGAGCCATTTAATTCAAATGTGCCATGCTTTCAAAATAAATTTTGAAGAATTATCATGTATTCAACATGAATGAAGGTGTATTTTTATTCTGAAATAAGATCATTTTGATTTGAATGAGTAAATAATTCACTTCAGCTCAGTTATAAACAAAGCTGCCTCATCATTCTGTATTTAAAAGAGTATTTTTGTCCAAAATTAGTAGGCAACTAAAATATCTTCCTAAATAGCTAGCATTCATAGGAGTTTTTAATGTCTTTCCCTAACTAAAAAAATTCTGAAGCAGTAATGAAGGCCAGTATTCAAATTTCTGTCCTCTCTTTTAGTGCTTTATACAATGTCTAAGTTTTTTTTCTTTTGAATTGTATACTCTTCCAACAATTTTTCATTTTGATTGAGATCTTTTTCAGAAAAAAATCAGTTTTGTATATACCCACACATTCCATGTATGAATATTTATGTTTGATTTTAGAAATGACATTTACTTTAAGTAGTAGAGACATCGTTTGAGAAAATTGTACAATGCTTACAAACATTTAACTGCTGGCTAGAAAGCAACCTTCTCAAAGGCAGATGGTACTCCTACTTCTGATTTCTGAGGCTTCAAAGCGGGGTGCATTTATCCCACTCTTTATGTCGCAACTCCATAAACACACCATCAGTTAAAGTAAATTTTAATCTGAAATTCAGCCTTTGTAAATGTGGGCTTTATTATAGAGTCTTGCCTTTATCCAATTTGCAAATATGTTGACATTTAAATTTGTGAGTCAGTATCCATTTATATTTTAACAAACAGGAATCATCTCATAGGCTAATAAGAATTACATCAGTATGGTTAGAAATACTTGGTGTTCCATATCCTAGTTCTTAAATACTGAGTTTGGGAACTGAAGCACAATAATGATACTTAATAATCATATACGAAATATATTGTGCCACCATGAAATTAAATAGGATATGTGGCATGCAAAAAATGAGCAAAATTCCAATTAAATAAGATAATATAAAATAAGGCAATAAACATTTACAATTACCTTATCAATTTTATTTTTTATGATTCTGGGGATGGGGCCCAAAATCTTATGAACTTGGCAGGTGTTCTTCCACTGAGCTACTTTACAAGCTCTACATTTTATTTATTTTTGTGGTACTAGAGATTGAATCTAGAAGAATCCTTCTCTGAGTAACACCCACACCCCTATTTTACTTTTTTTTTTATTTTGAAAGAGAGTCTCACTAAGTTGCAGAGCCTTAGTAAGTTCCCAAGGCTGGCCTTGAACTTATAATCCTTCTGTCTCAGGCTCCCAAGTACAGGTGTGCACAACCATCCCCAATTTCAAGCCCTGAATTTTAAAAGCCTGTATAGAGAGATTGTATTACTGTTATTTATATCCAACATCATCTCCTTAGAGAAAAATTATTAAACCTATTTTATTTATTTAAATTTATTAAATATTTTTGTAAAATAATTGAAAATTCTTCATAATATTTATTTATTTATTTATTTATTTATGGTGGTACTGGAGTTCCTCGAAACCCTTCTACCTCCAGGCTACACTTCCAGACACCTATTTTTTAATATTTTTATTTGGAAACAGGGTCTCTTAAGCCAGCGAGGTTGGCTTCCAACCTGCGCGATCCTCCTGTCTCCGCCTCCCAGCGCGGGGATTACAAGTGTGCGCCAACACGCCTGGCTCTTCTTAATATTTAAATGGATATTTAGATAGATTTTGACTTTTCTTCATTGTGATAAGTTTTGCTGTGAAATTTGGATCATGCATTTTAGTGTTTGGAGAGAAATTGCATTTTTGATGAATGATCTAAATGTATTCTTTTTAGGGCAGTTGCTATTTTCACACTTTGGCTATGCTATTAACTGTACAATAAATAAGTGTTAAATTTTCAGTTCTCATCACTGCACATTAGAGGGTGTGTCTGGGTGACGTTCCTTTCAGTACTTCTTGTTGGATTTAGTAAATAAATGCTTCACATTCTTAAAGTATCGGTTCTAAAGTCAGTCTCAGAACTACCCTTCAATCATTTCGAAATCCCAAATTTATCTCTAAGTTTATTCACCTTCCTGAATTTTCTTTACTTTTTCTGTGTTCTATATTATCTCTAATGTGCCACATATTTATTATAAGAATAGAATATCAACTCAAATAGACAAGTAGAAGAATAACGTTTGGTAAAATGTTCTATACAGCAGCTCAAAATCTTCTCTGACTTTTACTCTGACTGCATTTCTGGAGCTCTTGTGATATGAAACACAAGCAAATTGTAATGGTATTCACCCAAATCACAACTATGCTGTACACTGTCATCAACAGCTTTCTCAGCGATTTAAATCTGAAAGACACTTGAAAATTGCGCCAAGAGAAGGGCTATTTGCAATGGGACTGACTTCCCTGAACACTGAACTCCCAGTTCCACTGGTTTTTTTACCCAATAAATGTCAGTAGCATCCACCCATCCACCATGACCATAGAGGATATTGTTAATTGTTATTTCAGAGAATTTAACCATCTTTGAGAAAAAAAAAAAACAAAACTCTTTCTCTGGCTCTTAAAGGTACATTTTCTATTTATTCATTGTTCTCTTGTTTTCAGAACCCTTATATAAATATTTAATTATCTTTATTTATTTTGAAATGAAGTGTTTTCTAGCACACTTATCTAAAGAATGAATGTGATGCCATACGCTGTGTATGGTAGAAGGGTAATCACGGACAGTGAAGAAACACAGGGTATGGTATCACATTTATTCTTTAGATAAGTGTGCTAGAAAACCACTGTCCATGATTACCCTTCTCTGAGAGCATCCAAAAGTACCTTATGCTTTCATATAAATTGGCAAATTGGCAGATCCTCCAGTGGTTCAAAGCAATGGAATAAGAAAAGCTATTTTAATATGACCATTTTATGCTATGTGTTTACTTTCTAATCACAAAGTTCAAATACTAACCTGTTCAGTGGAGAAAAAAAAATGAGCAAGAAAACCTCTGCTTCTTATTTGGCATTTATCAAATCGATAATGGGGTTCTTAACACATTTCCTGGGCTAGGAAATATTTAGGCAATAAAATTCTACTTGGCAAAGACGCACTGGTTTCAAAACGACAATAGCAGCAGCAACAGAGCATCTTCCTCTGATACATCAAAAGAATTCTGAAAAAAATGTAATCTTCAGTAGATGTGACTACTGATATTCCTAGTGTTGACCTTGTCTACAAAATTTAATGTTCCAGCAACATCTCATAGCACACAATATGTCAATACTAGTCTCCCTGTTCTCTCTCCACCTTTTTAAATCTTACATTATACATTATGAGAGGTATTTGACATCAGAGTAACAACAGGGAAGCCGACAGACTCTGAGCCCCCTAAAATTCTTTTATCTGTGCGGTAGGAGGGCAGCTTCCACCTCTTCGATTGGCACAGATTCTGGTCTCTCACCAGGGGGAGGTTGTGGCACAGGACCAAAGCATATACATACCATCTGCTCCAATTGGCAGAGCTCATGTCAGCTGCCAATTGTAATTCTCAAGTCTGTCCCATAGGTCTTGTACTTCTTCTCAGGTTATTATAATATATTAAAGCTTTCAGTGTTCTTGAGAGATCTGGCGTTTCTACATTGTGTTCAGTATCTTAAAGAAAAGATGGCAGAAGATGGGTACATCTGAAATTGAAATTCAAAGGCATAAACATTTTCATTTAAAAGGATGTCTTTTTCTTTTACTTTTTCTGGCATGTGTATGTTATTACTTATTATAAAAGTAAATCTTTACAATTTAGTTTTTTTCTAATGTTTCCAAAATTTTGAAAATTCTTCTTACCACAAGAATCAGTAAGAATATAGAAATCATTTATAACAGTTTTGTTCATTTAGCTTTTAAAAATGTTTTTTTTATAAATTTAATGGTTAAGAAAGAGGAATCCAATAACCTTTGCTAAAATTATATTTCCCAGTTAACCTTGAGAATATTAATTTGAACTTTCTAAATGCTTCTGTCATGGATTAGAAAACCCAATGGCCAGGAGCCTTACAAACTCCCAAAGTATATGTCAGTATTCAGATTACTTGATCTATCTGGAATATGTGATATAATAAAAGATCTTGTTTTTTTTAATTTGTTTTTCTGATTTTTTTTTTTTTTTGCTGTCTGCAGTTTAAATGTTAATGTTTTTTGACCGTTATGGTATGGTTTCTCTTCTTCCAGTTTTTTGCCCTCCTGAATAATTTTAATTGGGGTATGAATTGAATTTACAATGATTCTCAAATCTGTATCTTGCGTTGGGTCTTAAGTATCACAAAGTATGTCTCAAATAGAACTTATGCAACACACAAAAAGTTTTCTCTTCCTTTGACTTTATTTTGAGATGATACCATAGAAAAAGGTACTATTGTGGGATCCACGTTTTGCTCCTTTCCTCCCAAGTATCTAGTAATTCAGCAAGTTATCTGACTTTGCTCTCCAAAACACTATTTGCTTTCTTCTCTTTGATGTTCTTTCTGGAGCACTGTCAGTTCTCAGCTGGACAATGGCAATGGTGGCTTCTCAAGTCTTTCTGCTTACAGATACAACCACTTTCTTCCTCCTCTACATGGTTAAGATTCTGAAAACAAAATTTACTCACATTACTAAAATAATTAGACCCTGTCAAAATCATTCCTGCTCAAGTGAGACTAGCATTTGCAGTGTCTAGAACATATGCCATAATAAAAACATAATAGTCACTTCATTAAAGAAATGACAATGTTATTTAATAAAAAGTATTATTTTCATTCCTGTTGGCCAGGTCTATAAAATACTAAAGTACCATGTTAAAAAAATTTATGACAAAATTAAAATAAAACAAAAATTAAAACTGACAAAAGAAGATGATAAAAGAACATGTCTATCCCTCAGGTTATAACATGCAGAAACAAAAACTTACGTTACAAAGTGGTTGAAATTTTGTAGCCTATGACCCATTAAATATTACTTTGAAATAAAAACAGGAAGAATTTTGGTGCTTTGGAAAGCAATTATTAGATACAGAAAAAAATTTTTTGAGGAAAAATTAACAAAACAATCACTTTATATTCTCAAGGACAATAATTTACAATGAAGTTTTAAGAAACTATTTTGAAATAAAAAGCTCTTCCAAACTTTAGAAGAATATTTTATGTCAGAAAACCTAAGGGCAATTGCTACCTCTAACCTACACCTCAGCCCTTTGGTATTTTTATTTTTAAATCATTTTTTATTTAAAACAGCGTTTCCTAGGTTGCTGAGAATTTCATTAAGTTGCTGAGGCTGAATTCAAAGTGGAGATCCTCCTGTCTCAGCTTCCCAAATACTGGGATTGCAGGCGTGTGCCACCACATCCGCCCAATTTTTCTGATTTTGATATAAAATGTCTTTGTTTATCTTTCCAAAAAGAAGTCAAAATCACTTCATCTCAATTTTGGTCATGTGACTTATCATGGCAAATGGGGTCTTAGTAGGTGCAAAAAAAGATGTAAGAATGCTCTGGCTTTTACTCTCTATTCCTCTTGGGAAACTTGAAACAATTGTCTGAAGAAACCCCTATGACAGACTGCAAAACATACATGAGACAGGCCCGTTATAATGTCTAACATATATATATTTCCCCCCAGCCCAGTGGTGCTGAAGATTGAACCCAGGAGCATTCTACCTCAGAGCTCTGGATCCAGCTTTATTTTATTCATTGTTTTTAGTTTGAAACAAGGGTCTCGGTAAGTTGCTTAGGGCTTTGCTCTGCCGCTGAGCCAACCTCTAACCTGTAATCCTCCTGTCTCAGATTTCCAAGTACTGGGATTACAGGCATACATTACTGTGCCTGGCCTCAAGTGTAATATTCAATTTGATATCCAGGGCCCTCTTCAGGATTCATGCACTCACCAGTGATCTGAGCCAGCGGGAGTTCACAGTCGTGTTCCTCACTAGGAATTGGCCTGAACTGAGGGCAAATGAAAAATATTTTTGTTTCCTTCCTGGGAAGTGAGGGAGTGGCTGTTACTAGACTCAATATGTACCTAATACAAGGATGCAGAGGTTCATTTGGGGACAAGTCTGAAAAATTAACTCAGCTTTAGAACTCAAAATAGACCTGAGAGAAATTTCCATGACATGCTCCCTGTGGGTCAGTTCTTATCTTGCCCAATCTTGATGAAGTCTTCACTTTCTTATAGGTGTAGTTTCTGGAAACATTTTTTCCCAGTAAAATTCCATGTACAATTTTGCATCTTAAATTATATCTCCAAGGGCATCCCAATATAGGATAGTCGGTACCAGGAATCATCTTAGTAAACATATTCTAAAATGGGATTTAGAGAATGAATCACTAGCTAGACAGCTGGCAGTGCAGACACTCCGAACTAGTAGGTAGAATAGGAGTATCCTATTGCGGCGAAGATTAGTGTAATCGCTAAAATGTTCACTGGCGGAATGCTGGAGTGAAATTCTGATGGATTCTATTCTAGACAATTTGATACAACTGAAACTTGAGAAGTATGAAGAAAAAGCTAATTATCGGAAGGTAGAATTGGGTCTCTGTTGTTTATTCATTGGGAACAGTGAATGGTAGTAACAGGGTTATTAATCATCAATTCAAAACACAGTGTGAGAGTGAGGGACCTACGTTATAGCAACCAAGGAACTGATAATCTCCTGCAGCCCGAAAAACAAGACAATTTGATATTCAACTTAATAGTAGGAAAACTTTCATTGATATTGTAGTACACACATGTAATCCCGGTTACTTGGAAGGCTGAGGCGAGAGAATCCCAATTCTGAGGCTATAGTGGGCTATTTAGGGAAACCTAGTCTCTGAAATAAAATAAAAATAAAAAGGGCTGGGGCTGTAAAACTATGGTTGAAATCCTTTTGTTCCATCCCCAGTATCACTACAAAAGGAAAGAGAGAGGGAGGCTTTATAAATAGCCAAATTATTATTCACTCTAGCAAGTCTCCCAGGAGAAAAGTTTGCCCCTGAAATGCATGATGACAACACTGAGTTAGATACCATTGATCAACCTCAATTCGTACATTTTTCTGAATTATTCACTGTAGCCTTGACAGAAACAGTGCCCTCTATCTTGCTAAAGAGAAAGAAAGCTGAAGCTAGTAGTAGGTGCTTTCAAAAGATGGCGATTTTTTCTCAGGGCCCAATCTCATCCCCCTCCTGGAAAATAGATAAAGAAGGCAAAATCTCAACTAAATCTCACTGGGAAAGGACGGGCCTACAAAGGGAGGAAAGAGATTATACATGAAAAAAGATTCAGGTTTTGACCAACATTTCATAAAGCACTAGAAGGAAATGCATGGGATGAGACTGAAAAGTTTTAATTCCTTTGGGTAAAAGAGAGAGTTATTAGCCGGGCGTGGTGGCACACGCTTGTAATCCCTATGCTTGGGAGGCAGAGACAGGAGGATCGCGCAGGTCCGAAGCCAGCCGCGATGGCTGAAAAGACCCTGTTTCCAAACTTAAAAAAAAAAAAAAAGTATAAAAATAGGTCTGGGAGTGTAACCCAGAGGTAGAAGGGTTTTCAGGAACCCCAGTACCACCAGAAAAAAAAAAAAAAGAGAGAGAGAGAGAAAGTTATAGAATTAAAAAAACTCTCTGGTAAGGCTGCAGGAAAACTAGAATTCTCTCACACACTCTTGAGAAAAATACACTGTAATGTGGTTTAGTAAAAAAAAAAAAGAAAGAAAGAAAGAAAGGAAAAAGAAACAAACAAAACAACGCAAGAACAGTTTTGAAGAGAGTAAAATATAAATGTACTATATTCATTCATTTCACTTATAGGCATTTACCCCAAAGTATTGAAAACATATTATAATGGACTTCTAGCATTGCCATGTAAGAGTATCACAAACTAAATATCTTCAAACAATAAAATATATTTTTTCACAGTTGAGAGTGTGTTATTTGCAGCTATTGCAGTGGGAAAATGCCAAGTGGAATTACCTAAAATATTATCCTTCCCTTACCCTAGTCAAAACAATAAGTTAAAAAAGTGCCATAATTCAGATATAGTGGAATATGCCTGTAATCCCAGTACTTGGGAGATTGAGACAGGAGGACCACAGATACAAGGCCAGTCTCAGAAATTTAGCCAGACCCTCAACAATTTAGCATGAGACCATGTTTCAAAGTAAAAAATAAAATAAAATAAATAAATAAATAAATAAAATATAGGGCTAGGAATGTGGTTTGGAGGTAAAATTTTCCAGGGTTCAATTTTCAGTAACAAACAACAGAAGACCAAAGCATAAGCAAAAATACAATGAAAGTGACAGAATTTAGAACCCTATCAGTAAACTAAACAATGTAGTTTTTATCGTCCTAGCCTATCTCTATTTAATTCATGTATGTGGCTCCTACATACATAATACACAGGAATAATGGCAGACAGTAGGCAACTGTCACAAATGTAAACAATAGTGGCCCCAAATGTACCTGCTGTTCCAAATGTGGTATCCTCGAAACATCACAGCCTAGAGCGTGTGTCAGCCTTTGATCTGATGAATTAATTCTTTCCTTCCCTCAGACACAAGGATCAGAAGCAGTTTGCATTTCTGTGTAGCAGGCAGGAATGTACATTTGCATCTTCTCTCAGTGCAACATACACTGCATATGCTAATCTGTTCTCTGAACATTTCTCAGAACATTGGTTCACCAAATAGCATCAATCATTCCAACTCATGATCATGGCTCCCTGTATTCAAGGGCTGAAAGAGTGAACTCCTTAACCATTACTTTTATTAACAGACTGCTAATCTGTCTTTCCCACCATAGCAACTTTAGGTTATGTGGGTTTAAAGATCCAGGTTTCCAGAATAGAATAGGTTCTGTAAGAAAATATGTCATTTTTTATTTTTATTAATTTTATTGGTCCATTGTAATTACATATCATAGTGTAATTATAAGTGATACATATACATATGCCACTATATATACCACCACCTGATTACTCTCCAGTCTCTTTTACCACAGTACTTTCACCTTCAGCTATCTGCAATCGGGCACAGGAGCCAGAGATGGCCAGGAGTGTTTAAGTCCCAGTGAAGGTGTCTACCGACTGCTATGCTACAACAGAACCTCACGCTTTTCCTGGGGCTGGAATCCTTCCTGTATTTTTTCTTTTTCTTGAGCAGTCTTTATTTAGTTTTGGTATTAATGTGATGTTGGCTTCAAAGGACGCATTTGAGAGAATCTCTTTTTTTCTATTTTATGAAATAGATTAAGGAGTATTGGGATTATCTCTTCTATAAAGGTTTTATAAAACTAACTTGAGAGCCCATCTGGTCCTGGGCTTTTCTTCAATGGTAGCCTCTTTATTACTATTTCAATCTCTCTCTCTCTCTCTCTCTCTCTCTCTCTCTCTCTCTCTCTCTCTCTCTCTCTCTCTCCTCCCTCCCTCCCTCCCTCCCTCCCTCTCCCCCTCTTTGCTGGTCTGGGGATGGAACCCAGGGACATTCAACCTCCAAGCTACACCCTCTGTCCTATTTTTTTTATTTTTTTCGTGGTATTGGGGTTCCTGGAAGCCCTTGTACCTCCGGGCTACACTCCCAGACCTATTTTTATATTTTTATTTGGAAACAGGGCCTCTTAAGCCAGTGAGGCAGGCTTCAAACCAGAGCGATCCTCCTGTCTCCACTTCCCAAGTCTGGGGATTACAAGCATGCACCACCATGCCCGGCCTCTCTGTCCTATTTTTTATTATTTATTTTTAAACAGGGTCTCACTAAGTTGTGAAAGGCTCACTAAATAGCAGAGGCTGTCCACAAACTGTGATCCTCAGGTCTCAGCCTCCAGAATGCTGGAATGACAAGAGTAATCCCATGCCCGGCTTGTTTCAATCTCTTTGATTGCTATTGTTTGGTTTAAATTTTCTTTATCTTCTTGACTCAGCTTAGGAAGGTTGTATTTATCTAGAAAGTTGTCAATTTCTTCAATATTTTCCATTTTTTTGGAGTATAGTTTTTCAAAGTTGTTTCTGAGATTTCTCTGAATTTCTACATTTTCAGTGGCAATATCTCCTTTCTTTCTCTTATCTTTGAAATTTAGTTTATTCTCTCTCTCTCTCTCTCTCTTTCTCTTTCTCTTCTTTTTTTTTGGGGGGGGGTTAAGTTGGCTAGTGGCTTATCTATCTTGTTGATATTTTTAAGAAACCAGATTTTGGTTTTGTTGATTTTCTGCATTGATCTTTATTCTCTACTTCGTTGATTTCTGCTCTGATTTTAATAATTTCCTGTCTTCTACCGGCTTTGGGGTTATATTGCTCCTGATTTTCAAGTGCTTTGAGGTGCTTTGTTAAGTTATTTAATTGGTAATTTTCTGTTCTTTTTTATTTTTTAATTTTCATTTTTTAAAATTTGTTTATTGGTGCACTGTATTCACACATCATAATGGTATAAAGATAATACTTTTGTAGACATACATGCACACATAGCCCAGTCAGCCCCTCCCCAATCCCCACACCGTTCCCTCCCCATCCCTCCTTCCCATGCTTGGCTTAGTGGTTGACATCTAATATCACAGCAATTTATCCAAAATTAACAATGATAATCTCACATAACAGATTCATTTGTCTGATATAAAACTTTTGATCACTTAGAGATAACATTTCAATTTCTTTCGGCTTCCTTTCTTACCAGAGGATATTTTTTCTTTTTTATTTTTTTAAGGTGAAATCTGTTCTTGTTAGGTGAACATTCAGTGCTATGTATTTTCCTCTTAATATTGCCTTTAAAGTGTCCCAATTTTTTTGATATGTTATATTTCTATGTTGTATCTTATATGTTTTTGTGTTTTCTCTGGCTCTTCTTATAGTTGATTTCTAGTTTCATTCCATTGTGGTATGAAAAGACACAGGGAAGTATATCACATATTTTTTAATTTGCTAGTGTTCACTTTGTGACCCAGGATGTGTTCAGTGAACAGCTAAGAAAAATAGTTTGTTTTATGACAGTACCTGCACCTATGCTTGGGGCATAAATGTTGACTATCATTATTTTATCTTGCTGGTTTGTTCCTTTTACCAGTAAAAATGACCTGCTGTGTTTCTTCTAATAAGCTTGGCTTTGAAATCTAACTTTTTTGATATCATAGTTGTTACTCCTGCTTGTCTTGAAGTTCCATTGGCATGGATTACCTTGCTTCAGCCCTTTACCTAAATTTATTAGTATCTTAACTTGTAAGAGGTATTTCTTGCAGGCAGCAGAAAGACGGATTCTGATTTTTAATAAATTTTGCTAACTTATGTCATTTTATTGGGGAGCTGAGGCCATTTATGTTCAGTGTGATTATTGAGAGATAATTTAATTCCTAACATATTGAGATTTAACTTCTGTTTGAGGTAGTGTTTCTTGTTTTTTGCTTCATTGTTTTCTGGATGAAAATTCTTGTTCCTCTGGTTTTGGCATGTATTACTTATTTCTTCTTTGCAGTTAATCTCTTTGAGTATTTTCTCTAGTGCTGTTTGGAAGACATATATTCCTTTAGCCTCTGTCATGGAAGATTTTTATTTCTCCATCTAATTTGAGAGGTAGTTTGGCTGGGTAGGAAATTTTGGCCTGTAAGTTTTCTTTCAGAGTTTGGAATATGCTATTCCAAGTCCTTTTGGCTCTCATGACTTGGTTTGGGAAGTCTGGAGTGATTCTAATTGTTTTGCCTCTGAATGTCACTTGGCCTTTTGTTTTGGTTGCCTTTAAGATTCTTTCCTTGGCTTCTACATTGGTCAGTTTGACTATTATGTGCAATGGTGAGCCTTTTCTCTGATTTTTGTCTAAAGGGGGTTATATAAGTTTTCTATACCTGTGTATTGACCTCTTGCTCTATGTTTGGAAAATTTTCTGATATTACTTCTTGTCTTTTTTAAAATAAAATATTGAGTACTAGATAAGTGATTGGTTGAAGGAGATAGACCAGAATTTGCTTCTTAGGAAATTTTTCATGATTTTTAGAGCCTTGTTTTCCTTAATAAGATATTTACCCATCACAGCAAAAGATTCAGCTTTTTTGAAGGTCATTTGTTATTGAATATCAATTACTATAACTGAATACTGTGTAATTTAAGATTCTACCTCTCAATAACTCTTCTAAACATTTGCTCCTGCTTAGCTTTGTTCTTTCATTTACTGTTTTTATTTATATCTATATATGTATATTTTATTTTTATTTGTGCATTGTAGCTGTACATCTTAATGGAGTACAAGATGCACACATCACTCAGTTAGCTGTTATCCAATTCCCACCCTGTTCTGTCCCTCCTTTTAAATTGAAAGGTAAAATGATATTTATTTATCATGGGCAAAACAATGCTAAGAAGTATATGCACATTGGAGAATGCTCAGCTTTAGCTAATTAACATATGTTTTTCCTTACCTAGTGACCACTTTTGTGTGAGAATGCTTATCATCTGCTTGAGTATATTGTAGCTACCCATTTACTCATGTTAAGATGGTGAAATCTGATCATACTGCTTGAGACCATGGTATATTTATGTTGAGATCACCTTGCACGGCAGAATGACTAGTCCCTGAAAGGACTTTTCATACGTTATATGAAAAAATAAAGAATGAATACTTTAAAGAAAAAAAAAACAAGCGAGGAAGGATATAAGAGCAAAAGTATCAATGATCCTAAAATTTGATTATTAATTATCTATGTTTTCCAGCTGTACATTATAGATCAATAACTTCCTTATGCTGTTTGAAACAAAAATAGTTTGAAAATGATCTGTTCTTCCAAATAGACCTATTGGTAAAATTAAACAAAAATGGTTATGTTTTAAGTAAAAGGTGATTTTAAAGATCATTATTTGCACTCTATAATTAATTATTTGCACAGCAAATACCAATTAAATGTATGATCACAGAAACTATTCAATATATGGCTAATACAATGAATAAATATAAAGCTATTAAAGCTACTGCTAAACTCGTAACAGTGTCTGAATAGTACTTCTTGCCAGAATTTGACTTATTCCCATAGGTACATTGGTGCTCATTGTAAAAGTTATACATATGTACAAACATACATATATACTCAAATATTTACATATATATACCCACATACAGGAGAGATCTCAGTTTGGTTGGTACAATTCTCCAAGAACAGTCCTAAAAAACACATACTGTGTTTTTCCTTTATTAAAAATATTTTCTGTATTATTTACTCAACAAAATAATCACAAAATTTGAGAAATCAGCGTTCACATGAAATGCGAATTAATTTTAAATAGAAATATTTTATAATGAAAATGCCAATCTGGATTTTAAAGAAAAGGAAACAAAAAGCATGGCCAGTTTGGCAATCTACCAGCTGATCTTCATCCATGTCCTCAGTTGGCTTCAGCAGTTCTCCACCAACGGAGGCAGTGCAGCCTTTCTGAAATCCCCGTAATTTCACCCACTGTGAAAATGCTGCCTGATTCAGCTTTAAAAAGAGAAGAGCGAGCTCGCTCATTTGAATAAGCCCTAGTTTATTACAGGCAACAAGATGATCAAATAAAAGCCCAGCTGAATCTCAGAAGCACAGATACACTCATTTACGCTGAGCACTTAAATAAAAAATGCATCAGCCCATGATAGTCATTTAATAATTCTAATCTCGATACCATCTTATATTTTTATCACAGTCCTCTCTGGTTTTTGTTTCTTGTCAGACACTAAAGTGACCTGTTAATCAGATTAAAAACAAAGTTTTCTTTCCTAGAAGATTAATAAATTTGCCATTGCTAGTTTTGTAATTAAAAGAGAAAGTAGCATGTTCTGCAAATCAGATAAAGAAAAATGTCACTGTAATTCAATTGTGTCTGTATACATACAATCCATCTCTCAAATTGATTTAAGAATGGCCAGCAATTTTATTTCTACTTGTTGATTGAAACAGAGATGTTAGGCAAAAAAAGATTAGATTTTTTTATTCTTAATAAAGTCTTTAATAAAACATGCAATAATGCAGGACATGGTGGCACACGCTTGTAATCCCAGCATTCGGGAGGCTGAGACCAGAGGACTGGAGGTTCACGGACAGCTCAGGTACTCAGTGAGACCCTCCAGAACTTAGTGAGATCATGTTTCAAAATAAAGAATAAAAAACAGGGCAGGGGGTGTAGCTTGGAGCTGGAATGGCGCTGAATTTCATTAAGACCAGAAAAAAAAAATGCAATAATGCTGTATTATAATATATAAGGAAGAATCAGTAATCCTTTTTACCCAAGTCTAACATTTATCTCCTGATCAAATGGTAACCCAAATATTTTATTGTTACCAGAATATAATCAGTACCTAAAATTGAGTAATGAATTTTCAGATGATAAGCATCTATAGATCATTAATTTAAGTAGAAATAGCTATAAGGCATTTCGACTGTATACAAATCCCCAAATTTCTTAAAATACAATTGTATTTTAAATTTTTTCTTTTTTGGTACGGGGGGTGGAACCCAGAGGCTTTTCTACCCCCGAGCTATAAAGTATCTTTATACTTATTTGAAAACAGGGTCTCATTAAGTTGCTGAGAGCCTCACTAAGTAGCTGAGGCTGGCTTTGAACTTGTGTGATCCTCCTGTCTCAGCCTCCCAAGCGCTGGGATTACAAGTGTACGCCACCACGCCCGGCTTGTATTTTACAATTTCTGTAAAATACCTGTGTAAAATCTCAGTGAGACACTGCGAAACAAAAAGGACTTAATTGCTTATCAATGAATGGATTTTGTTGGTATTTCCTTTCTCTCTCCTATTATTTTTTTCTTTCAGGGACTCATAAAAAGTTACTGTACAATATATCAAGTACAGACATACTTTTTTCTAAACCACAGAAAATTGATGGCAGAAATACAACAACCATATTTTAAATAAAAAAATGTGTCAATTTTGAATGTCAATTGTTAATCAACAATTATACCCAGACAGCAATCATAAAGTGTGCTCCACATCTGAATTTATTTAGAATCCAAATAACAACTCTATGCATAACTGCACCTTAACACTAGAGGTCTTGCTTAAAATGAGATCTAGTGATACAGAAAGGACATGAAGTTGCAGAGTCACTCATGGCAGGTTAAAGGGAGCTCCAGGTAAGGGGCAAGAGACACAGTAAATGCAAATGAGGTTTGTCAGTTTCTAAACTCCAGAACCTGGTGTACTCAAGATTGCTCACAACTCCACGACTTCTCGTAACATACAATTGACTTCTTATTATAGTATTTTAAAATGTGAAGCATAGGGTCACATAATTATCCTTCTCATTAGCAAGAATTTTTTCATAACCTTAATTTTCCACCAAATTTTGGCCATCAGTATTCATGGCTACTTTTATTTCTTTCCATCTGATCACTGATAAGCATCAGAATGAGTACATTAGGGATGTGATTTTCATCAGCCCCAAATCATGGCTTGGCTAGAAGGTCTAAGATGCATGAAATTATACCAGAGCGAGGAAATGATGCACACACTTTCTTAGCATCTTGGGGGAAAGACAAGGCAAAGAAAATCAAAGAAGAGGCAAACCACTCTTCCCTCACTGTGATCTGTGTTGTGAGGCTTTTTATTCAGGTCCAAATGCCTCCTTGATACAAAATGCTTCTGTGAATCTGCCGTTGAATCAGTGATGTCTCTATCAGCACTCTCAGCCAGATACTGCGTACAGTATGTTGTAAAAGTTGTAAAGACACTTTGATTCAAAAAGATGCAATAATCATGTGTCAGGAATGGCAGACGAAAGCCCGGTTTAATATCATCTCCAAAAACCAAAAACTCTCAAAAAATAACTCAATTCTTGAAGTGTTGCCTGTTATCAGGGTCTTATTTATAAAATGTTCCTTCTTGTGTTATAAATTTCCTCATGGTTAACTTAGTTTCTTTTACCAGTTGAACTTCAATATTGAATGGTAAATAATCGTGATATATATATATATATATATATATATATATATATATATATATATATATATATTATTAATTTTGGTGTACTGGGGATTGAATACAGGACCTCTCTACCTCTGAGTTATACCCCATCTCTTTTTATTTTTTTTGTTTGGACACAGGGTCTTGCTAGGTTACTAAGAGTCTCACGGGGTGGCTGAGGCTAGACTTGAAGCTACCATTTTCCTGTCTCAATCTCCCAAGTACTGGGGTTACAGGTATAAGGACCATCCCTCCTCCTCCTCCTCCTCCTCCTCCTCCTCCTCCTCCTCCTCCTCCTCCTCCTCCTCCTCCTCCTCCTCCTCCTCCTCCTTCTTCTTCTTCTTCTTCTTCTTCTTCTTCTTCTTCTTTTTTGGTGGTACTGGGGTTCCTGGAAGCCTTTCTACCTCCAGGATCTCTTAAGCCAGAGAGGCTGGCTTGGAACCTGCATGATCCTCCTGTCTCCGCCTCCTAAACTCAGGGATTACAAGCGTGCGCCACCACGCCCAGCACGACCATCATATCTTGAGGCTACCTCCTATTTTTTTTTTTTAAAGCTTTGGAGAGCTGGGCGTGGTGGCGCACTATTGTATTCCTCGAGCTTGGGAGGTAGAGACTGGAGGATCGCGCTGTTCGGAGCCAGCCTCTCTGGCTTAAGAGAACCTATTTCCAAATAAAATATAAAAAAAAATAGGTCTGGGAGTGTAGCCCGGAGGTAGAAGGGTTCCATCCCAAGTAACACACACACACACACACACACACACACACACACACACACACCAAAATAAATAAATAAATAAATAAAATAAAGCTTTGGAGAAGGTATGGTGGCACGTGTATGTACTTGGAAGGTTAAGACAGAATCATCATAGGTTTCCAGGCAGCCTCAGCAATTTAGGGAGACCCTGGGGATATATCTCAGAGGTAGAAGGCTCCAAGGTTCAATACCCTATATCACACACACACACACACACACACACACACACACACACACACACAGTCTTAACAGTTTTGGAAAGATATATTAGAAAATATCTTACATTCATTTTATAGTTTCCACTCTAGAACAGAATGAATCTATCTTTGGACACTTAAAGTTCCAATTCTTTTTTTAACTTTAATGGTAGAAATGGCATCTATTTTCTTTTTTATGTATTCTTTGTTTAAGTTTTAATTTTACTATTTATTTTATTATTTTTCTCTTTCTTATCTATTTTTTTGTGCATTGTGATCGCACATTTTAATGGAGTACAAGCGGGTAGAGGCACACATGCACACATCACTCGTTTAGCCTTCCCCAGTTCCCACCCCATTCCCTCCTTCTCATGTCTGCCTTAGTGATTGACTTTGATATGTTTGTGAATATACATCATGTACATTAGGGAATTTCTCTCTTCCCCTCCCATCTCCCTCTGTTAGGTCGCCTTATTTGTTCATTTATTGTTTATCCTTCTTATAGGGATCCTCCTATGACCCTTTTCCTCCCACGCCATTTATTTTTATTTATTTATTTTGTTTATTTTATTTTTTGCGGTTCTGGGGTTGGAACCCAGGGGCATTCGACCTCCGAGCTACACCCCCTGCCCTATTTTTTATTCTTTATTTTGAAACCGCGTCTCACTGAGTTGCGGAGGGCCTCACTAAGTAGCTGAGGCTGTCCGTGAACCGCGATCCTTGGATCTCAGCCTCCCGAATGCTGGGATTACAAGCGTGCGCCACCACGCCTGGCTCTGAGCCATTTATTTTTAAAGAGTATTATTTTGTTAAATTGGAATATCAAGTACAGGTATGTTTTCTCACATTAATTCAAACCATTATGTATAGTTGTGATGCACTCATAAAATAATTGTTTAAAAATTAGAATATTAACTCTGCAGTCATTTCTGTTGCTATGGGGTTCTGTTACTTCAGGACCTGCATCCCATTTCTGGACAGCATGGAAGAAATTCACTTCCTTTGTGAGCCACTTTACCTGTGATCTTCAAAACACATAGTAAAAAGTGATTAAAAATCTCCCAAACAATCTCAAATTTACTTTAATACTGGATCCTTAAACCTTCTCACTGGTCCATTCTTTATTCCCCCTCAGTCTTCACAACTGCTCCTACATCTTTTTCTGTGAGAAGATTCTTCATAGTATCCATCAGGTTATGTATTTTCAACCTTCTATAATAGTGTTTATCTGATATTTTAACTATACACAGATGCACATGGTGTTGCATGCCTGGAATCCCAGTACTTAGGAGGCTGGGACAGAAGGGTCACAGGTTTCAGAGCAGCTCCATCAACATAGCAAGACCCTCAGTAACTTAGTTAGACCTTGTCTCAAAAAAAAAAAGAAAATTAAATACAATAATAAAATAAAATACGTATGGGCATATAGCTCAAAGGTACGCTCTCCAGTTTAGTCACCAGTGCCCAAAACAAAAACAAAATGAAAAGTTCCAAATTATTACACAGTGTTCAAGTATGCTGGAAAGAGCACTTGTGACCAATAAAACTTACATAAAATGTGTACAAAGCTAATATGTTGCTTCACTAATTATTTTTTGAGTAAACAAGTTTTTGTGCTTCTCTGTCTCACCTACCTTCTCAGAATTATATGCTTTGTATAATTTTCTTTTATTTAAGAATGAGAGTCTATGAAACTGGTAGAACACAATCATATGTACAAGACAAGATCTGCTTAGGAAGAGGGCCAAGATGTGACTGGGCATCTAGTATAGTTTCTAAGTTTGGCCTCACACAGCTGAAATATTTTCACTTGCATGAACATGCTGATTCATTGAGTGTGGGGTAATACATTTATCAAGTTAAGGCAATTGTACAGGGAGAGTTAAGATTGTGATATATTTCTATGCCTTTTATTTTAAGGGTTTTGTTCTTTTGGTATTGACTATTGAACCCAGGGTCATTCTATTTCTAAGCTACATTCCCAGCTTTATTTATTTATTTATTTATTTATTTATTTATTTATTTATTTATTTACTTACTTATAACAAAGTATCACTAAGTTGCTTAGGTTGGCCATAACCTGTGATCTTGCTGTCTCAGCCTCTCATTTACTGGGATTACTGGCTGGTGCCACCACACCTCGCTTATTTAAAGATTTCTATGTGAATTCTGAAAGCAGGTATAAAGTATTTTGGATAAAGTAAAACTGAACCTTCCCCAAATCGGAGCGACTATTCTTTTAGCCTAAGAATATCTTATGGCCACACTGATATCATATATAACAGTGAGATTCATATAGTGATATATTAACATATACACATAATATTATATTGCCTGTTTCCTTCATTGTATCACCTATTCCTCCCCTCTTCCTGCCCTGATTCCTGTAGTCTACTGTTCTATGGGACTCACTTGTGACATCGTTTCTTTCCTTTTTTCCCCTTTACCTTCCACAAATGAGAGATAACACGTGCCCTTGATTTTTCTGAGTATCACTTTTCTAACATGGCATGATACACTACAGTTCCACCCAGTTTAAGAAAGTAACAAAATTTCATTTTTCTTTAGGGTCCAGTAAAACTTTGTTATATATAAGTACACCACATTTTCTTCCCATTTACCTATTGATAGAAACGATGTTGCTTCCATTACTTAGCTTATAGTTATAAATAAGCATGGTTTAAATATGGACATGAATGTATCATTGTAGTATTTTGACTTTAGTTCTATTGAAAAGAAACAGAGGTATAGCTGGTCACATGACGGCTCATTCTTGTCTTTTGAGGAACTTCTGTACTGAACTGAGTAGCTGTGCATGCTAATGTAGACTTCCACCAACCTCTTTTCAGCACCCTTTCTGCTCCCTCCTGTCTCACCAACATTCATTATTATTTGTATTATTGGTAATTTCAAGCAACTATTTGTTACCCATAACATATTAGGAAAAAATACTCAGAGAGAAATAATCTATTTTCATGTTAACCACAAAGTAACTTGTCAGCAACTATATGAGGGTGACTTAATGACCTAGATATTTATCAACAAACCTGAGCGTTCTTAATACACCAACTCTCTGCCTTTGATAAGTCATGTAATCTAGTATTTTTGTGTGTGGGGATCTGGGGATGGAAACCAGGGGCATTCGACCTCCGAGCTACACCCCCCGCCCTATTTTTATTCTTTATTTTGAAACAGGGTCTCACTAAGTTGCAGAGGGGCTCACAAGTAAGTAGCTGAGGCTGTTCCCGAACAGCGATCCTCTGGTCTCAGCCTCCCAAATGCTGAGATTGCAAGAGTGTGCCACCATGCTCGGCTGTAATCTAGTATTTTTGAATTGTAAGAATGGATCACATTATAAAATGCTGATTTTTTTAGTTCATATTTCTTTAGTAGCCAAGACAACATTCAAAATCATACTTTCATGTATTTTACCTTCTCAAAAGTCAGATTCAGGTTTATTCTGAAAAAAAATGATGTTTACATCTACCATTTGCATTCATATAAATTGACTGTATAAAATTAAAATGCTTCATTTATTGGACTTACTCATTTTGCCATAATTATATTTTTACTGTTTATTTTTTACATATGTACCTTTACATTTGTATGTAAGAAATATGGATTATATAAAATTATTCTTTCATCTAACCTATTTTTGAACTCAGAGTCAAACCTATAATATTTTTGTTTATTCATTTGATAAAAATGTGTTGTTTAGACTACATGTTCTCCAATTTTTCCATATACCTAAAATTCTATGATTTTGAAAAGTTTTTAATTCAAGTAATTACTTTTTTATCTCAAAACGCCTAACAAGAAGGATGGATGCTTGTATGATGTGATACAGAAAATAAATTTACACTAAAGTTGAATATTTGTCTTATTTCTATATGACAAGCTCTATTATATTAAGTTTTATATTTATTAGAGATGTTCTACAAAAATCTACTAAAGTGATTTACTCTTAGTAGTTAAAAGATGCAATGTTGTTTTGTCTTCTGTTCAGAGAGAGGGCAATTATTTAAAGGCATTAGAAAAATTTTAAATGCCTCTGGGGTTAATAAACAACATGGCATAATGCTCATCATTGATAACAGATTATAAGGAATATCATTGAAAAAATTTCAAAATTGTATAATTCTTTGAAACCAATTCTCTGTAGGAAAAAATAACAAAAACAACACCATTAAATATGATGGAATTATTTTCAAGCAAGCCTATTCAGGAATGGTATTTTATGTTTTTGCAATTGAATGCAGCAGAAATTGATTGAATTTTCTCATTGCTTACTGTGCAACAGCTCAGCAATAATTTGCTAGAAGTCCACTGTGGCTCTTAAGAAGGCATTTTATTTAACAATAAATGTGTAAACTTGATGTTATTTTGTATGTTTCCTGTGGCTTTAAACTCTTCCAATGGAGAAAATTGTGAGGGAGAAAACAATTAAAAAAATACCACATGAGGTTTTCAATTGGTTTATACCTTGTAGGTTAAATATTATAATTTTAAATTAACCACTGTGAGTTGCTCCTAAAATATGCAAGCATATAGGCTAAGATTTGTTGACCTCGAAATTTGCATATTAAATTACTAATCTTTAGTATCTCAAAATATGAGTTTATTTAGAAAGAATATATTTGGAGATGTGATTAATTTAAAATTAATTTATTATTGTGGGCCCTAAACCAATATGAGTAACATCCTTAGAAGGAGAGGAAATTGAGAAAAGGAACAGAAGAAAGCTATCTAGCAGCCAAGGAGGAGAGAGGCCTGGAGTATGTTCAGCCATCATGTCCCTCATAAGGAGCAAATCAGTCGTAAGACATCTTGTAATTGGCCTTCAAGCCTCCGGAAAAGTGAGAAAATAAATATTTGTTGTTTAGGTCATCCAGGTTTTGGTATTATTTTGAAAGCTCTAGAAAACTAATGAAGTATGTAAAATAAGAGTTGTATGATTAAGAACTTGAAAACTCTACAATAACAGATGCATGATAGAATTCCAGGTGAGACCACATGTCTAAAATATTAACAAAACTGAAATATTAGGCTGGGCGTGGTGACGCACGCTTGTAATCCCCGTGCTTGGGAGGTGGAGACAGGAGGATCACGCAGGTTCAAAGCCAGCCTTGCTGGCTTAAGACACCCTGTTTCCAAATAAAAAATATTAAAAAAAAAGGTCTGGGAGTGAAGCCCGGAGGTAGAAAGGTTTTCAGGAACCTCAGTACCATCAAAAGAAAAGAAAACAAAACAAAACAAAAAAGCCCGAAATATTGCAATTATGATCCCTTTAGTTGAATTTGGGTGGAAAGTAGTGAGTAGCAACTAAATAAAATAAAAGACAGGCTATTTCTGCTTGATGAGAATGTATTCTCATTTCTGAGAAATGGTGAGACGATTGCAATCCAACTAAGTTCAATTTGTCAGAACGTCTCATGGTTTTGTAACGAGTAACTACAAATAGAATCTGTTAAAAATTTTGTAATTCACGTTTTTTTAAAAGACACTTAAGCAGCAAGAAATTATACTTATATGTATTAAGTGTGTAATTCTTTGTGATCTTTATTTATATGTGCTGAAACATTTGTCTGAATTGCCTGCAATATCGGATATCAAAGAGAGAGAAAACATACTTTATTTTTCCTTATATTTATGTATTACTGCTAGAAGTAATCTGGGGATATGAATCAGTACAGGAGTAGCCAGCTTTCAATTCCTTGTAAAACACAACAAAGTGACTTAATTGGTGGCTGTGAAAAGATTACATTGAAAATACCGATGGTGATCTATTGACAAACCTCTTAAATCAGTGTTTAAGTATTTCTCACAAAGGATGTAGCTTTGGTCTTGTGGATTCAGGATTATTCAAGTTCAACACATAAATGAACACTAGTTTTGCTATTGATAGTAAATCAATTCTGTTTCATAAACTATAAATTTATTGAATGTCTTCATCTAGAATAAGAAATCCAACAGGAATATGGAATTGTCATAAGATGATTGATCATTTGTAATTGTGAACAAGAAAATTCAACAGTGGAGGATCCTTTGGATATTTAACTCACGTTCATATTTAAGTAGGGGGCTGTTAGATGCAAATATTATTAAGGAAATATAAGTGCAGGATTCTTCATATTATTTAGGTTTATAATTTTACTAAGAATCGTATTACAAGGCTGGGGATGTGGCTCAGGCATAGAGGAGTATGTGCCCAACATGTGTGAGACCCAGTTTATACCTCCAGCACCACAAAGAAAATTGTTTTCATTAACTATGTGTGCATGTGTTCCTATGTGCCTGTGTGTCAGTGTGTATATTAAACCCAAGTGTGTTCTACTTCTGAGCTAGAACACTAGGCCTATTTTTATTTTGAAACAGTTTATAGATGAGTTGCTGACTCTGGCTTCAAACCTCCCATCCTCCTGTTTCAGCTTCTTAAGTACTGGGATATGTGCCATTATATACCACTCTAAACAACTATATATTCTTATGTAATTGTATTACATGGTAACATTTCTGAGACTCAGAATTAGTTAGCTAAGAATTCAAGTGTTGAAGCTAGATACTCATCTCTGACTAAATCAATCCAGATGTATAAGAAAAATATATAGATGTAAGGGATGAGGCTGGAGTTTCATTTGTTTGAAAAATCACAATTCATCAACAACTTTCTTTCTTTCTTATTATTATTTTTTGGTGGTATTGGGGTTCCTGGAAACCCTCCTACATCTGGGTTACACTCCCATACACCTACTTTTTATATTTTTTATTTGGAAACAGGGTGTCTTAAGCCAGCACAGCTGGCTTTGAATCTGCGCGATCCTTCTGTCTCCGCCTCCCAAGCGCGGGGATCACAAGCATGCGCCATCATGCCCAGCCTCATGAACAACTTTCTATAAATTTTATTGTGCTTGCAATTTAAATGAACATGACAAAAACAGTAGCAAACATCTCTAAATTTGGGGGCCATAATATCAAGTTTCCAGAATAATTGTTTTTAAAATGTTATCCGCACCAAAATTCTGTCACCATAAGCTTTTGTCAAGTTTGCACTTAGACATGATGTCCATGATTACCCACAAAGACATTTGTAAAGATATTGTAGCTGGAAAAAGTGGTGCATACCTGTAATCCCAGCACTTTGGAGGCAAAGACAGCATGACCACAGGCTGTAGGCCAACTTCAGAAATTTAAAGAGACCCCCAGCAACTTGGTGAAATAGTGTTTTAAAAGGGGCTTGTGATATCTAATCAGGTAAAATGACTCTGGGTTCAATGCTCATATCACATATGCACACATACATGCGCACACACACATGCACACACACAATAAAAAGACAGATGAAGGAAGAGAGGAAAGAAGGAAGGAAGGAAGGAAGGAAGGAAGGAAGGAAGGGAGATAAAAATGGAAAAGAAAGCTGTGTCACTCCTGTCATAGAGGTGAAAAAATTACTTTTTCTAGAAATTGGAAGATTCAAAGAAATATTCTGCCTAGAGCCTCCTGATGGATCTCAATCCTGCCTACCCTTTGATTTTTGAAATTTTAAACCACAGGATTTTAAAATACTAAATATGATATTAAGCCTCTACACAATTTGTGATAATATGTTATTTCAGTATTATAAAAGAAACACAAACACTTCAACAAATTCACCTCATCAAAAATATCTATACTCAGCCTTCCTACAGCAGGCACTCTCATAAATTATTAAGATTTTAATTTATAAGCTACATGGATGTTATACATACAACTGATTATAAATTAGAACCTCGATCTTAAAGTCATATTTATTGCTATTTATTATTAGCATTTTTGGTCTTAACACAAAATAAATGTATAGCTATAAAAATTTGTAAATTTGTAAATAGGGCAAATTTCACTTGAAGAAGCAAGCCCGTTTTGACTTTATAGTTTTCAGAGACACCTGATGAATTGTTGTTGCTTATGAATAGCAATATGTTTCATCAAATTATGAAGCTGAGTTAATTCTAATTGTTCCATTGAACTCCGTGTTGTTGTTTTAATGTAATGAAGTTTTACAATTAGAAAAAATCCATTATACTTTCAAATCTGATTGTTTTTTGTTCCACAAAAATTTGTATATATGAGCATTGCCATTGCAGCTAGCAATGATTTTAGAAAGTTTAGTGCTAATGCAAAAGAGAAAGAAAAAGGGGAAATAAAGGAAAGAAAGAAAGAACCACAATTGTTTACTTTCTGAAAATGAGCACCAAACTATTTGCATAACATCTGCAGTGCTTGGAGGGCTGAAACAATAAAGCAATTAGCTTTGTGTTCTATAATGCATACCGCAACTTTAGCAATGCTGAATTTGAGCTAACCTAATATTTTGTTAGAACAGATAAGGCACTTGATTTGCACTTTACTATTAGTGCTTCTTTAAAACACTGATCATGGTAATTATGTTAAGAGTCTTGTTTTCAAGACAGTTCCAGGAAGCATATTTGAAGGAAAAAAATTCTAAGGGACATTCAGTCTTCCTACTCCCTGTTGGTTTACAACTATTTAACATATTTCAGTATTACAGATTTTAAAAAGCCAGTATTTAAAGTCTATAAATTTGTTACTTTATTACTTTAAATTATACAAAGCAATATGTAACAATCATATGCCGGAATAACTGTGTTTTGAGTTTAGATGGTGACTGGCATGTTTTAAGTTCACACAAGTGTATGTATGAATATACATTGGTATTTCTTAGATTACTAGTGTAATGATCTTTTTTCTCATTTTGTTTCATTTTGGGATAGTCATAAGATTGATAATCATTTCTAATTTACAAATATGTTTACATTTATAATTTTATATCTATTACTAAATCATATTAAATTATTTGCTTAAATCATGATAATAATACATATTATCTTATATCTAGACACATCATCACTATGTAGCTATGTGCATCTTATAGGCAAACCTCAGTTACTTAACTAAAATACAAATAGATATTTAAAAATGTTGCTGTATTGGAAAGAAAAGAGTCATTTCATAGCCAACAAGTACTCTATTAAAACTTGTTGTAACAGAAATTGGACCAGAAACTGTGAAGTTATTAGAGAAAGGCATAGGCTCAACACTCCAACATAGAGGCACAGGCAGTAACTTTCTCAACAAGACTTCCAAAGCGCAGGAAATTAAAGCAAGAATTATCAAGTGGGATTACAACAAACTAAAAATTTCTTCTCATCAAAAGAAACCATCAAGAACCTAAAGAGGAAGCCTACAGAATGGGAGAAGATCTTTACCAGCCACCCCTCTGATAGGGGGCTAATATCCAGAATATACAAAGAGCTCAAAAAACTCTACACTAGCAAAACAAACAACCCAATAAAGAAATGGGCAATTGAACTGAATAGACACTTCACAAAAGAGAAGATACAAATGGCCAATAGATACATGAAAAGATGTTCTTCATCACTGGCCATCAGGGAGATGCAAATCAAAACTACACTGTGATTCCATCTAACCCCAGTCAGAGTGGCAAGCATAAAGAAATCAAACAACAACAAATGCTGGCGAGGATGTGGGGACAGAGGAACTCTTTTACACTGTTGGTGGGAGTACAGAGTAGTTCAGCCATTATGGAGATAAGGATGGAGATTCCTTAGAAAACTGGGAATAGATCCACCATTTGATCTGGCTATACCACTCCTGGATATCTTTTGAAAGGGCTTGAATTCAGAGAACTACATTAACACATGTATACCCATGTTCATAGCAGCAGTTTGTAATAGCCAAAATATGGAACCAACCTAAATCTCCATCAACAGATTGAATGGATTGCAGAATTATGGGAAATACACACAGTGGAATTCTATTCAGCTATAAAGAAGAATGTAATAATAACATTCACAAGAAGATGGAAGGAACTGGAGAACATTATGTTAATTGAGATTAGTCAAGCACAAAAAGTGAAGGGACATATGTTTTCTCTAAACCTATTTTTATGCTTTATTTAGAAGCATAGTCTCACTATGTTTCTAAGTGCTTCACTAAGTAGCTGAGGCTGGCTTCGAACCTGTGCGATCCTCCTGTCTCAGATAATAGAGAGTGGTAGAGGGGAAAAAACTTATCAAGTGGTATAAAGTAAAGACTGCTCTGTATCTCTATCACAACTGTTGAAAGTTATGGTGAAAAAAGGTTATAGGAAGAACTCTAAATGGATAAACCATATAAGAGCAAGTAAGGCGGTTGCCTTACTGAGGGGTATGATTAGGGGGAAGAGAAAAAATCCCTAATGTACGTGATGTATATTCACAAACATATCAAAGTCAATCACTAAGCCAAACATGAAAAGGGGGGACAGGGAGGCAATGGGGTGGGAATTGGGTAAGGGCTAATTGGGTGATGTGTGCATGTATGTCTCCACCATCTTGTACCCATTAAGATGTATGACTACAATGCACCAATAAAGAAAGAAAAATAGTTTATTTAATATTACTGCAATAGGGGTCAAGACTATAGCAAAAGATAATAGTGAACCTGACTGTGCTGAAATCATAGGAGAGCTTATGTTGTCGTTGTTTTGGAGACTAAACCGTGGGGCATTCTACCTCTGAGTATACCTTGGTCCTTTGATATTTTTCTTTTTGTTTTGAAACAGGGTCTTCCTATTGTTGAGAGTTTCCTTATATTGTTTAGGCCATCTCCAAGTCAGCAAACTTCTTGTCTCAGCCTCTCCAGTACTGAGATTATAGGTGTGAGCCACCATGGCTGGTTTGCAAGATAAGTTTTAAATGCTTGCGTGAGCTACTGGAAAAGCTACTACAGGGCATTGGGATAGGTTGGTGAGAGTTATCTGTGTTCACTCTTTATTCCTTGATTATTGAAGTTGGTCTAGCACCCTCTACTGAGACTGAGCGGTGAAGGAGCAGTCTCCTAGAGGGTGATTCCATTTCAAAGGGAAGGGTCCTGCGTACCAGAAAAAGAAATTTCTGGATTGTAGGAGATTTCTATTTCAGCGGGGAAAAGGGAAAAAATTAAAAATCATACATTTTGTAAAATAAATTCTACACTGAGTTCAGGGTCCTAAAGTCAGAAAGAATGCCATCTCAAGTTTACCCTCTTAGTCACTGGAAACCATAATAGAAATAATAAGTATAATTTTTGACATCTAACCTACAGGTTCAGGTGTAGGGGGATTAAAAAAAAAATGTTGGTCAAAGGGTACAAAGGCTCAGATAAGTAAAAAGAATCATTTCTGGAGATAAAATGTACAGCATTGTGACTACAGTGAACAATACTATGCCATATATTGTAAATTTTCTGAAAGAGTTGATCTTTAGTATTCACACAGCACAAAAATGTGTCATTACATGCTGGGTATGATGGTGTACGCTATAATTCTGGTACATGGGAGGCTGAGACAGGAAGATCACAGGCTCAAGGCCAACCTCAGCAACTTCTGAGGTTTTGTGATACTGGGGATGGAACCCAGGACATTCTACCTCTGTGCTATACCCCAGGTTTATTTTTATTGCTATATTTTAAAGCAGTGTCTTGCAAGGTTGATGAGAGTCCCACTGCTTGCCCAGGCTGTCCTCAAACTTGCAATACTTCTGTCTCAGCCTCCCAGGTACTGGGAATACAGGCATGTACCACCATACATGATTGAGACCCTGTTTCAAAATAGCCAAATAAAAGCGGCTGGAGGCATAGCTCAGAGATAGAATGCCCCTGGATTTAATCCTCAGTATTAAAAAAAAAGAAAAGAAAAATTGTCAAAACATGAGGTGATAAATATGTTAATTAGCTTAAATGTGGTGATCATTTTGCAATGTATGTATGAACACATCGGCTTGTACAATTTAAATAAATACAGTTTTTATTGATCAAATATACCTAAATAACATTAGAAAAAAAATAAAACTATCCTTGCCAAGTGTGTTAGGCACTTTCAATTCCAGGACTACTGATTGAAACAATAAGGTAGTTATGAACGGAAGACCACATATTCCAGTTGAGTGAAAAAATGAAGAAATTCATAAATTAATACTCTAGACTAATTCTTGTTCGTAAGCTCTTTGCTTGGAAATAATTCTTTGGTGGGGGAAAATGCAAACTAGGGTTAAGGGTTGAGGTTGTGGGGCTAAGAGAGGACAACGGGCAAAAGTTAAAGGCTTGTAAAAGCTTAATTTCAACCTACGTAATTATTGGGACTTGTGTGAATTCTAACTAAAGAATGTTTTAGAAATACATTTCTTTTTAACTTCAGAATGAATTGTTAAATCTTTCATGTCACTAGACTGGGAATTTTCCATGAAAAGTTTCAGTTGATTCCACTGATTCTGGATTGGACTCAGTCCTTCCCCAGGGCACGGCATGAATTTTAACCTGGATCCAACAGTCCTGGACATAGATTTAATAGATGTATTAAATATAATGTAAATTTAATACATTTAAACATTGTCTCCTATTTTCTAGATTTCCAGTTGTGAGAACAAAAAAACCAACAAACATGAATTAGTAAAATGAGACTGCTCAATCGTACTGAACTCGAATTTCCAACCCCGTTAAGTTCTTTCCCATGTGTTTTAGGTGATCTGTGTGGAGATTCCTAAGAAAGGTGGGAATAGATCCACCATATGATCCAGCTATACCACTCCTGGGTATCTTTCCAAAGGGGTTGAATTCAGAGAAATACAGCAACATATGCATACCTATGTTCATAGCAGCACAATTCGTAATAGTCAAAATATGGAACCAACCCAGATCTCCATCAACAAATGAATGGATAGCAAAACTGTGGGAAATACACACAATGGAATTCTATTCAGCCATAAAGAACAAAATTATATCATTTGCAAGAAGATGGAAAGCCCTGGAGAACATTATGTTAAGTGAGATCAGCCAAGCACAGAAGGAGAAGGTACATATGTTTCCTCTAATATGCCCAAACTAGGAAACACAGAGGATACCAGTGGGACTCCAGGTAATGGAGGGGAAATATCAGCAAAGTTTGAATGGTAAGATAGGAGAGGAGGAAGGCTGAACTTGATTAATGAGGGTCTACATCTGAACATGTGTAAAATGATGAATATGACATGGTTAACCTAGACAACCATTGGTGGGAGGGGGAAGGGAAAACGGGGGCAGGGGGGGAGAGGGCACCAAATATAGTTTAAATGTAAACTATTTATGTTCAATAAAAAATTGTTAAAAAATAAAAAAATAAATAAAAGAACATTTCAGCCGTGCATGGTGGCGCACGCTTGTACCCAGCATTTGGGAAGCTGAGTTGGGAGGATCATGGTTCTTGGACAGGCTCAGCTATTACTTAGTAAGGCCCTTTGAAACTCAGTGAGACCCTGTTTCAAAATAAAGGATAAAAAATAGGGCTGGGGATGTAGGTCGGAATTAGGATGCCTGTGGTACTGTAAAATAAATTAATAATAAAAAATAAAGAGCATCTCAAAGCTTTGGGATATATGCACAATGGGATTTTACTTAGTCATAAAGAAGAACGAAATTACATAATTTTCAGGAAAATAGATGGAACTGGAGAACATTATGCTACATGAGATTAGTCAATCACAGAAAGTAAAAGTTGGATACTGTCCCTAATATGTAGAAGCTGGAGGGAAAAAGGGTCATATGACGAACACTAGACTAAGAAGGAGAAACCATAGATGAGCAAATAAAGCAACCTAATTGAGGGGGATGAGAGGGGAAAGAAGGAAATTCCTTAATGCACATGATGTAAATTCACTAACATATCAAAGTCAATCACTAAGCCAAACATGAGAAGGAGGGAGGGGGAGGGAATGGGGTGGAAATTGAGGAAGGGCTAGAGTGATGTCTACGTGGATGCCTCTACCATCTTGTACCCATTAAGATGTATGACTACAAAGCACCAACAAAAAATAAAAATAATAAAGAAAACTAAGTTTTTTCTCACCACTAGAGAGTTAGCACTGCATCACACCAATGATCTTTTAATCTCCAGTGGACCAAAGGAGTTGATTCACTGTGAAAGATGCTACATTTGTTCACTGGAGTAAATTGGGCATTGGGAGAAAAGAGACATAAAATTCACTGGTGAATTTTTGATTTCAGTGTAAAGTTGCTTTAAATAATAGGATAACCAGAAGTATATGGATGCTTTGAAAATTCAAATGCACATAATATTGTATGCAAAATTATTCCATCAGTGTAATTCCCTTTATAATACTATGCTGCCATATTTTTAATGGTGTACTTTTAAAAAATTTATAAGATCTTTTATTATTGGTTTTCAGATATTTTAATGTGATTTTTCAGCAATTGATAAATATACAATAGAAGTTTGATATAACATTTTTTGATGTAGAAAGTAATTTTCATTTCATACAACTAATAAAAGATTCAGTGAATGGATATCAATAGAATGTCTTCTTTTCTTATAAAGATAATTCTCAGTGTATATTTCATAAAGCTATTATAGCTAGACTCAAATGATCAGCCTTTATTGTTTGCAACTAAACTCAAAACAAAATTTATAAACTAATAACAAGATTATTACAGGTGAGAACTTCACTTTTTAGAATTTGTAAGCATGAAGAAGTCTTCAATGTTGCTAGTTTCAGTTTCCTTAGAAATAAATAGAATACCAATCTCAAAATTAACTATTAATAAGGTTAGCAAAGAACATTTAGTATCAAAATTATTCTGGTATCATCACAATAAAACTAAACTTTATTATTAATAAAGCAGGGGTCCATCCAGGTTTTCCATTAGACTAGAACTGTTATCATTTTGAGATTATAATTTTTATAATTGCCTAAGTCATCTATACCCAGACTTCTGTGCAATAATAATGAAAATAATAAAACATAATATTAAAATAGGGTTTAAATCATTGACAAATTATTTTTAAATAGGTCTAAATTATAGCTTAAATTCATAACTCACCAACATGTTTACATAAGAATTAAAATAAATTCTTCAAATTTAAAAATTATTATAAACATCAAATTGTCTAATGTGTCTGTTAAATTTTTTGACTAGTGACCATGTCTTTCTTTCTTTCTTTCTTTCTTTCTTTCTTTCTTTCTTTCTTTCTTTCTTTCTTTCTTTCTTTCTTTCTTTATTTTTGTTTTTGTTGTGCTATAGATTGAACCAGTGACATTCTACCTCTGAACTACAGTTCAGCCCTATTTTTACTTTAAACAGGATCTAACGAAGTTGCTGACTGTCTTGTTAAATGGCTAAGGCTAGCTTTGAATCTGCAAACCTCCTATCACCTAAGTCCTGGGCATACACGTGTGCATCATTACACCTGGTGGTTAAGAAAGTCTAAATACAACTTTATTCCAAATTTTTAAATACATAATTCTGTCAAGTAGATACTATTTTACTCTGAACACTTCTTTCCACTCCATCGGAGAAGCTCAGCACTGAGTTTACTTAAGAGACTCAGCCTCTAAAAACACATTTTTACCAGTCTGATTTGCTTCACTGTTATGGCCAATAGTAGAGGACATAGGTTACTTACAGAATAGCTTTAGGAGTTAACATTTTTTTATTTGCTTAGTGTATTTTATGACCAACAATTTATATTTAGTCTGGCTTAATTTATTTTATTTATTTTATTTATTTAAAGAATTTTATTAGAAAGATAGAAATACAGAAAACAGAAATACAACTCCATGCCAGACTGGCATGGAGGGGTGAATCGAATGAATAAACCCTGGCTTAATTTATTTTAGATTAAAAATCAATAAAGGTTTTATGTGAATGATTTATCATTTTGGTTATTGTTAAATTGAAAAAAATGTGTCAATCATCAGTGTTCTGTTAACTTTTGATCATTCCCATGTATAAGTATAAAAATGAATATTCATTTTATATAATCACTATTTTGTTGTAAATAACATAATTTATGTTACATTGAAAAGAAAACAAATAGAAATGATTTTCTTCTGTTTTTATATGACCTTATTACCAGACTTTTTAGGATATAGTTACACAGAACTATTTTATCTTCATATTCCACCCCCAAATAAGGTCACGTATTAGAAGAAAAAAACATGTGTACAGATATAATGGGGAACATTCTGGCAGTGTAAAGTACTCTCTACTTCCCAAATGAAGAAGAAGAAATCTCATCATCCTGTTCATGGATGTCAAGACCCACAAAAATCAGGTGTTCTATAAAGCAGGCTTGGGGGAGGGAATTCACTAAGACTATAAAATCCAAACAGCATGTCACTCATTTCACATAAGAAACATTTAAAGTTCTTTATGACTTTTTTCCTTAAGTACCTTTCACTTCACAGTAAAATACCCTTGGAAAACAGATCATTCATCTTTCCATGTATTTATAGCTCAAATATGTATTTGGGACTTTCTATTAAGAATAATATACTATTCTTACTTTGCCTGAATTCACACAGGAGTAATTCTATACAGGACTACACGGCATTTGCTTTTTAAGTGTGTTACTCTGGGTATGATTTGAATATAATGAAAATGCTATTAAACGCACCTTTGTTGAACAGCATAATAAACCTCACCTTAATAACCAAAATGTAAGCCAGTCATTTGTCTTCTTGGAGAACATTGCAGGCCTAGTATCAACGGAGAAAGAGCCCTGAATGTGCCATTTCTTCTATTTTAATGTCTAACCAAAGACGGGGAATAATTATAAGTTATGCCACAAACAGTTCGTTAAAATCAAACTCGTAGCACTATATTTATGCTCTAGGTGTGAAAATATAAGCGGATAGAAGCATAAGGGTGCCTTTGTTTTACAACTTTACTGGTAAGAACTGCATAAAGGGGCATGTAAAAATGGGGAAAATTCTAAGACATCTTAGGGACCTATAAAGAAAAATACATAAAATTATAGCATGAGGAATGTGAGAAAAATGTTTTATGTTGGTGAACACAAGCAAAGCTTTGAATGAAATATTATATTAATTCAAACTTTTAAACAAAATAATAATTATTTGTATTCTTATTTTTTGGTAAAAGAACACAGGTATGATTGGAAAGAAACATTTAAAGACACATCTTTCTTTTCTTTTCTTTTTTTTTTTTGTCCTGGGTATTGAATTCAGGGACATTCTACCTCATAAATACACACTCAGACCCCTTTGATGTCTTTTAAATTTGAAACCAGGATCTCATTAATTTTCCTAGGGTCTTTCTAAATTGCTGAGGTTGGCCTTGGACTTGAGATCTTCCTGTCTCAGCCTTACAAGTACCAAGATTATATGCACATACCAACACATTGGGCCAAAGATATATATATATGTTTTAATATTTTATGGTCTAGATTTTATCTCTTCCCGAATTAAAGGATGTTTGTATTTTCTGAATTTTAGTGTCATCCTTTAGAGACACTGGCCTTCACTGGGGGTTTAGCTTTTCTTTGACAATGTCAAATACTTCCTCCTTTGAAGAAAAGCTTTTGTCATGGTCCTCCAAGTTCTCTTTTTGGCTAGCCCTGAACTGGTACTTTTTTCTCAAATCTAGTTGAAGCAAGTTATCTGCTCTGTGTATCAAAAATTCTCCACCCAAGGATCTGATAATCAATATTATGTCATCCTCCTCTGGTATCAGTAATAATCCTATCAAATCAGTTTAATTTCAAACTCCTCATTCTTAATGTTTTTTCTAATAGTTATCCAACAACTCACCCTCATTCTGCTCCTGGATTATAAATTCTCACTTATCCTTACTGGGATGAAAGTTGAGTTCAATACCTCTTCCCGAAGACAAGACCCTATAATAGTGGTTTCTCTCCCTACTGCAATGGTCCTTTTTGAAAAATAGTCTGCTTTATCATCCTTCAGTGTCACAAAATATTTTTAAATGTAATAACATCATGTGGACTCTGACTGCTGTCATTTCCATAAATAATAAAATTAATTCTAACTCTAAAAAGCTAGGTTTCTAAAAGTGTGTGGCTTAATTTGTGTATCTTCTACCTTTAGTTATCACAAACTTTCAGATGGAATTTAATTAGCTTCAGTCAGATGTAGATGAAAAAAATTCTGGAAAGCTCACATAAACTTTCTCTCTTGCTCCTACATTTACTTCCCTCCCAGGATTCTTTCTAAATGAATAGTAAAACCCCCACTGCATATCCAGACTAGACACTACAAGACCATCGGTGGTCCTTTTCAGTCTTAATAATGTAAGTTTCTCTTTCTTTTTTACATTCAGAATAACGCCATAGTTGCCCTAAATTGATTGGAATGGTCTATAAATTCAAGCTTTGTACAAATGTCATACTGGAGATACTAGAAGTCCTGTTTTAAATTGTGACTAGTTCTGGGTTTCCTGAATGCTCTGATGTGGTGATAATCTTATCGATGGGTTAGAAACATTTGGGAAGCCACAAGAAACACTCATGCCTGGGTTTCCCCCTACCCTAAAAGATTCTGTTTTATTTGTTTTTTTTTGGGGGGGGGTGACCTGAGTAATGGGCTTTTTAAAATGTGGTCCCTCGCTGATTCTAAAGTGCAATCAGGTTTGAGCACTAATTTTTTAATAGTTTTTAATTCAGAGAGGCAAGTGAACTCTTGGGTTTGGGGAGGTCATGTAGGTGAGAGAAGAGAGGGTTAAGAAAACATTAGGCATTTTTTTTTTGTTCATTGTTGTCATACATCTTAATAGGGTACAAGATGGTAGAGGCATAGAGGCACACATCACTCATTTAGCCCTTCCTCAGTTCCCACCCATCCCTCCCCCTCCCTCTTCCTTCTGTTTTGCTTAGTAATTGACTTTGATGTGTTTGTGAATGGACTTCATGTTCATAGGATATTTTCTTCTTCGCCCATTCCATTCCCCTCAGTTGAGTCACTTTATTTCTCATCTATAGTTTCTTCTTTTTTATCTAGAGTTCTTCCTGTGATACAAAAAAGTAAGAAACCGGATGATCCCTCTAATGTGTGCAAACATTAGGCATTTTCCATGAGTTATTCTTTTCAGGAGTTCTTCTCTTGGATCTCAAACTATTTAAACTCTAGGATCAGGTGTTTGGGCCTGCCTTTATGTTTGCTTAGATTATATTCTATCTCTACTTACCTCTTACCCCCAAGTTAGGAGTTCCTGAAAAATCCTCTTTGTGCCCCAATATAATTCCCTATTTAACTGTCAATATCTTTCTTTGTTTTGAATTTCCTTATGATTATTTTAAATGTTTTTCATCTCTGTATCTTTAGAACCTTCTAGTGTGTCTAGTCAATATGCTAAAATTGACTAACTCCTTTTGAATGAATATGGAATAGTGTTTAAGTTTAGGAAATTATTTAATATTGGGTAATTACTTCAGTCTTATTAGGAATAAAAAATGTTCTTCATGGATATTTACTTTTTTCCTTCCATATCTTAGAGATTAAAAATCAAGATTCTTATCTAAAGTCTCAAGTTCTATGTTAGAAAATGTGATTCAGGGAATATGTATAGAAAATGTCAAAAAATAAAAAAACTATGGAGTGTTTAGATGAAATAGTTTTGAAAAGATTTCACTGTGTCATGGCACTGAAGGAGCCAAGAAGCTGACCTGGCCTTTTGTTTGACATATTTGTCAAATAAAGAGATTCCAGGCTGAGGGAAAATCAAGTACAGAGTCATGAGAAATGCTGGAGCATGCCTAGTAGCCTCAGGCACAGGAACTGTGGCTGAAACCAGAAGCCAGGGAGAGAGAATTAAATGGCTCAAAGATTTTAAGAGTGAGGGTTGAGTGTAGGGGTGGAATATAGGCTGATCTAAATGGATATTTTCATACCAACTATTGTGAAGGTTTGGTATAGAATATAACACAATCAGACATCATTTTAACAGCCTTCTGGCCTTCTGAATAAAGCATTGATTAAACAGTGAATGAAGATGAGCTCAGAACCATCCATGAGCTGAGAGTAGTGGAACATTTCTCTAATTCTAGAACTTGGGAGGCTGAATCAGGAGGATAACTTGTTTGAGTTCAACCTCAGCAGTTTACTGGAACCCTCAACAACTTACTGAGACACCGATTCAAAGTAAAAAAAAAAAAAAAAAGATGGGATTTGGCTCAGAGGGAGAATGTACCTGGGTTCAATCCAAAGTACCACACAAAAAATATGATAAGAAACAGTTGCAAGAATGCAGGTGAATAGCAATGATGGCTTGCAGGTGTTGGAGAAAGTAGTTTCTCTCAAAGATGTAATAAAAGATTCTTCATTGAAGTACTTCTCCCTGGCTGGGTAACTAACCAACATCCCCACCTGGAATTATCTTTTTATCTCTCAGAGAAAAAGCAAACCCATCTCTCAAATATAATCCCTTAGCTATTTTTCTGAATTTAATTCACTTCCTACTTATCAATTTTTCTATTAATTATACCCTATATTTTTGCTATCCCTGATTTATATTTTTCTTTTGCTTTAGTAATTATAAACTTAAGAAAAATAATGCCAGGCATGATGGCGCACGCTTTTAATCCCAGCATTTGGGAGGCTGAGACAGGAGGATCCAGGTTTGAGGACAGCCTCAGTTACTACTTAGTGAGGCCCTTTGCAACTCAGTGAGACCCTGTTTCAAACTAAAGAATAAAAAATAGGTCTGAGGGTGTAGCTTGGAGGTAGAATGTCCTTGGGTTCTATCCCCAGTACCGAAAAATAAAATAAACAAACAAATAAATAAATAAATAAATACTAAATAAAATTAAGAAAATAAAGCTTACTTTCAAGTATCTTGGCTTCCTATACCATTGTTATCATTTCCTTTCCTTCCAATGTTTTGCTTCTTGAGCATAAAGTCTACAATTTCTGTCTTCAAATTCCCGCCTCACAGTGAATTCCTTTAGCCACATCAAAATCACTTCAGTCTCCATCTCTGCAAAAAAGACCCACTGATTTTCTTATTTGGAACTTTTTAGATAATTTTAAGTCTTCACTTTATTTGACATCTTTGTTAACATTGTTGATTGTTCCTGTCTGGAATATATTCATGATTTTTTCTTTACACTTTAGTCTTTCCTGGTCAGCTTAACATGGAAAGAAAGATTCACATTCCATTCAACTCTGGATAGTTAAATATTTAACTTTAGTTAAATTCATATTTATTTACATATAAAATAGGTACACTCAGAAGAATATTTATACTCTTTTAACATGGAACTCTTTCTCTTTGTTCTTTTCTTTTAGTCATGGAGTATTTCTACTCAGCCTTTTCAAAAGGTCTATGATGCCTCCATCCCCAAATATAACAGAATTGTCTATCCATGCTCTTGGATAATTTCTGAACACAAATCCCTTCTTACTCTCAAGAAAAAATTGCTCAGATTTTTAATTAATTTTTTTTAAATCTCTAGACCTTCTGGGTCTATTGTAAAATAAAGATTGACAAACCCCCACCTCAACTCTTATGCATTGGATAAAAAATATTTTATGCTAAACACCATATCCAAGATTGGAAAAGGGATTGTTGGGGAAGAGCTTGCTTGGAAAGAGTTGGGTTATTAGACTGAGACACTGGACACTGAGTAAGTTTCCCAGAACTCTGATTCTGAGTTCTTTGCCCAGCTCATCAACCAACCTCAGTTTTCACCTAATTTAGAGCCTCCTGCCCCTTCACTCTGGACCTATACCATTTTATTTTCACCAGTTATTCCTTCAGTAGAGGTTGGTTCACATCTGAAGGTCACACACAGGCCTTACTACATTGTTTTGGATATCTGTAAGTGATAACACTAGAATTAAACACAGTGGTGTGTGTGAAAGTGGGTGTAGAGAAAACAAAAGATTTGGCATGGAAATGAGGGCATGAACTGAAAGAGCTTGAGCTCAGACGTTTTGTGTTGATAGTGGCTAAAACGGACCTTATAATGATTGTCCAGATTATTCAAAGTCAATTTTCATCCTTGATTAGCTATAACACATGGACAACAGAAACAATTTTAATGAAAAGGGATTTTGGACAGAATACTGGGTTAAACCAGTCTTGGAAATCAATTTATAATAAAAAAGGGTAATATGTTTATAGTACTTAAATTTAATTTAATCGTTCTTATTAATTTAATCTAAAAGGAAAAGAATTATGTGTCCAAGATAAAACATGATCCAGAAAATATTAAATTGAAAAATATAGGGAATCATGTCTATAATATATTCCGGGTGGGGAGATATAGCAAATACCTTCAAGTATTTTTGTGACACAAAGTATGGTAAGATATAAGCCTAAAAGTTGCTCTGGATTTCTCTAATTTAACTTTTTCTGTGACATTTTCTTTATGACCCCTGATTATTTTATAGCAATTCAGTTCTGCCTACAAGAAAGAAGTTGATAATGCCAATGTGAATGTTTTGATCTCTGTTATAGCCCCAGAAATTTTACTCACTCCTGATTTTTAAATAATTATTAACTTAATGTGACTTAACAGTTGGAAATAGGGGATGTATTTGGTAGGTTAAGAAAGTTGAATTTTTGAGTCTGGAATATTTGAAGGTTTAAGAGTATTATTATTTCTGAACTTCAAATCTGAAGTCTGAATCCAACATATTTTTATTTAAATACCAGTTAATTAATTTTTTAAATTTATGTTAATAAAAATTTAAATATTCAATTACCTCTGATAAAATCCTAACTTATAGCTTCTGTTGTTGTTGTTGTTGTTGCTGATGTTGTTGTTGTTTGCAGTACTGGAGATGAAACCCAAGGGCATTCTATCTCAAGCTACACCCTTAGTCCTATTTTTTTATTCTTTATTTTGAAATAGGGTCTCACTAAGTTAGAGAAGGGCCTCACTAAGTAGATGAGGCTGGCCTCAGCCTCCGGAGTACTGGGAATACAAGCATGTACCACCATACTCAGAGCTTCTTTTAACAAATTGACTTGACATCTGCAGCCTGATGAAACAACTAGATACAAACATTTGGCTAAAGTTTAGTAGAAGTTGGGAATATGGTCACTCTAAAATCCATACAGACGCCATAGGTAGGTGGACACTGGTTTTTGATGGCTTCTGAGTCACCACCCACTTTCAGAATCATATTCTGGCTGCATTTTTATGATTGTACTTTATTTTCATACTTTCATTGGTAAATTATAGTTTTATAGCCCCGCATCCTAATGTGGGTCATATTGATAGTGACATAAAATGCACAAAGCACTTGGTGGGTTTTTCTCTCAGCTCCTTTTTCACTCCCTATTTTGGCTTTAAACATGTCAATGCTTGGGCCCATCCCAAGACTTTCTCACTTGGTTTGTCATAGCATTGAAAATATTTTAATCACATTCCAAGAGATTTAAATGTGCAATTGGGTCTTAGAATCGCTATTCTAGGCCAGCGTTTCTCAGACAATGTACATTTCAATTACTGAGAGAACTTGCAACAGGCAGGAACAGATATAGCATTCAAGGCCACACCCCTAGCCGTGTTTCACCGCTGAACCCTGATGACTCGGGAATGTTTTTAACACATGAACATTTGAGGATAGAAATCCCAAATTCAAAGTGTAACTATGGGAAAGAAAGAATCTGAGATGTAAAACTGGTCTGCCACAGATGTGACTATGTGCACACACAATGCACAACACTGGAAGTCAGGCTTACATACACTGCCTCTAAAATACACAGAGGCAGCCAGGCTTGCTGTGGCATGCCTGCAATTCGAGGACTTGGTTGGTTGAAACAGCAGTTTTCCAGGTTCTAGGCCAGCCTGTGGCAACCTAGAGGGACCCTTTTTCAAAATAAAGCCTTAGAAATGTTAGGAATGTACCTCAAAGGTAGAAGGCTTCTGGATTCCACCAACAGTACCCTCACATCACCAAAGTAAAGAATCGCAATAGAATGAAACAAAAAATACTGAGGGAGAAAAAAAGGAATAAAACCACAATAGAATAAAACAACAAAGACTGAAGGATACTATTTTCTTAATTCAACTTGATTAGAGATGGACAGACCATAGAACAGAGAGAGCTGGAGCTTTGGGCATCCTTACTTTCAACTGCCCTCAGAAATACCCCATCTCTGTATTCATTTGGTAACAGACATTGTTTAGATTTTTAAAATTACATACTTCTATCCAAATGAGTAAGATTGCTGGCTCTTTCTATCATGAGTTTTCTTAGAAATACTTATTTCAGATTTCATCAAATTCGCCTAGTATTATTGGAAGCTGGTAAGTTGATACTTTGAAAAAATAAATTGAGGAAGTTTCAAAAACTAAAGAAAGAACTGCAATCTCCCAAACTGAAAGCATACATGAATATTAAGTTTCTTTAGAAAAGACCTGAGTGAAAATGAAGATAAATTAATGGAGCACAAAACAAAGTAATAATAAATTGAAATAATTCTGACACTCAAATGCTAATTGTAATGAAAAATGATTTTTGATCACACCAAAGCAGTAACTCATGTAAAGGAAGAGATAAATTTTGAATACAAGTAATTAATAGGCTTTTGTTGTTTCATAATGCAATTAATGAAGTGGAATGAATACTATAAACATGTTGAAAACTACTTAAATTTCTTGCTGATGTGACATGAAGCACTGATATGAAAAATAATAACAAACTTTATAATGCTAGAACCACGATATCAGTGACAAATTGGCCAATGAATGTTTTCAGCTCTACAAATGTTTAAGATTATGAATTGCACAAGAAAACTTTTAAGTGCTCTCATATGCTACGTGCCATATACAAAAGTTACCATGATATTTTCTCAATTTAGAAAAAATCCAAAATATTTTTGGAATAAGAATTGTTAGTTATTAGCCGGGCGTGGTGGCACACACTTGTAATCCCAACATTCGGGAGGCTGAGACAGGAGGATCGCGGTTCGCGGACAGCCTCAGTTACTTAGTGAGGCCCTCTGCAACTCAGTGAGACCCGGTTTCAAAATAAAGGATAATAAAAATTGGGCAGGGGGTGTAGCTCGGAGGTCAAGTGCCTCTGGGTTCCATCCCCAGACCCACACACACACAAAAAAGAATTGTTAGTTATTGCAAATAATATCTGCTAAAGCATTTCTAGGTGAATACTGAATAAAACTTTACTTTTCCTTTCTTTTATACAAATATTACAAGATTAATTTCAAATGAGAAAGCATTAAAATTGAGCCAAATATTTGAGGGGGGGTTATTAAGACATGTTTTAGTAATTTAAGACGTATGTATTTTCATAAACATTTTGATGTTTGTAATATTTGCTAGCATTCAGTTTTAATCTGTTGTTATAGGTATTCACAAGCCAAGTAACTACTCAGTTTATGACTGATTCTGAATTTATATTTTTCATTTATCTTTTTGTAGAGGCACCTGACCCCTGAGTTGGTGGAAGCTTCATTGCTTACAAAAGAGGATCTGTATTTGGTTTTGCCTGTTTCATAGGCTTAACTAAACATCTTGAAAACAGGAAGAATGCAGTAAGAAAATACACATATAGCAAAACCAAAAATGCTTTTGTTGAAAATGTGTGAGATGTTTCCAAACAGGAAATTTCATGAACAATACTGACTGCAGTCAAAATTAATTTACTAGTTCTCATTTCTTAAAACTTGTTAGAGTTTTCTTTTGGAAAACACTTTCTTTTAAAGTAGACAATTGTTTATAAATGTTTCTATAAAAATATGCAGCAAATCAAAATTTATTCAAAATTTCTGAAACACTAAATCCATGTTAAGCACTCCTGAAGAGCTGTAAGTTCAATTCTCAGCAAAATCTAAGTCTTTCTTTCCTCAGTGGGGCTTAAGAGGACATTACAACATAGGTAAATATAATATATAATTTTTACAATAAGAGCAATAGACAAAGTCTTGAAATATGGAATAATAGAAAAGGAAATGCTATGTTATAGGGGAATTTGAAAGGAAGTTTTCCATGAATGTGGACTAAGTGTTATACAGAAAAAGAGAGAACGAGGCAACCATTAAATAACAAAAATTATGTTTGATTGCTTTAAAACTTTTGCTAACTTCTTAATATGCTTTTCGTCTTTTTTCTTACTTAGTTTACATAAATTGATTTTTTTTTGTACTAAGAATTGAACCACGACACACTCTATCTCTGACTTATATCCTCAACCCTATTTTTTTTAATTTTGAAAAGGTGTCTAAGTAAATTTCTGAGACTGGTCTTGAACCTTCAGTCCTTCTGTTTCAGGCTTCCAAACACTGGGATCACAAATGTGCACCATCGCAAATAAATAATTAAATAAAATTATATATCAGCTTCCAAATTATTGGGTTATAGGTGTGTGTCATCCCTTGGTAAGACCCTGTTTTTTAAATTAATTAATTAATTAATTTATTTATTAAATTTATTTATTTTTGTGGTACTGGGGATGGAACCCAGGGTCATCCTACCTCCGACCTACATTCCCAGTCCTATGTTTTTCTTCTTTTTACTTTTTACCAAAAAAATAAAAATTTGTTGTTATAAATAAAAAAATAAAAATTCTGTTGTTATAGGTTTTTGAAACAGGGTCTTACTGAGTTGCGAAAGGCCTTGCTAAGTAGCTGAGACTGAACTCAACCAGGGTCATCTGGTGACTGTCTCCCAGATGATGGAATTACAAGCATGCATCACCATACTGGCGCAAGACCCTTTTTTAAAATTAAAAAAAAATGGATGGAGTGATGTTCATAGATAGAATTTCCTTGGATTAAATCTTCAGCACAAATAAATAGAGTTTTATATTTCTTCTATCGTACTCTTCATGAAAGATGTTTAAATGGGTTGAGGAATATCTATGATACATATAGTTTTGCTCACCATCGACCAGTATTAATTAGTACATCTCAAAGACACACATTAAAACTCTATACAAAATGAACTTTCATGCAACTTGATATTTGTCTCAAATTAATTATGAAGAAACAAAGTACAATGAGACCTGCCAACTAACTGCATCACTAGCAAAGAAAGAGTCCTTGTTAGGTCTGTGACAAGACAAATCGTGACCTTAGTGCTTTTTGAAGGAATTTTCTACTTGACAGCTTGCTGAAACACCTCTTTGAAAAGTAATACAGCAATTCATCACCTTCATAATTAATAATATACCCTATAAAATGATTTCATTTAAGGACAGGCAAAGAAAGGATGCCATTTGGAAGGATGTAATGAATTTGGAGATGCAAATAAATTTGAAACAGAAAAGCACACTGTGAGGATAATAGCCTGGGCAAAGTCTATTAATATGCCCTTTATATTGGTCATGGGATTCAGGGCAAGGTCTCAGCAGTCAGCCTGTCTGACTTAATTTAACAGCTTTTAACTTGTTACTGAATCCAGATCTGGAAGATCATGGAAAAACTTATATCCAAGGAAAAAAATTGCTGGGGAGGAAGAAAGGCCAAAGAATACAGAAAAGGGAGCTTTGCTCATATCTGCTTCTCAACTCCACAAAGTAGAAGGGTTACAGACACAGGATAGGAATGATGAAGGAGAGAGACTAACCAACAAAGAAGAAAAGGGATATTCATGTCTTCTTGGGAACTAGGTGAAGATTATGCAGAAATTCCGGGGCCATCCCCTTTCTTTTTTTTTTTTTTTTCATGGTCTGTTGTTTCTGGTCGTGGTGTCATGGTGACCAGTAGGTCACTTTATCCTTGAAGGGGATGTGGCCAGAAGATAGGCACATGCAGGTAAAAAGAACCCTGCACCATACATCTAGATGAAACGTTTGTTGGATGTTGAACACGTCTAGATCCTCAGTGAGGCAGTGAAATAGACAGACACAATCACAACGTGAAGACAGATGCCAAGCCTTCTCATGCCATTCCAATTACCCACCAGGCATCTGCAGGTCCAACTGATGGAAGAATAAGTGTTCTCAGAAAAGCAGCCTGCAAGCTCCTGAAAAGTAACCTAGGCAACCATATCACAACTGACAAGTCAGAGGTGTATCTATCGCAAAGATAGTGGAAAAACAATCACGTATCGCCCAGCTGTGAAACCTCCAAAAATCGGTGATTTTTAAGTCAACTAAGAATAAGGGAAGCTAGAGAGTTTATTTATGGTTGTCACTGGTAACAACTCATTGTTTCTTTAACCTTAAAAAAAACCACAACAACTCTTTTTTTGTAGTCCTGAGGATTGAACCCAGGGACATTCTACCTCTGAGCTATACTCCGAGCTCTATTTTTATTGCTTATTTTGAAACAGAGTCTCAATAAGTTGTGGAGCGCCTCACTAAATCTCTAAGGCTGGTTGTGAACCTTTGATCTTCCTCTCTCAGTCTCCTAAGTACTGGGAATACAGGTGTTTACCACTGCACCAGATTTGAATGAACAATTTAAACCCATGCCTCAGTTACACAATACTCAGTATTACACGTACCTTACAGATTTATTGTAAACACGTAATACAGAGATTTGCAAACGATAGTAACTGCAATTACTGTTTTGATGTGTGTGTGTGTGTGTGTGTGTGTGTGTGTGTGCACGTGCGTGTTGCTGGGGACTGATCCTTGAAACTCTTTACATGCTATCCAAATGTTTTACTCCTGTGATACACCCTTAGCCCCTTTGACCGATTTCAAATATATTAAAATTTTCTAAATTTGAGTATTCCACACAACTTCAAAAATAAAAATACATTACTGGCTTATGGTTTGGTAAAAACATGCTGTCTTCAGGCTATGGAATTTTGGGGGGATTCTCCAGAGGATCGGAATCAATAGGAAGACTACATATATATGTCCATATATAGATGCACAGTATTACATGTAATTTATATATAAAATTGTATGAGATTCAATATAAAGCATTGTGCCATGTGACAATGGAAGCTGAGAATTCCCTTGTTCTTCCACGTGAGAACTGGACATTCAGGGAAGCCAGGAGCATAGGTGAAGGCTTGAGGACTGGTGGACGTCAGGTACAATTTACTGGTTCAGGACCAGAGTACTGCGTTCTAGGAGTACTGAGGGAAGAACACGATGTCCCAGCACAGCCTAAGCATTCAAGCTTGGTGAATTTTCCATCTGCCTTTTTGTTCTTTATATTCAAAGCCTCAAAAAATTGGACGATACCCACCCATATCAGGCAGGGCATATCCTTTATTCTGTCCACCAAATCCGATATTAATCTCAGCCTGGTGTGCTGGTGCACACCTCTAATCTCAGTAATTACGAGGAGGATCACAGGTTTATGGACAGTTTCAGCAATGTAGCAAAACTCCTTGCAAACTAGGGAGAACCTGTTTCAAAAATAAATAAATAAAAATAAAAAAGGGCTGGTGGTAAAGCTTTGAGGCAGTGTGCCCCTGGGTCCAATCCCCAATTTCAAAAAAATAAAAGCTAATATATTCTAACAACACCCTCACACCCGGAAATGATGTTTTGCCAATTTCCTGGCCATCTCCTGTTCCAGGTAAATTGACAAATAAAATTAACCCTCATAGATATTATGATCCCTTCTCTTTATCTATGTTCCTTTAGATGAATTTAACTATTGAGAGTAAACTAAATATTATACAGTGAATTTTAAATATAAAACAACAATAAAGTCTATATTAACTAAAAGTTGATACCTTATTCAAATGTTAATGATATGGTAATGTAAAATACGTGGATGATGTAAAATACATGGAGATGATTCTCCCAACACAATGGGGGCTCTCCAGGGCCTAACCTACTCTCCTTTAAGAATCGTGTCCTCTATCAGAATGCAAATTCCCAACCCCTAGTTGTATCTTACAGCTTATTATCAACACCTACAAACCCTCTTCCATCGCATGTTAAAGCATCCCACTCTAATCATCAAAAATTATACTCCAGAGCTTTTCTCCTAGTCCCAATTCTAACACATCTTTACACCTTATCAGAACTCAGGACTCAGAGATTTTCCTTCTCCTACTCTCCCACCCCCTTCATATATATATATTTTTTTACTTCTTTCTTTCCAAACTGTAGAGACCAGATATTGCAAGCGCTTCTTTACATATATCCTTAGCTCTCCTGCCTCTCTAGTTTTCTGATTATTTAGCTAAAGCTGAGCCCTGGTTATATATAACTTTCTACTCTGCACCTGTACCTGGAATGGAACGGTGCAACTGAATGGGCTGAGAGGAAGCCCATGCTTGCCTGACCACTCTTACTAAATTCAGAATTCTCCTGATTGTTACCACAGTGTTTGATGTGTCCCAACAATCACACCATGTCTTACTTGTTCATTCAGACTCACATATACCTAAAACATTGGTCTCTGGTGTCTCCTCTCTCAGTAAATCTTTTTTCTTTAATTGGTGCATTATAATTATGCAGCATGGTGAGGCTCTGAGTGATAAATAAATACCTGCACACAGTATCTGTTGTGTGCCCCCATGGCTCTGACCCCGCTCCCACCTCTGCATAGAGAGTCTTTACATGAATACAAGTAACTTAATGTATAAACAAAGGTTATTTGAATAGTCTCCATTGTCAGATCTCCCCTTTCTGTTTCCCTTTCACCCCTGTCCGTTCCCCCTCTCCCCTTCCACTAATATGTTTCCTCTTTATCTGCAGTTTTCTTTTATTTCCCAATTTCTCTCTAGCTGCCACATATTGAGTGAAAGCATATGGCCTCTCATTTTCTGTGACTGACTAATCTCACTAAGGATAATATTATCAATATCCATTCATTTTCTGTAAATGACATAATTGTGTTATCTTTTATGGATGATTTAAATTTCTTTGGGTGTATATACCATAATTTCATAATCCATTCATCTGTCAGTGGACACCTAGGCTTGTTCCATAGTTTTGCTCTAATAAATTGAGTGGCTATAAACATGGAAATGTATGTATTCCTATAGCAATATGATTGCAGTGCTTTGGGGAGGGTCCCCAAAAGTGATATGGCTGGGTCGTAAGGTGGCTCCGTTTCCAGTCTCTTAAGGAACCTCCATACTGATCTCTATAATGGCTAGAGTCATTTGAAATCCCACCAACAGTGTAGAAGAGGTCCTCTGTCCCCACATCTTCAAAAGCATTTGTTGGCTTTCTCTTCTTTATGATGGCCACTCTAATGGGTGAGATGGAATCTCAGTATAGTTTGATTTGCTTATCCCTGATTGCTCATGACGTTGAAGATTTGATCATGTATTTATTAAGTCTTGAATTCCTCTTCTCTTGGATGATGACTTATCTTTGACTGGCAATATGAAACAGGATGCTAACTCAGTAAGCCAACAACATTTCCCCCACTTGCATGTTATTGTGTTAAGATAATTGGTGTTTTGTTCTAATAGAAACATAAGCTCACCTGTGCTTTTAGCAAAGGTCAACACTCCCTTTTGTGTACCTGATCCTGGCCTCTTTTAATTATTCCAGAACTGGACTCCAGCAACGTCCTCTCTTTCCAGTAGTTATTCTTCTCTCCCTTTTCTGGATCTCTTAAATAAGAACACACGGTTGTATTTCTGGATCTCTTAAATCAGAACACACTTGGTTGTAGCCCTAAAAATCTATTGACTTTATTCTTATTAATTACCCCGTTACCATCCAACTCCTTCCTGTCATTCACAATAAACTACTACAAAAATACATCCTAGAAAGTTGTGTGCTCCTCTTCATTCTTTCTTGAAAAATCTCCAAATAGGCTTTCCAACCCCAAAAGCAGCTCTTGTTATGATTTCCAATCACTTTCACTTTTCTAAATCAAACATTCAGATCTAAAGCTTCTTCTCTCGTTTTACGTGGCTTGAGTCGTGATGGGCTTGGGCTTCCTCCTGCCTCTTTAGTCTTTACTTCTCTGCCTTCTTTTTCTCTGTGTTCATTTCCCTGACTCCTTCTTGTTGGACACATATGGGACTCCATATTCATACCCCTTATTTCATTTATTTTGGTGATACTGGGGATTGAATTTAGGGTCATTTTACTCCTATTTTATCCATATATTGAAACATGGTCTTACTGTTTTCATGAGAATCGCATTGTTTGCTGAGGTTGTCCTGGAACCTGCAATCCTTCTGTCTCAGCTTCTCACATATTGGGATTAGAAACCTGCACCAGCACACCTAGCCAGCTCTCTTACTTCAAGAAAATGCTCCTGGAAGCAGTCTAATTTTAGATATTGGCTTTATATACCATGCACATGGTGATTGTACATTTCAATTCTTCAGAATCATTTACTCATCAGCTCCCTTAATATCTTCATGGAATCCTGCAATAGAGATTTAATACTTAAACTAATTTTGTAGCATAATGTTTTCTCTTTAAATCCCCTTCCTCTGTTTTTGGCCATTTAATCCGGTTGGCAATTCAAATATTCAAGTCACATTCTTGATTTATTCTTTTTCTCCCACACATCTATTTTATCATTAAATCCTATTGCTTTCATTTGCAAAATATATTTAAGACAGGTATACTAACTCATGCCCATAATCACAGTACCTGAGCATCTGAGACAAGTAGGTTTCAGGTTTGAGGATGACCTGGGAAATATAGAAAAACCTTTTTTCAAAACAAAAATAAAGCTAGGCATGATAGCTCATGTTGTAGTCCTAGTATTGGAAAGGCTAAGATAGGAAAATTGTTGGTTGGAGCCTGGCTTCTGCAAATTAGTGATGCCCTTGGAAATTTCAAAAAGAAGAAGAAAAAGGAAAATAGGATTGATGGTAGAGATCAGAGGTAGAATAGCCCTGAGTTAAATTCCTAGTACCAAAATATTAGAAATAAAATATGGCTAGGAGTGTAGCTCAGAGGTAAAACATACCTGTTTTCTATTCCTAGTATCACAATATAAATGAAAAATAAAAAATAGGCCTATGAATGTAGTTCAGTAGTAGAATGTCCCTGAGTTTAATGTATGGCATCTCAAACACAGCGTGTGTGTGTGTGTGTGTGTGTGTGTGTGTGTGTGTGTGTCTACATATGTAGACACAGACTCCAATCTATGGATTCCTTGAAAGTCTGATTCTGTTGTTATTATTTTTTTAATTAACAAGTTTTATAACCATAATTTTTATTTCCTGATTTTATTAAGGTTACCTCACATAAAATTTGGGATTCAGACACAAACTGCAATATATGGAGTACTTGTAAGTCTGTTTCTGATGTATTACTTTTTCTTTCTCTATTATTGTTTCTTCCTTTATTCCTGACATGCCTACATATTTTATTTGAGTGCTGGATTTTACATTTGTGAAATTTAAGAAATAATTGGAGGCCTATCTCTCTAAGGATGATTATGAACAATGGAAGCCTAGAAGCCCAGTGCAGTGGGGCATGCCTTTAATCCCAGTGCTTATAAGGCTGAACCAAAAGCTTCACAGATTTGATGACAGCCTTAGCATGTAGTGAAACTCTCATCAACTTAGTGAAATTCTGTTTCAAAATAAATAATAAAAATTATGGCTGAGAATATAGCCAGGGGATAGTTCTGTTCTAAAGAGTTCTGTTTTCTATTGATTGTTGGTCTTACTATGGAAAATAATTAATTTCACATGTTAAGTATCTAATTTGAAACACTTTTCAAGATTATTATTCCTACAAGGAATGGGTAGTGATAGAATTTCTAACCAATAATAAAAATGAACATGGCCTTCAAAAATAAGAGCAGAACTAAAAATGGAAAGAGGACCATCTGAGAATCTTCATTAAGGATTAGCACATGTATTTCCTGGAATATCTCTTCATAATGCACTTCTGCAAACCAAGACCAAAGTGTTGTGTAAGGCTGAATTCTCTCTGCTTTTAGTAATGGAAAGAGCAGAATCCAGGGTGTATGACAATAACAATAAACTCTGTCAACTAATATACCTGAAAACTTAGCATCATACACTGAAATTGTATGTACTTTGGGCCTTCCTTAAGGAAAAACATCACCATCTGCTTCTACTCGCTCTTGCATATTTCTCATGAATATGGGAATAGAAGAGTAGAGCTCCGGGATTCGGTAGGTCTTGTTTGTCTTGTCTTCATTTGATGGAGGAATTGAGAGAAGATGAAGGTAGAGAGGTATGACAGAAGACCAAAGGATATCTGCACATATGCCTTGGTTAGATGACACATGTGTACATTTGATACTATTTATTTATGCACTCATTTATTTATTACTGCTAGGAACTGAACCCAGGGACATTACATTTCTAAATTTCACCCTTAGAACTATTTTTTATTTGAAAACAGAGTCTTACTAAGTTGTTTTAGGCTGGCTTTGAACCTGTGGTACTTATGTCTCAGGTTTCCAGATACTCGGGTTACAGGTGTGTGCTACCATGCCTGGTTAGTTATTATCTCTTAGGCACAAGCCTGAGTGAAAGGTGTAACCTGTGAGACTCTGAACATCACTTACTTCCCCTCACCATCCTCTGCCAATGCTTTGACAAGATTAATTCCTTTCTCATGGATCTTAATTTATACTCCTTTTCCAATTATGAATTTTCATTATTTTTTCTCCAAGATTTGTTATTTACCTAGCACAAAAATAAATTCCATTAATTGATTATATTTATTAATTACACATTTATCCTAAAATCCATATATAAGCCCATTTCTGGTTCCTGGTTTTATTTGATCTGTTAAATGTCTAGGTCAGTACACAGTCCTCAAAGCTTTAGTCAAACATAAATCTAGGGACTGAGATAAAGAAATTTGGTAGGGTACAAAGTTTCTAAAACTTTGGTTACAAATAAGTAAGAGTATCTAGTAGAATGAGCTTCACATGGTCATAGAGGAAGAGGAATTGGTCATTGATAGAGTCTGGACTTTCTCAGGTAGGAGAGCAAGGGGTGTGTGTGTGTGTGTGTGTGTGTGTGTGTGTGTGTGTGTGAGAGAGAGAGAGAGAGAGAGAGAGAGAGAGAGAGAGAGAGAGAGAGAGAGAGAGAGAGAGAGAGAGTTGATTTACTGAACCTGCATCAATTGGGTCCATGCCTGCAGGGTTCCAGTCTCCTCAATATCCTTTCTTTCTGTTTACTCCATAGACTTGGGACAAACATCAGATTTTGAACTGGACTCCCACATTTAAAATTATGCCAGGCAGTTCTTTGCATCTTTATTTTTTCTCACTTTTCTATGCCTTTTCTGTTTTTCTGGTTGAACCCTGAGCACAAATTGTTGCTGTGCTTTTAATAAAAAAAATACTTCAGTATAAGAATCTATGAAAAGTGTTTAATGGGTATTTCCACTGAAAGTCTTCAAGACAAGGGCATATCATTGCATTTATGTCTTAGATAGGTTATGATAGAGATCCATTGTTGTGACTTTTGTAAGAAAGATCTCAAGGAAGGAAATTATTTTCACCTCACACTCAGGTGAGCAATGTAAAAGAGCCATTTCCCTTTTAGTGTATGATAAATAGAATTGATGAAAATAAATAAAACATTCTTCAAGGAATAATTTTCCCACTGCTATAGAGGATATTATTGAACGTTTTTCCTATCCAATAATTCTATATACATTTCAGTTTGCAGATTAAGCATGTTTTAGTAAATTTTCCACAAATTATATATATATGATAGATAATTTTAGTATTTCATGCACTATCTGTATATATTTTTTCATAGAAAACGATTTAAAAGTTTTGGGAAAGGGGTAGATATGACAGTGGTTTTCTGGCATGCATGGTAATATTATGCAAAAGTAGATTTTGGCTGCTGAGATTTTTCTCACCTACCATTTCATGTTCCCAATGCAGCAAGTTTTTGGCCTCAAAGATGTGCTGTCACTTAGGCTGGTACTCTTGTGGACCATGAGAATATCTCACATGCATAATGAATATGCTAATGAGACTTTGACTCCAATCTTAGAAAATTGATTTCCTCTTCCTGTTTCATAATAGTATATATTGCCTAAAGAAATTTAACCCTGACTATTCTCATCTCTGAATTCTGTAAGATTGAGTGTTATGGTTTCATAAAGTAAATTATGTTACTACATAACCGTATCAAGTTCAGATAGTTATATATTAGGTTCTTGAAATAATGAGTGTCTATACCCTCCAACGCACAAAATACTTTGTCAGCATATGATTTTGAATACAATATTTTAACAATTGTCAAATAGTAGTTTTCTTTTGGGTTATTTTGTATGTTATAAAAATCCATGCTGCCTTTTTTTTTCTTTAAAGAAAAATGGATTGCCTTAATATGTGAAATACATTCACCAATTATTCATTGTAATGATGCTCTGAGAACTAATATATATTTTTTAAATGACCATCTGTGGGATAGGGCATACATGCTTTGCTAGTGTGTGAATTAGTTATATATAAAATAGCAATGGTATAATATGTCACAATAGCTATACTTCTATTTAGAGTAATACGTCTATGTCTGTATAACAGAATACCCAAACAAAGACTGCCTGAGAGAAATATTGACTTATTTGTCCTTTATAATACATTGAAAGGGAGGAGTTCAGGCATGATGTGCCAAGTCACCTATGCATTCAGGTTTTTTCTATCTTTCTCTTGTATACTGTAGGTAGACCCTTGCCACAATATTTGCCAACTGATAAAACCAAGAGCTAGGCTGTTCATGTGCATGCTCTAAGAAGAAGCAAAAGTGTTCAATTGCATGTTGTCAAGATTATTAAGAACTAGCCCTTGAAGAATATTATACTAAATATCTCCAGAAAATAGATGATCAACAAATTACACAGTAATAACCACCAGAATTACTATAAAAACAGGTTGCAGAAAATAAATGAGATGTTGAAAACCTTTGTCCAGATTAAGATGTATAAAAGTGGTCAGGAGGAAAGTCTGGAAAATGGTATGCAGATAATAAATATTATGATAAAATATGTGATGCAAATATAATCCAGATAATTGTAACAACATATTATAATCAACTGAAGAGAAAATTAACTATAAGTAAGTGAAGTAGAAAGTACTAAACCTGAACAATAAAATTTTAAAAGGATAAAAATATAGAAAAAGTTTAAACCTAATGTGATACCACAAAAAGACCAATATTTTCATAACAGGCCCCAGAAAAGTGAGACACAAACAATGACACAGAAAAAGAAATATATTAGTCACTAGCTGGGTGTGGTGACACAGGCTTGTAATCCCAGTACTTGGGAGGCTGAGACAGGAGGATCACAGGTTCACAGACAGCCTCAGCTACTTAGTGGGGCTTTCTGCAGCTTAACAAGAGCCCATTTCAAAAATAAAGTATAAAAATAGAACTGGAGGTATAGTTCAGAGTTATAATGTTTCTGAATTCCATCCCTAGTACCACAACCAAGAAAAGATAGTCACTGCCCATTTTTTAAGTCAATGAAAAACCTATGTCATCAATAAACCCTATTAATATCAATAAGGTCAATAAAAATAACACCATTTTATATTTCAACACCTTAGCAAAACCTTTAAAGAATGAAACAGAAAAAAATATACCTGAAAAGATAGTCACTGTCCATTTTTAAGCCAATAAGAAACCTATCTATGTCTTTATTAAATCATATTAATATCTATTAGGGTCAATAAAAGTAAAATCATTTTACATTTTAACACCTTAGCAGAACATTTAAACACTGAAACAAGAATAACAACTTTAAAAATTCAGAGAATAAATATATTAAAAAACAAAGAAGATTGACTTATTAATAAAAGTAATGAATGAATACACAACCCATAGCCCAAATACAGATACAAGGCATAGAATAGCAGAGAGTTTTGCACCCATCTTAACAAGTTAGAAAAGAAATAGCAAATTAAAATAAAAGTTAAAGAACAGCAATAATATTGTTAAAAAACCAAAATCAATAAAAGAGATAATGATAAATGATTAAAATAATCAATTATGTCAAATTTGGGGAAGATGAAAAAATCAATGAAATTGACAAATCACAGCAAGATTGAGCAAGAAAAGAAAATACAAGGAATAGCAGTAATAAAATAAAGAAGAAAACATAGATTTTAAGAAGTTCATAAGATGATATTCTGAAGAATTATGCCCAGTAAATATAAAATACAAACATTTCTGAATTTCAAGCAGAGATCATTTTTAAATTGCTCTAATATAAAGAATAATAGAAAAATTGGATCACATTAAACTAAGGATTTGCTTATTAGCAGGCATAGTATTAAAATTATTAAAGAAGCCAGAGTAGAGGAAGTTATTTGCAATATGTATATCTGGTGAAGGACCTGTATTCAGGATAATGAACTCTTACAAATTAATGAAAATAAAACAAACACTCTGTGAATATATGGCATTGTCATCATGATACAAATTATAATGTGAGACTGTAACGCACCAATAAAATAAAATTAAAAAAATTTAAATATAAAAATGAATTAAATCTTTAGCTGATAACATAGAAGGTATATATAATGCATTATTGACTCAAAAAGCAAAGAGCTAAGTAGTATGATTTTTATTTTCTAATATGTATTAATATTCAAAATAAAATATAATCTTGAAATGCTAATAACATTAAAAAAACCCAAAAGCTCACATCTTGAAACTGGGCAAAATTCTTGAATGTCCACTTACGAAAGAGAATATGCATACAATATAATATCAAATGTAAACAATAGTGAAACAAAAGTGAATTATAATGAAAGAAAAAAAGACAAATATTTTTTACCAACATTGAGCAATCGGGATGCTCAAACTATGCTCATGTCTCATGCAGGTATCTTTTTGACATTATATATCACAATTTCCTTTTTTAGGCAAAGATCAAGCATAATTATGTACCAAAAGATGTACAAGAAGCCAGGTGTTATGGTGCATGCCTGTAATTCCAATACTTGGGGGACGGAGGCAGGAGGATTGCAGGTTCAAGAGTAGCCTCAGAAACCTACCTAGATTCTCAGCAACATCGTAATATCCTGTTTTAAAACAAAAGTACAGGCTGAGCATGGTGCACGCTCATAATCCCAGCTTATTTGAGTCTGAGACTGGAGGATCGCGGTTTGTGGACAGCTTCAGCTACTTAGTGAGGCCCTCTGCAACTTAGTGAGACCCTGTTTCAAATTAAAGAATAAAAAATAGGTCAGGGGATGTAGCTTGGCGCTCGAATGCCCCTGGGTTCCATCCTCAGGCCTGCAAAAAAATAAAGTACAAAACACTTAGGTTCAATCCCCCATACCACAAGAAAAAATACAATGAAGGACATTCAAGGATGTTAGCGATTTGTGAAGCAAACTTATAACCAATGTTTATCAATGACAGGACAGAGAAAATTTATTAGAATAAAGGAGCATCATGCAGTAAGGATGAATGAACCACTGCTGAATCTCACAAACACAACATTGAGTGGATAAAGACATATAGGCTAAATAAGTCCACTTATAAGAACACAGAAGAAAATCCAAAGGCAGTCAGCAGATCTATCATGCGAACCCGAGATAATAGTTATATTTGTGTGGTTGCCCCACTGGGAGGGAAGAGCCACAGCTGAAATTGTGGATGCACTCATCATATTGTTTTTTCTGGGTCTGGGTGTACTTCCGTCATAACAGTGTAATTTGTGTGGCCTCGGAAAAATTCCTTAACCTTTCTGATCCTCAATCAATACAACAGTAATATTTCTCTGTGTCATAATTTTTTATGCAAGCTCCATTTCCACAGCGACAGAATCTACAGTGTTTGGGATGACAGTGTACCTACCTTTTAAAATAAGCATGCAAGTACACTCTTGTAATCCCAGTATTTGGGAGGCTGAGAAAGGAAGATCAAAGGTTTGCAGCCAGCCTCAGCAACTTACCATATACGCGTCATAATGGCAGCAATTTCATCTATGGGGTTAAGAGCCATGTCGAGAACATCCAGATCTATTTCTGGTGTACATTAGGTAAATATTTAATAATTTGTGGAATTAATTAGCAATGATACCCGGCGATCACCTTATTATAAAAGCATAATGAGTTGGGAAAACACGCAACACTAAGGTAATATACGGTGCATATTAGGATGTCCTTAAACTTAATTACAATTTTGGGGTTAAGAAAATTAACAAAGGTGTTCCACTGTTACAGTCCCACCATCTGTACTTACAAATGAAACTCAGAAGCTAGTGCCAGTATTTCAAAATAAACTGCCCCATTGCTTTAATATCTCTGAATCTCAATTATAGGGTTTCAAAAAGGTTATGGTAATACCCGTCTTTGAACCAATCTGGAGGGAAAAGTGATAAGAAAAAAACTGAGGGCACACTCAGAGAGGCAGAAGAGTGATCTGTGAGAGGCTGATGCCTTGCTAGGGCCGGCTGTCTTCTTGAGGCACTAGGGAACTCATCTCTGAGCTATATCTTCAGGGAGAGAAAGGGAGGAGAGATTTTCTACCAAGGTTCTCTGGCATGGCAAACTTGGGCCCTGAAGAGGCCAGCTTGTCAGTCATCAGGGAGCAGGAATTATAAGTGCTGATCCCCACTGTATGCCCCTGTGAACAGAGACACAACCCTTTGTCTAGACTTTGTATTAATTTGAGTAATGAGGAAAATGACTGCTTCCTCTGAGAGAGGGTCTGTATGATTAAAATACCACCAGGTAACTGATCATTGTAGAAATTGACACATTGAGGAATCTGCATTGATATTTGTTGCTGTCTTGTGAGACAAGCAGCAGCTACTACAGGGGAAAGCCTGGCTTTCTCTGTGAACAGCCCACCATGGGAAACAGACCTGACCTATTTTATATTTTGCCCTTGGCTATAGGAGTGGGTTTAAAAACTAGGATTACACATGCCTGTAATCCTAGTTCTTGGGGGAGATGAGACAGGAGGATGGCAGTTTTGAGGCCCTCCTCAGCAATTTAGCAAGATCAGCCTCAGCAACTTAGTGAGACCCCGTTTCAAAATAAAAATATAAAAAAGGACTGTGGGGTGTAGCTCTGAGTTAAAGGATTCTTGGGTTCCATACCTAGTGTGGCATATGCACCTGCATGCGCGTGTGCGCGCACACACACACACACACACACACACACACACACACAAACACACACACATACATTATCACTGTGTCAGCAATGATAACAGGTGTATCAGCTCCTTCATCACACAGTTTATCCATGATTTTTCAGTTTTTCGTGTGTGTGTGTGTGTGTGTGTGTGTGTGTGTGTGTGTGTGTGTTGCTGGGAATGAAACCCAGGGCCTTGGCTTTCTACCTCTGAGCTACAATCCCAGCTCTATTTAACTTTAATTTGAAACACAGTCTTGCTAAGTTGCTGAGGCTGACCTCAAGCCCACAATCCTCCAAAATACTATGGTTACAAGTGTGCACCACCACGCCTAGTCCTATGGCCTATTTTTATAAACAATTTCAATTTGCCTATAGTTAGTTACTCTACTCTTGTTGTTTCTGGTAAGGCATAGTTCCTAACGGATCATCACGAAGTCCCACAGTGTCTTTTACTCCTTCTTTATTCAAGCCAAGTAGAAGACTAAAAGTTGTGGTGTATGTGTGTGTGTAAGAAAATTAGGAAACTAGCCCTCTGACACAGAGCAGCATGGTCTTATTTTCTTTCATTTTTTATTTTTTGGCCGTATTTTATTTTATTTATTTTTATTAGTGCCTTGTATTTATACATCATAATGGGGTAAAAAACTTGTGTAGACATAAATACACACATCACCCAGCCATCCCCCACCGAGTCCCCACCTCACTTCCTCCCCATCCCTCCCTCCCATGCTTGGTTTAGTGGTTGACTACGATATGAATAAGTACATCCTGCGCTTTAAAGAGTTTCCCTCCCTCCCCCATCTCATTTGCTCCTCTATAGGATCTCCTTTTTTACCTGGAGTTCCTCCTATGACCCCTTTCACCCTAGCTTTTACATATTAGGGAAAGCATCAGATTCTTTACTTTTTGCGACTCATTAATGTTGCTTTGCATAATGTCCTCAAGATCCATCCATTTCCCTGAAAATACTGCAGTTGTATTTTTTTTTAATGGCTGAGTAAAATTCTATTGTGTACATATCCCAGAGTTTTGTAATCCATTCGTCTGTTGTTGGACATCTTGGCTGGTTCCACAGTTTGGCTATGGTGAATTGTGCAGCTATGAACATAGATACACATGCATTAGTTTGGTAGTTTGGATATTTATGATAATAGTGCTTTTAGAGTTCTTGTCATGGAACTATGTCTGCATACCTAGCAATATAAATATCACTAATAATATTTGAATCTTCTTATTCACATGGCCAAAAAAAAAGGGTGGCTTACATTTCAGCCCTCTTTGAGTCTGAACCCCATTATATATGACCGGCCTTCCATCTTACCTGGTATATATTTTGACACAATATTTTCATGTTACTCCTGAAATTAAGAAATCCCACCAAGTGCTGTATCTCTTTCTTATATATGGGATGAAAGAGATAATATTTTGTCCTTTACCTTATAGGAGAAGATTTAGAAAGGTTCCAAATTGCTGGGCTCCTAATTATGTATCAGTGTATCATCTCTAAAATATTTTCTTGCTTATCTATTATTTTCAACATGTATGAAAATTATTAACCCATCTGGGGTTCTTATTACTTCTTGTTCATTCTTCTCAAGCAGTCCACTATCTATAATATGGTAAGACACCGCGGTATCATATGAAAAGGCAAAGTAAACAAGTTCCTACAGACGATGTCACAATACAGTGCAGCATTTTTCTTTCTGTGATACTGGAGATGGAACCCAGAGGGCTTCTACCTCCAGGCTACATCTCCAGCCTTAGTTTTATTTGGAAACAGGGTCTCATTAAGTTGCTGAGAGCATCCTTAAATTTCTGAGGCTGGCCGCAAACCTGGGGTCCTCCTGTCTCAGCATCCCAAGTACTGGGGTTACAGTTTTGTGGTAATATGCCCAGCTCCAGATTGTTAATATATTCATAGGGCAATAAAAGGCATTTTATCCTTACCATATAAAACAGAACTAATTTGAGGCCTTTAGTGAAAGATTGAGAAAACACCTTTTGCAGATGAAGAGCTCTAATAACTTAAAGGATTGTATTGATAGCAGACAAGAGTTCCGACGACACTCACTGAAAGTGGTCTACTACCAAACCCTATAATACCATGATCTACCTTTCTTAAACTGGGGTCTGACTCATAAATTGAAAAAGAATATACTAGAAACTACTACCGTTACATCTTTCTTATATTTGATGGTAGCCCTAATGCCTAAAAAGGTCTCCTTAGTTAATACATGGCTTCTAATTTACACTCTTTAAATTTGAGACACCCCTCCATGGATGTGATCTGATGCATTATTGTAAATTTATTCATACATCTCCTAGAATCTGATTGTTTCCCCAACACTACATTAAAGGCATTCTGGAATCATTTTGTCATTTACTTAAAACTGCCTTCATATTAAAAATTCAAGCCTATAATATATTAGACTAATGGAACTATCCTGTGTTTGTAATGTCTGGAGATCTACTCATGCATATATGAGTGTCTCTTGTCAGTTATTTTACCCCTATTCAGTTTTATTCTACTCTCATCATCATCCAAAACAAAGAATAAAAATTTGCATTTGATATATTCATATATATTATACAACAATTTCTCCCAAAGCAGGGGCTGAGATCCCCACAAGTGCTAATTTCCTATCCAGAATGATGTTCACTTGTACTTTACCATAATTAATAAAAAGTAAAATGTTAGTATTTATGATGGTAGAAATGATGTCTGTACTAACTAGATTTTTTGGCAAATTTAAAAAGTTCATCCTGATCACTTGCTTCCTGAGCTAATTCTTACTAATAGACTTCCAGTAATATTATAAGCAAGCTGAATGTGAAAGTTTGGGGGATATAAACACTTTTAATAGTACAAAATCCAAGGGATGGTAGTAAGGAAGGGGTTTGGGGTAATCAAGAAGAGAAAACAACATAAGAAAGTGTATTATTAAATTTGATAAAAAATTTGTCATTTTCTGTCTAGATAGAAGTCTTCAAACACCCAAAGTGAAGCTATTGTATCTTGGATCCATACTTTTAGGGGAAAGTAGTAGGATAAAAGCGTTCATCCAATATGGTACTGTCACTTTCTGGTATAAATTAGTGCATGAGGACAGTGACAGTATAAAGCCATAGTAGACACTGAAAGTTAGGCTAGGTGAAGTGTGACTGTATAGTAGACAGAGGTGCCAGGACACTGTTCCCAAGATCTTAGTAACACAAAAATCTTTTTCCTCTAGCCAAAAAATATAAGAAATGCACTCAGATATGATGTGCATGACCCAGAACCAGGCATAATTATGAATTTTCTTAAGTTTTTACACAAATTAAGATGTCATTAGGAATATTGTATAAGTTACATAATTAATTATTCATATGCATTTTAGTAAATAATGCCATTAAAGTTTGGCAGACATTTTTAATTTGAGAAATAAAAATGAGCAAAAGGACAAGGAAAATAATTAAGAATCCTTTGGGCAAATTTACATCAAACGCAATGTGCGTGGAAAGACAAAAACACGTATAAGTAAAGAACAAGCTGGAAAAGAGTTAATTATTTTATTTTATTATTTTTTTTATGGTGGTACTGGGGGTGGAACCCAGAGGCTTTCTACCTTCGGGCTACACTCCCAGACCTTTTTTTATATTTTATTTGGAAACAGGGTCTCACTAAGTTGCTGAGGCTGGCTTCGAACCCATGCGATCCTCCTGTCTCAGCCTCCCAAGCGCAGAGATCACAAGAGTGCGCCACCACGCCCAGCTTGAGTTAATTATTTTACATAGTTTAAAATTCACAAATCATTAAATTTAGAAAAGTAACCAGATACATAATCAATTTACAAAAATTAATATACTTCCCATACACAAATCAAAATCCACTGAAAAATAAACCTGTAAAATAATTCAAATCACACTAGACTAAAACTAAAATTAAAACCTAGAAATAAATCTTTGACTCCATTCTATTGGTCCAGACGCATGGGCTTCCAGCCAGACATAAAATGAATAGAAGATATAGAAACAATTCTTAACACTTATAGTCATGTGATTTCTTTTACAAAGAAGGCAAAAACATGCCCTCGAGAAAAGGCAGCCTTTTCAGCAAATAGTGATGAAGAATTGGATATCCATATACAGAGGAATAAGTCTAACCAATGACATAAAGCACCTCTACCATAAAAATTGTAGAACAGTGAAGAAATAACATAAAGAAGGCCGTAAAAGATAGACCAACTCCCTATGTTCTTGGATAGGCAGAGTAAATATTGTCAGAATGTCTATACTACCAAAAGCAATTTTCAGATTAAATCTAATCTCACTCAGCTACCAATGACATTTTTCACAGAACTCGAAATAAAAGTCTTAAATTTCAGATGAAAGAACAAAAAACTGAGAACAGTTAAAGCAATTCTAAGCAATAAGAAACATGGTTTGAGGCATCACAATACCTGATTCTAAAATATACTAAAGAGCTACAGTAATAAAAACAGCATGCCATAGGCACTAAAACAGACATATGAAGCAATAGAATGGAATAGAAGTCATAGAGACAATTATTAACATCTATATCTATTTGATTTTCTCAGAAGGAAGCAAAAACATACATTGGAGAAAAGAGCCTTTTCAGCAAATAGTGATGGAAGAATGGGATATCTATATGCAGAAGAATAAAATTAGATGCCAGTCTTTCACTCCACATAATTATCATCTCAAAAAGAATAAAAAATATAAAAATTAGAAAAGAAAATTTCAATTACTAAAAGAAAACACAGGACTAACTCCAACATATAGGCATTGTTAGAGACTTCCTCAATAAGACCACTAAAGCTAAGGAAAAATATGAGAATCAATAAAATCAATAAAAAGACAGCATCAAATTAAAAAGCTACTACACAGCAAAGGAAACCAGTTAAGACTTTGAAGAGAGAGCCTACAGAATGGTGGACAATATTTGACAGCTAATCTGCTGAGGAAAATATCAAGCATACATAAAGAACTAAAAAAAATTAACACTGAAAATGACAAATACCTCAATAAAATGTATAAAATGAACTGAACAGATACTTCTCATAAGAAGAAATACAAATAGCCAATAAATATGTGGAAAGACCTTAATACCATTAACAATCGGAGAAATTCAAAACAAAACCACACTGAGGTATAGTTAGAATGATAATTATCAAGAATACAAACGATAATAATGTTGGCAAGGATGTGTGAAAATAGGAACTCATACACTGTTGGTAGGAGTGTAAATTAGTACAAGTACTATACTGATCTAGAGGTTCCTCAAATATAAGGGTTAGGGCCACAATGTGACCCAGCTATAACCATTTCCTGGTATTTTTCAGAAGAATTAAAGGTCAGAAAACTATAGCGATACATGCGTATTGGCCTAATAACAGCCAAACAAGAAAACTAACCTAAGTGTTCATCAACAGAAGAATGGATAAAGAAAATATTGTATATGCACACAACGGAATTTTAATCACCCACAAAATGAACAAAATCATGGAATTTGCGGGAAAATGGATAGAACTAAAGAATATCATGCTAATGAAATGAGTCAGTTACAGAAAATCGAGAGTCATGTTTTCTCTCATATGTGAGAAGCTAGAAGGAAAGTGGGAAAAAAAGTAACTTTAGCTAAATGAGGAAAGATGCCGGTAGAATAGGGAAATGGCACAGGGAGAGGGAGGGGAGGGGTAAAAGAAGATTTAATGAAGAAAACCATTCAAATACTGCTGTGTGCATATTTGAAACCTCACTACCAATCTCCCTAACATATCTGGGTGGAGGGGGGAGTGGGTGGATTTGGAAGGAACCATACCAAGTGCTCTGCGCATGTATATTTGTATTACATTGAGCCTCACAATGTATAATTACAGTGCATCAGTAAAATGATATTAAAATAACATAAACTCAGGACTGTCTTTCCTTTGTATATTTTCCATTCCGCCTAGAAGGAAAGTACAGACATTAGTTGAAGTGAATATGCAATAGCTTTGATAACGGTTATTTTATGCAATGTAATATGCAAAACAGCAAAGCAAAACATGTGTAGTAATAATTAAAATCAATTATCTGCAGGATATCATCTTTGTTCTCCATAGAAGAGCCTTTAAATAACAGAAAAATAGTATTTAAAGTCTATCAGATAACACTTTCCAAATTCTCATAATAATAGTGTCTGCTAACATGTAATATATAAATAACAATAATATTTTTATTCTGGATGAGCAATTATATTGCTAGTTAATATTGTGATTTTGTAGAAGAGAGAAAGCCTTAAAATATTCAGATAAAGATTTGGAAATAATAAACACAGAAACCACATGGAAACGTATGCACTATGGCAAGGAGTATAAATGATCCAGTATTTCTAATCTTAGCAACTGCAATCATACCCCAATTAAATACAATTAAACTGTTTATGGATTAAATACAAATGACTTTAAAATTTTATATTCAAAACCATGATTTCAGTTCTAAGACAAATTTCTATACAAATCTAAGAGCAACTTACAGAGAGGCTTAAGTCATTTGCACATTCAAGGAGACAAAAATATTGTCCTTTAATTTGCCGAAGCAGTATAACCTTGAGACTTCATTGCTTCCCTTTCGATATATGTTTTCAGTATGAAGAAGAAGATAAAAGTTTACATCTAAGTCTTAAACTGGAACTTTCCCCCCTAGGTTTAACACAATATCTATCAATCACATGCCAAAAGAACTTTATAAGGAGACTAAAGAAAAGAAACTAGTCTCTGAATTATTTAGTTCCTGTCACTCTTCATCTGACAGTATCTTTATATTCCCCCACATTTTATAATTTGTGCATACAGAACCAACTTTGTCCTCAGGTATTAGAAGACGACAGGCCAGTAGGAATATATTCTTCCCACACAACTGTATTGGAAAGTAACCCAAGGAACAGAAGAATGTATTGTCTCTCATTCCTGCAGTTTTACCTGGATATGTTTCACGCAGTCTTTGTCAAGCAATTTGGTCCCATCTTAAAACTCTGGCTTGTTAGGAAAAAAAAAAAACATGTCCAGGTAGCCAGTCCCTGTGATCATTTTTTTTTATACTTTATAATATCAGAAACATCAGATAATCAGATAGAGCCTGAAGTGGGGCAGTGTGGTTCCAGGAACACCTGCCGAGCTCAGAGTCCTCTGCTTTACTCCATAGGAAGTTGGATTGATGGTTAGCTCAACTTTCTACACATGCTCCTTCTTTAAAAATGTCTAGCCTACAAAACACATTCTATGAGTCTGCGTAGAACCGTTCTACGAGTGAAAATCAGGATTTCAAGATTGATCGATCAATGTATCTATCACCTATCTATCAATCTATCTACCATCTATGTAGTGGTGATGATTGAATACAGCACCACTGAGACTCCAACCCTGAGCCATACCCCTAGTATTTTTTCTGTATATATATATATATATTTTTTTTTTGAAACAGGGTCTCGCTATGTGGCTGAGGCAAGCTTTGAATCTCCCTTCCTCTTTCTTAACCTTTCAAGTACAAGTATTACAGTCATGCACCTCCACACCCAGAAAGTAGTTTTACTTATAAATTTTTAATGTAAAAATTTTAATTTTTAGTGCATTCAAATTATGCATCGTATTGATGTTCGATGTGATTTTTAAAAAAGAAAACATTCACACACAGCTATGTTGTATTTCTTTCCACTTCTCCCTTCCCACCCATCAGTGAAATTGGTAGTCATACCTTCACACGTTGCCATCCTAGTATTTGAGTTGTGTTCTTTTTTGATCTCTTTTCATTTTTCCAACCACTTTCCTCCATCCCTTTCTACTAGTCTAAGATATCTCCATTATTTAAAGTTCCTTACGTTTCCTATTTTATTTCTAGTTTCCACATATAAAAAATACAACCCTTCACTTTCTGAGACTGATCTCACAGATAATTCCATTCATTTTCCTTCAGATAAAAAATTGTGCCTTCTTTTATTGCTGAATAGAATTTCATTGTGCATGCATACCACATTTTCTCTATCCAGTCAACAGTGAAGGCGAAAATAGTTATTGTAAGTTTCTATATATTTTTAATTTCATCAGTTCCTTTACATGAGAAAGTAAATAGTTAATGTAATTTATGGAAAAAAAGATTTGTTGTGTTGCCATGCATAAATACATTGATTCAAAAAATTAAAATATCTTCAATTGCAATTTTATATCAAAATTTAATCTTTAAACATTTCTGCCATAGCAAGACAACAGAATTATTTAATGAATTAACATATTCATATTTTAACACTCATATTATGAGTTAATACATTACTGATTCGAATACTAATGACAGAACAAAGCATCTCTGCAGTAAAATTGTGGAACTACCTTTATATTCCTTCAATATTCCCAGTGAAACTCAACAGTCAGAGAGATATTTGATCTACAGTATTCAATTCAGATTTTTGAGGATATTTCTTTCTCTTTCATAAGCCATCTAAGAATATGTGGCTGACAAGACAAAATCATTTAACATCTTACAATGGTGTATAGCCAATAACAAGCTACACAATTTCATAACTCTTCAAAATGCCCAGAACTGAAGCATACAGAGATACTTCATATTGTTTGTTAAGGAAATCGGTGCCCTGTTTTACCAGCATTCATACACTCCTCATGTCATCAAATATTCTGATTGTTTTTCTTGTAGAAAAAAAGTCTCAGTTATTACTAGAAAATTATAAGAGCACTGTAAAGTATGTTAATCCTGGCTTTTTTTAACTTAGGCTTTATTAAGAAAGTCCTTTCTTTTATGGAAGTAAAGAGGTGGCATTATTAATTTTGCTTTGAGAACTGAAGATAGTTCACCTATTCAAGAAAGACAGAAAAAGTAAGAAATATAAGCAGGTTTTTGTTTGTTTGTTTTTATTTGTTTTTGTCTAGTAAATAAATGGTAGAGAGAAACCTGGCAATATTTCCTTCCTCTCTGAAATGGTTATGAAAAAACTGCCACTTGCAAAAACAAAAACCATAAACTCCCTTGATCATGCAAAATATAAAGAAAAAACAAATTTTTTTTCAGATTTTGGTCATTTTCAGCTTGCAGTCTTGCTCTAAATAGCAAGCACAGCATGTGCTTCACACTGTTAACATTCTAAACTACACACTTTCGGATCAGATTAGAGAGTTACACATGGTAAGATGGTTTTAGCAATTGGAAAATTCTTTGGCTTGAAATTCCTTCTAGCACTGAACATATTGGCGTATGAAATGAAAATTAAACCTTTATTTTACTCAGTAAAGGAGCAGAAACACCAAATTAGCATTTGGATATTTTGAATTATAATCTGACTATCTTAATTAGATAAAACTAATCTTTCTGCCAAACTTTGCTTTTAAGCTTCTGGATACAATTTTTGGAAGAATACCACTGTAATTTCTATTTTTATTTTCCGATTTCCATGATGTGCCAAATAAACATTCTACTAAGGATCTACTTTATATTATACGAAACAGTATATGCTAATATGTAAATGTGCATTTTTGTAGAGCTAAAATATGTGTCTATCTCTGCCTCTGAGCACATCTCATAAGAGAACAAGCAAGAGATGGTGTGAGTGAATGGAAAAACCTAATAGCAGATCATATTGCCCATTTAGAAATGTTTTTATTTAGTTTTTAAGAGTAAACATCTAATTTGCTAAATTAAATGATAGAAATACTTTCTGTGAAATTGGATTTTAAAGGTTCGGTGTGTGTATGATTTCAGAGAGCGAGTCCCACGCTCAGGCTTGGTACACTCGCCCCACTCCATCCCACACCGTCGTTCATGACAATCCCTCCTCATGGATGAACATAGCTGGATTAAAATGCCTTTGTAACTAAATGTAGATTTTAAGGTGACCATTCCAAATAACACAGAGGTGAAAGAAATGTGTTTGATACACGTATTAGATGAATCAGTGGTGTTGGTATTGTTAAACCTCTCCATTACAAATATTTATTAAGTTTGAGATACATGAAGGAAGGGTTAATGCTGGGAGATTTTATTTGTTGTTGTTTTAAATGGCTTATTTACCTGTTTCTTACTAAACTACAAATGCTTTTTGGACAGGGAGTATATTTGTGTCATTTTCTTAAATATCAAGTGTCTAATGCAGAGTCTGATGTATAAAAGAATTTTGAATGAATTGATTTTATATTACAAATTGCTTTGAGCATGTATGAAGAAATTATATATGCATATGTAAAGAAGTTATACGTAACAAATATTACAATAAACTATGCCAAATGAATGGGCACATAGATAGCAAATACTGGGCATTACAAACAATTTTAGTTTAAGGAGTGCATTTATTTCATTTATATATAATTATATAATTTATAATAAATACATTATATATGGAAATAATATATATGATATTCTGGGCATGGTGGCCCACCCTTGTAATCCTAGTACTTGGGAGGCTGAGACAGAAGAATCACAGGTTCATGGCCCAACTCAGCGATTTAGGCCTTTCACAATTTAGTGAGACCCTGTTTCAAAGTATAGAATGGAATAGAGCTGGAGGTGTAACTAAGAAGTAGAATGCTCTTGAGTTCAATCCCTAGTACCACTAATAATAATAATAATAATAATAATAATAATAATAATAATGATAAATGTTATGTGGTGATCATAAAATAAACTATTTCACATAATGGGCACCTGCATATTAAATAACAAGTATTTAGGCATTTGAGGTAGCACAAACATTTTTTTTTTTTTTTTTTGGTGGTAATGGGATTCTTGGAAACCCTCCTACCTTCGGGCTACACTCCCAGGCCTATTTTATACTTTTTTTTTTTTTTTTTTTAAACAGGGTCTCTTAAGGCAGCGCGCTGGCTTTGAACCTACACGATCCTCCTGTCTTTGCCCCGAAGCGCAGGGATTACAAACGTGCGCCACCAGCACAAGGTGGGAGCGCAAACATTTTTCAATAGACTCCTTACTGCATTTATTTACAAAATTGTTGTTGTCATCTTAGTATAATGTTTTTATTTTTTCATAAAATGGTCATTTGGGCATATACATTGGAAAATATTGAAATAAAAACTTTAGTATTCTGTAATAAAATCAATCATTCAATGTAAAACATTTCTTATTAGGTTGTGAGGCGTGCTTCATCACAGAGACAACTCATCAGTGAATAAGCTTAGTGACTTACTTGCTTCTGTGGCATGTGATATAGGAACAAAGTTCTACTTGGCACCTTTTTGGCTTTTTAAATGCAAATAATCTATGGCAGGCAAGGACCTTAGAAGCTGTAACTCTCATTGTTGCAACAAGAAAAAACAAAAGAACAATGAACAGATCTTCTTGAACCCCTCAAGTTCAGAGAATAATACAAAAAATATTATACCTAGATATACTATATTGACTTTTTTTCTTTTTTTGGTGGTACTGGGGTTCCTGGAAACCCTTCCTACCTCCAGGCTACTCTCCCAGACCTATTTTTAATATATTTTTTCTTTGGAAACAGAGTCTAATAAGCCAGCGCAGCTGGCTTTGAACCTGCGCGATCCTCCTGTCTCTGCCTCCCAAGTGCGGGAATTACAAGCGTGCGCCACCATGCCTGGCTTATATTGACTTTTTTTTTTTTAAAAGACAAAGAATATATCTTAAATGAGGTTAGGTTGAGATACTAGAGCAGTCTCACCTATAGAATAAGGTCATATGAAAATATAAGAAAAATAAAATATCAAATTTCTCATCATAAGTTTCACAGGTAAGAGAAGAATGAAGTATATATTTAATTTCTTGAATGACAAAATTATCAGCCTGGAATTGTATTTTAAAAAGATAATCTTTTAAAATTTATTTCAAATGAGAAATAGAATTTTTCAGACAATCTAAAGCTGAAAGAATTAATTCCAATAAACTTGTCTAATAAAACATGTTAACATCTCAAAGGTAAGAAAAATGACAAAAATAGAAAAGCTATGATTAAAGAACAAAATACATTGGAGAAAGAGCAAATCACACTACGACAAAACTATTTTTTCCTATTTTAATTTACTTCAATGATAGCTATTGTTGAAAAACAAACACTAAAGTAATATTAAGAATATTTTCTAATACTGGATATGTATAGCATATGAATAAATTAAGAGAATTAATACTACTCTCTGTGAAATATGACTGGTAGATGCAGTTAGGTAAGTTTAAATGCAGCTTGTAAACTTTAGGGACTACTGTGCTAAGTTGGTGTAAAACTATAACCGATGAGCTAATTAGAGAGATAAAATAGAATCCTAAAAATGCTTACAAAAATGCTAGAAAATAGAAGCCATCTTGGGGAGGCCATGCTGGAGCTTTCTGCAGTGGAAAGGAGCAGAAGTTAGCAATCAGCCATTAAAAATAATAAAAATAAATCATTTTTATAAAAATGAAAAGAACTGGGAGGATCATATTAAGTAACACAATCCAGATTCAGCATATTTGGAATCATAATAAAAATCGGGGAAAATGTAAACTATACAAATAGAAGGAAGACTGGGCAGAGAAAAGGTCTCTGGGGGAAGGCAATAAGTACTGGGAACTGAAAGTGATCAAATTATCTTATGTGCATGTATCAAGGTAGCACACAGAGACCCACTAATGTGTATAATTATCATGCAATAATACAAAAAAGAAAAAAAGAAATAAAGAGTAAATATTGATAAATATGATATACATTAACACAATTACATAAATGATCACTTCCAATCTGATGGGCTTATTAACATACTATTTAAAACTTTATCAGATTGTATTAAAATTAATACCTAACTATGTGATGTATGCAAGAAGCCCAATTTAGGTTCAGAGACTCTGTTATGTAATACCAAGCTATCTTTGTCTGTTTGACTGCTATAACAAAAATACTATAGACTTGGTGGCTTAAACAACAGAGAGTTGTTTTCTTACAACCTATGAGGATGGCAAGTCAAAGACCAGTGTGCAGTCAGGTTTCTTTCTTGGTGATGATCTTCTTGCCTTATAGACCACTGCCTTTTCTCTATGTGCTAACGTGGTCTTTCGATTGAATATCCATATATTCTGTACCTTTCTTCCTTCAATTTTTTTTTTTTTTTGGTACTGGGGATTCCTGGAAACCCTTCTACCTCCAGGTTACACTCCCAGACCCATTTTTATATTTTTATTTGCAAACAGATTCTCTTAAGCCAGGGAGGCTGGCTTCCAACCTGTGCAATCCTCCTGTCTCTGCCTCACAAGCGCGGGGTTTACAAGGGTGCGCCACCAAACCTGGCTTCTTCCTCCAATTTAAAAAAGCCCTAATAACATGATGAAGATTCCATCTTCAAGACCAAATCTAAGCCTAATTACCTGCCAAACATCAAACCTTCAAATGTTATCGCATATAACGTTATCACATATATTGAGGCTGAGGGCCCCAATATATGAATTTTGGGGGCACAAATGAAAAGAAATCTCAATTAGCTTATAATTTTTGACAAAGCTGACTTCATAAAAAGAACAAATATTAACGATAAAAAGGGTTTACATAATAAAGAGATGGATTCTTCAACAAGATACTATTCTCCAATATGGGTACATTCAACATCACTGCAGCGGGCCAGCACAGGTCAGGCCAAATTGGATATAAACTGCAAGGAGAAACTAGAAAAGTCATTTGTCATTAGATACTTCAAAAGCCTTCTTTTAGTAACAGACAAATCAAACAGGCAGAAGGATACACTTGTCAGTAATACAGAAATAGAGCTTACATTCTAGTATTTAAATAACATACAAGCATAAAAATGCATAAAATATTGATTATATTAAATAATGATGAATGGCAGAAAAAAAAGAGCAGACGTGGGACCCCAGAGTATGAGGAGCTGAGTGGTGTGGTCAAAAAAATTTGAAAGAAAAGAAAAGAAAAAAACCTCAGAGGAAAGTGAAAGCAAAGCAAACCCCTAAGAAGTAGATGGCTGAAAAGAACTGCATAGACATCTAGAGAAGAAATAGTCCAGCTGAAAGAAACAGCTAGTTAAAGGAGGTTCGAAGCTAGGTACCGTGAAGTGTTCCTGTAATCCCATATCTGGGAAGCTGAGACAAGATCACAGGTTCAAAGAAACCTCAGCAAGTTAGCAAGATTCTCAGAAATGTAGCAAGATCTTGCATGTCAAAAAAGAAAAAAAAAAATATATATATATATATATATATATATATATATATATATATTAGTATATATTAGTTCAGAGGTAAAATACTCCTGAGTTTAATTCCCAGCACAAAAAAAAGTTAAAAAATAAAACCTGTGACTTGTTAATTCACCTGATCTTTCTTCATTCATTAACTGTATCTTCCTAATAATGGTTACAATTTCTTGAGTGCTGTAGGCTGGGTGAAACATGCCAGCCACTTCATATTATAGCATCTAACCATGACCATTCATTCTGAGGCTCATTCTGATGTATAAATACGAGCCTATTGAAGTAGAGGAAAAGATATGATCTTGACAATAATCTTGAAAATATAACATTATTCACCTTACTGAAAGGTCAGTGTGTCTCAAAACATCCACAGATTTCATTTTAATGTAGTCTATATTGCTGGAATGCAAGGGCCTAGAATCTAATTTGGCTTCCTGCCTTAAGGGCTGAAGTATGTTCACTTTTCTCACAAGCTTCTTTTCCTAAATGGAATCATTAAACAATTTGCCTATATGTTCATTCCTTTATTCTAAGTCACCTTGAAATTGATGAAAGCATGTGTCACAGTTTGGTGTAAGGCAGATTAGATAATGAAGGACTACTAAGGTCTGTTTATAAAACGGGCCCAAATCACAGATTTTAGTCCTGGAAACTTGCATTTGGTAGTGGGAAGGAAATCGCCATGATTCACTTTTCCCTTTCTACCTAATCCTACACTTTGAGACTATAATTATAAGATACTTCAGTATATCACGGAAGGCTGGACCAGAAATTGGTTGCTCTTAACCAAGTGTCATTGATTATATGGCTTTTTAACACTAAATAGTTCCAATTTCATCTTTTATATCAGTTATAGAGATTATAGCAGAACAGATTTTGAATCTACACTATGTTACCATTTGAAAAGGTCTTTGTAAAGTTGCCAGTGAAAATATATAACTCTTCTATGGACACTTTCCAATGCCTTTGTAGAAGATGAAAGTAATGAAATATGTGGCAATTAAGAATAATAAATAATTTTGTTTAATATAAAAGTAAAGTCTACTGAACCAACAATTTTTTGTCTATACTGAAAAAAGTAACCAACTCCAGGATATCTAAACTTTAAATCTAAATTAACAAAACTACTAATATTTGTAATAAACATTGTAGAATGGCCAGTAATAAAGTAACCTATTGAAAAATATAAATTTGATTATATATTTGTAAGCTACCAATCTGTAATGATAGGCTCAAATAAAAACTGATCAAGAAATATTGTTCAGTGATGTGTTTCAAGGTTGCATTTTCTTCTTTAATAGATATTTTTGTAATAATTCATAATATGTCTACTAAATTAAGCAAATTTTCATTATGATTTGATAGATGACTGGGTAAACTCCTGAAAACTTTATATTGATTTACTGGTCATTAAGCCATATATAACTGGAAAGAATATATTCTTTCTTGGATCATAGGTGTACATTTTTATATCTAATTTTTCTGTATTAAGCAAATATTCCCTATAGTTTTCTCAATTTAGCAAAATAAACCTTGTCTAGTTTCCAAACTTTTAGATTTGCTGACAGATCTCATTTAATATACAAGATGTTTCACTATCACCCAAAATAGGTATTTAATTAGCCTAAGGTGTAAGATCGGATCTTCCATCAACATCTGAGTATTCTTCTTGGTAGAGCATATACGTTAATCTTAGATCTTAAAAGAAATAAATGTGTATATAATTTTCTTCACAAGAAAAGTACAGAATAAAATTCTATTTATTGAAAAATTAAAATCTTATGATCAAGTAGTTGACGTGGTACCTAGTTATGTTTGCGTGTACGTAGACCAATACACATATGTACATGGTATATACACTAACCTACACTTTGTTATATGCTATAGATATAAATATAACACATAAATATTTTCACATACTTGGAACATCATAGCATGATTTAAAATACTGCACAAAAACCAGTGTAATACATGGATGTTTCTGGTTGTGATGGATACTTAGAATTTTCAAGACGTATTATTAACTTGCGTAAAAGTGACAGTGGTGCCGTACAAACTTAAAATGATCTGCTGCGGGAGCCGGCTACAAGTCACAGACAGAAGAGGAAAAGTGTGTTTGATCAAGGTCACACCAGGATTAACTCTATCTCTCAGAATGAGTGCCAAGGGATGTTTAATATCCACACAAAGCAGACAAGACCTTGGTTTTATGGTCTCACCTGAAAGACCCTCACATACTCTTCTCTCTAATTAATTTACCTCAGAAAGGATGAAGGTCACCACAGCTGGGGTTTGAAAGGAAATTTTAAATTCTTCAATGTACACTCAGGAGAACTCGGTATGTTGTCATTTATACTCATTTTTAGGCCACGATTCTTAACATAATAAAAGCAATTATTACTATAATCCACCTGCTTCTTTTGCTTTTTTTGTCTTTCATTGCCCGCCCTCTGTTCTTTTTCTTTATTGCCCTTCCTCTTCTATATTTTTTTTCTTTTATCTTTCTCTTGGTTGCTCATTCTCTCACTTGTGTTTCAATCTTCCTTATTTTTTGGCAGAAACTTGTGAATAGAGCGAGTTAATATTTTCTGGAATCAAAACTATTCCCAGTGGTTCGAGTTAGAAGGAAATATTAACCTTTGTTATATTTTGAATTTACCTTGTAGTACTAGGTTGGGCATAGGGAAATAAAATATTTATTAAATCTCTAATTAGCTAAACTAAAATATCCATTTTCCAGAGGCAAAGGCATAAAGATTAAAGTCATGACAAATTGTCCCAAAACTGTTTATGAATTTTGATACATCTAAAATCTGTTCTTGTGAATTCATGCATACCCAAAAATATAATGAATAAGATATGGTCCTTGCTCTCTGTTGGTTATACTGACAACTAACACTTTTTAATTTGTTTGAATGTAATGTATTTTAGCAGAAAGCACTTGGGTTATTTCAGGTTATGCTCTTCATTTAAATCATATTCACAGTACTCATTTTACCCTCAAGTCCTGCACAAAAATAGGCACAAAAAGTGGAAAAACTATTCTTTTTGGAGGAACTCTTGTCACGATGACCAAGGAATAGAGCATTAAACATGAGATAATTCTCTTATGGATTCATGAACAACATAGAGATAGAGAAATTACTTCTATGAGCGATACTATGGAGCATGCTCAATTTTGCCATTTTAATTCCTCTTTATTCATTTAAATCACTGGTGTAACACTAAGATTATGATTATCTGCTACCCATAATTTCCAGCAAATTGGAAAATGAAGGCTATTTTCTGCATGTTTAGATTATATTATAAAAGATACTCAGATGCTCACAACATCCAAAAGGTTGCACCAGCTTCTGCATTGTTGAGAATCTAAGAATATGGATATTTAAATTCAGCTTTGAGTTTTGCCAGAACTCCCCAATTTTGATATATAAATTTGTAATATATTTTTATAAGTAGCATTGTAAGACTCTTCTTAGACGTGCTACTGTGCTCGAGCATCAAAAAAAAATTGAGAACATTTGAAAAATCGTTAAAATTTGTGATATTGAGATTTTGTTCTCTAGAAGTATTTGCAGTGATTTTTATAAGGATGAAAACATAGCGGTAATGACTATCGTGTTTGATTATTCTTATTCCACAGTGGTTATTAATGAAATTATTCATGTCTGCACTCTACAAACTTTTATGAGAAGTTGATTTGCAAACATTACTCTGCTAGGTGCTGGAAACGTAAACAATTTGGTGACCCTCGTGGATCTCATAGCTAGCAGGCTCAGCATGCTTTAATATGCTCTATGGTGTTTTACATGGAAGAAACTGTACAACTGGGTCACAAATGAGGAAACCTAATTCCACTGGAGCAGGACTACTTCTCAAAGGAATTATATTTATTATGGAATTTGAAGGATACATAGCTGTTAATTTGATGACAAGCTAAAGGGCAAAATGTTAAAGGCAAACATAAAATCATGTGTAATAATGCTGAGGTAGGAAAAGAACATAAGTCACTGAAAAATTTTAAGGTAGATCATAATACTGGAGCATACAGCATCAAATTAAAAATGGCTTAAGATGTAACTGTCCAAGGAAGAAAGGAAGAAATCTCATGTTATATATGTCCTCATAAGTCAGGAAAAGATTTCTGGGCTTTATTCACAGGAGACACTGGAAGCCTCCAGACAAGTTTTGATCAGAAAAGTGGCATGATCAGAGAAACAAATACAGATATAAACAAAAGCTTCTCTAAGATCTTCTCCACAAATTAGAAGAGAATGAAAAGCTATTTTTTTAAGTGAATGGGCATTGAACCTGAATGTGATGAACATCAGAATCAATCTGTTGAGGGATGGTAAAGAATGAATTTTCACCCTTTTACATAACTAAGCAGATTCAACCCATTACATACGAGTTTTCATGATAAATGATAACTAGTCTCCAAATAAGAAGAATTGACAGCACCATTTGTCACATAGAGTTCTTTCTAAATCCACTTGGTAATTAGTGACCATCTGTGTTACCTAATTAGTTGATCCAAAGAAAAAATTGACTTCTTATATGTTTATGAAAGGATGTCGATTTGTAGTATGGTCTCAGCCCATTAAGCTCTGAACCTACGTTAGAAACTGAAGATTGTATTTCAAAGAATTAGTCCAAAGGCCTTTGAGAAAGATATTCTTGGGCTGAGAAAGTGGCAAGAGTCTTATTTAGCCTTTGAAAAGATTTACATACATTTCAAAGAAATAGAGAAACAACTTACAATTGCAAGTTTTCTAAAGTAAATGTTCTGGGAGAAGGGAGTGGAAAAATTTCTTTCCTCATTTTCACCAGAGAAAACTAAACCTCCTATTTTAAATTTACACATTCCCTTAGAGCTGCTTATTCTATTTCCTAGCTGGCTTTCTCGTTTTTATTGAACTATATATCTCCTTGATTTTTAACCTATTCTTACACCAATACAATTTCCATATTTTTGTATATTTTATGAATGGCCTGAATTCAGTTAATGCATATTTTATCAAACATTTATCTTCCCAAAGTATGTTTAAACTATTATCAGTCCTTCTGATTTTTATTTTAAAATTTGAGTATATGTATCAAATTTTTCAAAAACTACCTGTTAAAGTTTTTATTGGATTTATATTGAAATTGTTAAAATTTGGAAAATACAGTTAACCTAACACTTAAAGTCGTCTAGAATAGTTCAGCTGACATGGTTCTTTTGTCTTAAAATTCTCCCACCATGTATTTTCCATGTGTTTGCCACAAAGTTTGTTATGTTTTTGTTTTGAGAAGCTAATGTAAGTTTTATATTTGTTACATTTCCCACTTGCTTGACCTTCAATTTGCAAACTTACTAACTGATTTAGTATTCATAATTTTTTAGGATTCTCTACTGACACAATTGCCATTATTGTGACATTCTTTTGAATTCCTTGTGTCCTTGCATGAGTAAGGATTGCCAACGCTAAATTCAGTAGAACCACATCATATAGGTAGAGTAGGCAAGATGTTTTGGGTTGCAGAATTTAAGATGTTCTTAAGTGCAGGCTCTATATTTACAAGATGTGACATTTAGTGCCCCCATAAGAGGGGGTAACTATTATATAGTTGGGAGAGAATGTTTTTTTTAAAGCATACTCTTTTATAATTTTTTGTGTAGTTATCACTCCACTTGAATATTATTTATTTTGCTTGAAATAAATCACAGGATGTAGTTTCATACATTTGTAATCTCACTACTTATGACATGAGGATGACATATTTAAGATACCCTCAGTGTGATCCTGTTTCTAAATAAAGAAGCAAAAATAAATGAGAGTGTAGCTGGGAGGAGGACTGTGTCTTGTTTCAGGAGAAAGAGAGAGAGTAGAAGGAAGGAAGGAAAGAAGGAAAGCAGGAAGGGCAAAGAGCATAAATTAGTCAAAGACTGAATGAGATGTCCAAGGGATTCTACTAGCATTGTCCCCTAATACTATTTGTAGTCATTGATACAAAGAACTACTCATGAAAAGGGAAGGAATCCAGTAATTAGAATTTATTTTTAAAATTAAATTAAAAAAAGGAATTTAGAGGATTTTAAAATTAAGTTTAAAAGGAAAGGAATCCAATGATTAGAATTAGAGTTGCCACTGATGACAGAAGATATAAATAGTCACAGATACCAAGAAGACCTGAGACATAAAGCCTGGGAGTATTCCTGAGAAGAATAAATACATGCTACTGTTAGAAAATTTTGGAAACCCAATCTATCCTTTAAAGATAAATGAGAGGACTCTGCTCATTGGATTTCAAACCTGTTATTTGTGATTATATAATTTTCATTATTCACATAGGAGAAAGTTCTAGGCAGTGGCAGATTATTCATCTAGTCCTCATTCTGGTTATTAAATATAAAAATGTGCAATGAATAAATTGGTTTTAAGGGCCAGGATATTCTAGAGTTAATATTTACCTTTACTTTACAATGATAAAATATTCAGAATAATGTGCCATTTTTTACCTTCTTTATTCAACATTTCTCAGCCAATTCTTCATAGAATTTTTTTAGGTGTCCAGGCTTCAACATTCAGCAATATTGACAGTGATCTTCTTCTTGCCTTCTGTTCTCCAGTTGGGAAGAAAGAAAACAATAGAAAATAAGTATATGAAAAGTAACAGAATCTCAGAAAGTGACAAGTCCTATAAAATCAATTAAATTAGGGGGTGGCAAAGAGGCATTCCATGATCATGTTAATTTACAAATTAACTTGTTTTCTAAATATTTGCCTGATTTCCTTGGTACTTATATTACTACAGAAAAATAGAAGAAAGATTTTGTTATAGGATTTCCTGGGAAATGGAATATTATAAATTAAAGCCAGAAGAAACACCAGGAAAAAGACCAAAGTGGCCATATTGTATTTGGGAATGGGTTTAAGGCAGTTGCAGTAAATAGTTTAATAATAGAAATCACAGAAGGCTTATGGAGACTGGATTTAATTCTGCATGCTTAAAAGATCACTAGAAAGTTTTAAGCACTGGAATAATATAATCTGCTGTCTATTTTAGAAGGCTATTCTGATGCAGTATGGCATCAATGGAAACACAATGGCAGAACCTGGTTGGTGACAGGGATGAGGAAGAATGATAGGTTAAATTTATAAAGAAAAAAAATGGCGGACCTCTCTATGAAGTGTGAAGGAAAGCGGTATGCACAGAAGTGTCCCTAATTAACATTGTAATCATGGTGGCACTTTTAATGTCATTTTAAATTTATAAACTTATAAAATTTAATAACTGGTGAATTCGAGTACATTTTTACTAAGATTAATGTTATGCAAAACGCTGGAGACAAAAAGCTTGGAGGGAAAAATGAAGCAGTCATGTTTCAGCATACTAGAGTGTGGTTACTTATAAAACATCAAATAAAGCTGTCAAGTAACTATATTGTACTGTATTTACTATATTTTGGAGAATTTCAAAGTATAAAGCCATAGATTTGTGGGTGTATAGCCTTTTGATGATATGAAATATATATCCAAGCAAGATATCTTCTAAAAAGAAAGTACATGTAGAGTGATTCAGAGGCAAAATCTGGGCTCTGAAATATCCCATCATTCAACTGAAAGAACATAGTTGTTAGCGAGAGAACGATAGAAGAAACCATTACTGAGAAAGAAGAAGGTAGAGAGTCCACAGCATGGGTACAAAGAGAAGAGCTTGGGTGTCAAGGTGGAGAGCTCCCAGGGAGTGCTGTGGTTTTCATTTTTCCAGGATACACGATTGTGGGTAGCACTGGGAAAAGGCAAGCTACAGGTTTTCTGGAAAAGACTGGCTACTGTAGACGCTTGGAGCCTGTAGCAGGCTAGCACAAACTGCAAAAACTAAAGCAAGTAGGGAAGTAAAATCAGAAAAATTAAAGAGGATGATGGGGGATTAAGACATAGAATAGAAAGAAATCTAAACCAGTAGTTTGCATTAAAATTTGTATATTTATACATTATAGTTATTTATATATATTTGTATATATTTGTATGTGTGGATATATATATATATATATATCCTATTACATAGGTCAATTAATATGTCTATTTGGATATTTAACTGCTTAATCAGCATGCCAAAAGATGACTCCTTCATATTCATCCTCAAATGTATTTCTTTCTAGACATTAGCATGCATTCGTGTATCATTAGTCTCAATAAAAGAACTACTATTCACTAGTTTTACAAAATGTAAATTGGGTGACTTGAAAATGATTCTCTCTCCATTTAGAAAATACCACAGTTGTGCTAAGGATGTGAATGTGGCACTCTGCTAAACTCCCCCTAAGAAATAGTAAGCTCAGTGGATTAGGAGCTTTGGGATGGTGCGGTGAGAATAGTGCACTTGCTGAGCTAGAAAAATAGGATGATAGGTTAAAATTTGGACATAAGAGAGGTACCAGAAGGGTAGAAAAAAAGTGTGTTAGAAGTGAGGTTGGAGATGAACTGCCAGACATATTGAGTGGACCATATAGGTATGTTGAGGTTATCATGACTGATCACAAGAATAGAGGAAAGGATTGTAGGCTTTCAATGAAGGAAGTAACAAGCTGATAGCTAGTAAAAAGTAATTAGTGCATATAGCAGATGGTATAATCTGAGGACACATGCTTCAAAAGTATATGCTGTCAGAGAGCAGAGGAAGAGAAGTATTTTGTGAATGTATGTTATGTTTATTATCCTGCTTCTGAGCATTGCTTAATTTGCCAGTATCAATACCGCATAAAGATTCTTGTTCATATAGAACAGTATAAATTTGTATTTTAATAAATATTGACAGAAAAAAATCAAAGGCTATATTACTGAGAGCAATTTAGTAATTTCAAAAAAGAAATACCATTTAAATTTTTATGAACATTATATTATATTTGGGTTAATACTGACTTAAAACACATAGCATCTTTATTATCATGCAAAAGGTTTTTTTTATAATTTTAGGATCAAAAATTTTTTAAAATGACAAATGACTGAGTTTTGAACTACTGAGGAATGTTTTAGAAATTGAGTTCTAAGGCTAAAGAGTATGCATTGTAATTATTGAGCTTATATGAGGGAAAGGTAACCAGGACGCTATTGAATAAATGAAGTGTCAAGGCATGGTTAAAGGCAACAGTCATATCTAGCATGGGGGGAATCCTTAATGACGCTTCATCCAGAGCTCAAAATAATCATTGTCATTGCCTTTAACTGACATGAGGAAGAGTGATTTGGCAGCCAGGACACTTGAGGCACGCCAACTAAATTGGCTTGAGGCGTCCTGAAGGAAACCAGATCTAATCTAATCAATAATTCTGACACCCCTAAAAAGCTGTAAGTAGAAACAATTTTCAGAGGACTGATACACACTTAGTAAAGCATCAGAATTGTTTTTTTTCCTTTTTAAGTTCATGATAATTAAAATATAAAGTGATATTTATGTAGATTACTGTTCTTTTCAGTTACATAAAATGAATTATTGTTTTCAATTGAAGTATAAATGGATTAACATTTAATTATATATAATATTTTATATCTTATTTAGTTAGTTAGTTTGGTACTGGGGATTGAATCCCTGAACATTCTACCTTCAAGCCAAGTCCCCAGACTTATTTTATTTTGAAACAGGGTGTCACTAAGTTGCTGAGGCTGTATGAACCTATAAACCTTCTGACTCATCCTCCCAAGTACTGGGATTACAGTTGTGTACCATCATGCCCAACTCATAGTTTTCAATACATAAAAAATATATATATATATTTTTTTCTCACCAAACTATTGTATATGTATTGTGTATATACCAATCAGAGCGAGGCATGGTAGCAAACACTTGCAAACCCAGTAACTGGGAACCTGAGATAGAGAATTGCAGGTTTGAGACTAGCCTCAGCAACGTAGTAAAACTCTAAGCAGTCAAGAAAGCCCCTGTTTAAAAATAAAAAATTAAAAAAGAATAAGGATGTAGCTTGAAGGTAGAACTCCAAAGCTTCAATTTCCATATATGTGTGTACATACATGCATACAAACATACATATGTGTATATATATATATATATATATATATACACATATGTATATATATATATATATATATATATATGTATACATATACAGACAACTAAAATCATATATAAAGACACTATTCTGTGGCTTCTTCTCTTTAAATTACAGTCTTCTTGCCCCTTAGTTATGCTTTAATTTTGACATAAAACATTGGTAATTAAAACCCAAGTATCAGCGGGGCGTGGTGGCGCACACTTGTAATCCCCGCACTTGGGAGGCGGAGACAGGAGGATTGTGTTCGTTTGAAAGCAGCCGCACTGGCTTAGGAGACCCTGTTTTCAAATATAAAAATTATAAAAATAGGTCTGGGAGTGTAGCATGGAGGTAGAAGGGTTTCCAGGAATGCCAGTACCACCAAATAATAATAATAATAAATAAAATATAAAAAAAATAAAACCCAAGTATCTGAAATATGGAAAATTCTTGTCCTTTACTCAGCTGTCTCAGCAACCTTTATCTCCGATTTACAATTGTCTTTAATAGGGCTATTCACCCACATTGTCTCATTTTAATATTTTGATTGACCTTGAAGAAATGGTTCTTGGATCCCACAAATACTAGTAATTATAGCTCCATTATGCCTCTTACTTAAATCAAGAGATATTTAGACTTTGATCAATATATTCATTACACTTATTGATTGATAATTATAATGCATTACTTGCCAACTGTCCTGCCTTCCTCATTAATTGTTTGCCACAGCCCAAATAGTTACTAGACACTTGACTTGCTTTATTCCAAAAGAATCATTCAATTTTTTACACTTATATCCTTAATTGTTCACTTATCCTATTAAATCCCCTGTTTATTACTTATTTTGCCTTTTTACCCCACTTATATGGATCCAAGCAGCCTCCACTATTATTATATCCTTCTGCTCTGCTATTGTAAATTTTCTATATTCAGGATGTCATAAAAGAGAACAAAGAAACGTCATCTTTAGTTCTTCTTAAGATTTATTAAAAATTACTTTTAAATTTTATCCTGAAACCAGTCACTGAAACCTTAGATATGTTAAAGTTGTAGATACTACTGTCTTTATTTAAAACAAATATTATCTTTTATAATAATTAAGTAATATAAGTTGGTATAGTGGTAGAATCCAAGATGTCCACTATAGAAATATGTTAAAATTATATATTTACATATTTGGGTTTTTTTCAACCAAAGTCAGGTTTTTAATGAGAAAAAGAGAACAACTTTATCTTACATCTAAGTGTAAAACAGCAAAGAAATTCTGCAACACAGAATTCCAGACCTATGTCACACATGCTATGCAAGTGGATAAATATATGAAGTAACTAGTCAGGCCAAGAAAGGAATGTCCTAAGTAAGCCATGCCTAAATATTGGATTTTGGGGAAAAACAAAATTATACATTTGGGTAAATAGTACATTGCTTTTGCTTAATATTTTTTCTCCACTATATAAATAACCATAGCTGAGCGTGGTAACACACACTGTAGTCTCAGTACTTGGAAGGATGAGACAGTAGGATGATGGTTTCGAGGCAAGCCTTAGCATCTTAGTGATACCCTTCTCAACTTAATGAGACCCTGCTTAAAAATAAACAATAAAACAAAGATGGAGGTGTAGCTCATAGGTAGAATACCCCTGCCTGTTCAATCCCTAGCATGCAAAAAAAAGAAAGAAAAAGAAAGAAAGAAAGAAAGAAAGAAAGAAAGAAAGAAAGAAAGACTGCATCTAGACAGAATAACTTGTGTTTATTTGTAAGCCAACATATTAATAAAAATACTGTTTTCCTTTTTTCAGAAGAGCAAGACTCAGACATTTTGCAGGGATTCCAAATGCTTTCCCTTGTGAAGAATTTAATATGTTATTTTTAAATTGCATTTTAATTTACTTAATCATGTCTTCAATAACATATAGAGTTAATATCACCAGATCACTCTAAGTGTTTAGATGTTACTTATAAACATCTTGGTATATTTTCTTCACGCGTAAAAGTTTATATTTCTTTACATATTTATATTATTATTTATCTGTTCTTATATTCCAGTGGCTACAAAATTCTAGTTCTCCCTATTGCAAGCACATAACATATAAAAAGTTTTTAATATATAATAAATAATAAGTATAAATACAAATGAAAAAACTAATATGTTGACAATATTATAATATTCTCTTCTCCTGAATTGTATGTGTATCAAAGGAAGTATAGATCAAGAGTTGAAGAAGACATATAGTCATGATAATTATGAGCAAAGGCAATTGTTTTCATATTTTTGTTTTATATTTGACTATTAAATTTGAGTAAATATAAAATTTTAGAGCTAAAGAATATATTCTGACTAAAATAAATTTCACATACCTTCTTATGACTTTAGTTTATTTGTACCTAAACCCAGCATAAGTAAAGATAAAGAACATATTATAATTGCACAAAACAGGCACACAGACCAATTGAACAGAATATAAGATACAGAACCAAAACCACACACTTAATTGATCTTTGATAAAGAGGCCAAATTCATATGCTGGGTAAAAGACAGCCTTTTCAACAAATGGTGCTTGGAGGACTGGATATCCATTTGTAGACAAATCGAATTACTTCCTTACTTCTCACACTTTGCACAAGAATCAGTATGAGATAAATAAAAATCTCGGTTATCAGACCCAATACTGTCAAGCTATTAGAGGAGGGCATAGGTTCTGCCCTCCAACATATAGGCACAGATGGTAACTTCCTCAACAAGACCTCCTAAGCTCAGAAAATTAATACAAGAATTAACAAGTGGGATTGCATAAAACTAAAAAGTTTCTGCTCATCAAAGAAAATCGTCAAGAATCTAAAGAGAAATCTTGCAAAATGGGAGATCTTTACCAGCTACCACTCTGATAGAAGGCTAATATCCAGAATATACAAAGAACTCAAAAGACTTCACATTAGGAAAACAACCCAATTAAGAAATGGGTAACTAAACTGAATAGACACTTTACAAAAGAAGAGATACAAATAGCCAATAGATTCATGAAAAATCACTCAACCTCATTAGCAATAAGTAGATGCAAATCAAAGCCACACTGAGATTCCATCTAATGCCAATCAGAGTGGCAAACATAAATAATTCAAATAACAACAAATATTGGCAAGGATGTGGGGAAATAGAAACTCTTCTAAACTGTTGGTGGGAGTGCAAACTAGTTCAGCTGCTATGGAGATTACTGTGTAGATTCCTTAAACAACTGGGAGTGGATCTACCATATGATCTGGCTATAACTCTACAGGGTATTTTTCCAAAAGGGTTGAAATTAGTGAACTAAAGTAACATATACATACCCTTGTTCAGAGCAGCACAGATCGCAGCAACCAAAGAATGGAAATATCCTAGGTGTCAATCAGAAGATTAATGGATTACAAATTATGGGAAATGCATACAATGGAATTCAACCCAGCACTAAAGAAGAACAAAATTATGTCATTCTTAAGAAGATGGAATCACCTAGAGAAAATTATATTGAGATTAGCCAAGCACGGAAAGAGAAGGAACACAGGTTTTCTCTAATTTGCTCCAGCTAAGGAGTATTTGGGATACCAGAGTGACTCTAGATAATGGTGGGGATCCTCAGTGGAGCCAGAGAGGAAGGGTAGGAGAGAAAGAAGGCTGAGTTTCATTAATGGAAATGCTGCCTGTGACTATGTGTATACATTTGAATATAACATTGTCAACTTGGACACTTGGTATTGGGAGGAAGGGGAATGGGGAGGCAGGGAAGAAGACCACCAAGAACTGTGTAAATGTATGCCAGTGTCAACATGATCTACATTATGATGTGAGAATATAGTGCACCAATAAAAATATATATGACATGAAATAACTGTAAATAAAGGAATTACGTAAATGTGACAATAATGCACCCAGAAATTCTATTTTTGTAGTTATAATAAAAGGAATATTGCATAATATTTTAAATGATTACACATTACAATAAACATGTCGATTTTATGCATTTTATTTTACTAACATGTGATTGTTTCAATCCGACAGAGAACTAGATTGCTCTGAAATGGATAGACTCTTTTAAGTGTCAATGGATTCATGGAAGAAATGTGTAAATAATGCGCAAACATGTCTTGATTATCTCCAGTTGCATCAAAAAGTATCTACCCTTGTCATCTCCCTCAATTTGCCTCAGAGCTCCCAACAGCTTAGGAAATAAAACTCATCCATCATGATCCAGTGTGATCTTTTTTATCCTTAGCCACATGGAAGGGCATTTGCATTATTTTAGCACAAAGCCAGAGAATGCATTTAGATAGTGAAAGGTAGGAAGTAAAGAAGGAAAAAAAAATGTCAAAAGCATTTACAAATTTTAAAAACAAGTTATTTTAAAAATAAGGTGTTTAAAACTGGTCACACACATGTTGGCACATACCTCCCAAAGGCTATTTGCTTATTCACATCTAGTTTGAGAGATATTTACAACGTGAAATCAGTTCACATTTTGCTGAGTGTGAGCCAACTTAAATGAATAAATTTCAAACAATTCATGATTTAGCAGTGAAAGTGAAAGTCATAGTTCAAATGTACATGTCTTTGGACAGTGGCTAATCTACACTCTATTGAAAGCAATTTAATATTTTACCCTGCATGACCAGGCCATTTTATGCCATCTTTAATCATATGTTTCATTTTGACAGTTTCCAGATTAATCTATTGATTTGCATAATACTTTCCATTGTTTATTAGCAAGACTAAAAGTTTTAAAATGGAGATAAAAGCTGAGAAACGTAAATCAGTATCTCTACACAGTCGTTGTTGGGTACTCCTTTCACCTAATATAATTGTTTCCTACTTGGAAAACTTACTTTATTATATTAAATTTAGAATGAACATAGTAAGAACATGTTTTTATTCTCAGTCAGTTTTGACCTTGTCATGCTATCTTTCATTTTCTTCCAAAGGTTTAAGCGAGTCAATATAATACTAAATTTCTTACATTAACACCATAGTACTGTTTTATTTTGTTTTTAACCTTCTGCCTCAGCTGCACAAATAAGGTATATGACTCAATGATTCTGACGAACTGTTAATTTATCATTACCAAATATATTGAAACATAACCCAGTAAACTTTTCTCAATCAAAAACTTTGTAACAATTGGTAAAAAAGTTAGAAATTCATATTTTGCAACAAGTAAAAAGTTTTTTTGCCTTTCATTTTTATAAATTGTATGTTAGGTTTTATGAATCCTTTTTTGCTGTAAATAATATAACTAAAGAAATTTTATAAATAGCACATATTAATTTATATTCATCTTAATATATTTTGAAATAATTATTCTTGACTCCACACATTCGTGATAATAATGTAATATATTTTGTATTTTGCTTTGTTTGATCAATATATGCCTTCTATAAGCTGACTGACATGGTACTCTCCTGTTATTCTAATATTTGGGAGGCTGAAAATCAGTTTTCAAACCAGCCTTAGTAACTTAGTGAGACTCTCACTAACTTAGCAAAACCCTGTTTCAAAATAAAGGAATGAAAAGTTTTGGGTTGTATCTCAGAGGTCGAATATCCATGAGTTCAATTTCCAGTAAGACAGACAGTCACATACATACATGCATGCACACGCACACATGTACAGGTGCATGCACACACACATATACACACACACATTGTGGTTGACAGATTCTTGTCCCCATGAACTTGTGATGTTGTATTTGTGGTCAGGGTATGTTACCTGAAAAAGAGAAGGTTAAGATTATTAATTATTTGATTTTGAGATAGGACTATTATCTTAGACATCCGGGTGAGCCCAACATAATAACAGAACTATTAAAAGCAGAAAAAATTCTAAAGATTTGAAGCAAGAAAAAGAGTTGGTACATTTGAAGACGCAACGGCAAATGTGGAAAGTATGAAAGAGAAATGCATTCTTTTTTTTAAATAAAAATAAATTCTAAGAAAAATAATTATGTTTAGAAGAGAACAGAGATTCCCAAAAGAGAACAGCGTCTTTGGCTGATACAATAATTTTGTGTTGGAGAGACTTTTAGAAGAGGACCCAACCATACAAGGCTGGACTTCTGACATCCAGAAAATGTGATATTGTAAATGATATTTAAGTTTAGAGTTTATGATAATTTGAGATTCAGATATAGAAACATACATATAGTTCCTAATTATCATTCAACTATATATAATATATGTTATATTTAATTATTATTCACTTATATATTTATGTCTTTGTTATATATAGTTATATATATTGCCTCTGATTTTCATATATATGTCATTCAAATATATATATTGTGTATATATGTATGTGTGTATATATGTGGGTATATCTTTATTTCTCTCGTTATCTTTATATATACATATATATGTATTCTTGATTTTCATTATAATTCAATATTCAAAGTATTCAATTGATTCAACTGATATGTCATGTGTACACTAGCCTGGTAAGTCATGCAAAATAGCAGTAGGGTTTTATTTCTTCATTTAAGAAATCCACAATATAGGAAGAAGGACAAATAACCCCGGATCCGAGACAGAAGTGTTTAGGGGAGTCACAGAAGCAGGAGAGATAGCTTTGTTAGACGGAACCAACAGTCACATGAAGGGTTTGAATAGTGAGAACCTGTCATTTATCTGACTGTCAATATCATGTCACTGTATCTCTGAACATTGCTCTTGTTGAATCACTGGAAATAAAGAGAAACTTTAAATATGGTGTTGTAACAGAGAGACTTAAAGAGCAGACTTAAAGCGTTATATGAACTGGGGTCAGGACGCGCAGAACTGAATAGGTTGTATATCTAAAAGGAGTCCTCTAATTTCAGCAGGTGCAAAAGCGGACACCTAAGAGGCAGGCAGTGTTTGGGAAGGCTGTCATTTAAGGAAAGTTTAAGGGGAAGTCACACAGGACTGGCTTGCAGTAGACTATCCAGGGGACAGCATAAAAATAGCAAATTTTACTCCATGACTTCTAAGCCACTAAGGAAAAAATTACAATTAAAATTAAATGGCTTTAACAAGGTAATAATTAGGCAGAAGAATGATATAAGGAGTATATTTAAATTAATGTCTCAATATATTTTTGGTAACAAATAGTAGAAATCGCCAGTCAAATAGTCCTCATAACAAACAAGTCCATGGCAGGCAGAGTTGGTAGAATGAACATATCAGTAATGTTATCTCCAACTCAATTTTAAAGAATAACTTAAATGCATACATTAACAAATTTGATTTTGTCTTTCCACAAGGTATATATATTTCAAAATAGTATGTTGTGTAGGATTTACACACACAATTTGTACTTGTGAATTAAAAGTTAGAATGAAAAAAATCCAGAATTACAGATAGTGTATTATTCTACTGACATGAAATCTTTACAATTAAAAAAAATATAGAAAGCAGAGTAGTGTATATAATGAAATACAGAGAAGATAGAAGGGAGAATTGTTATTCAAGGGCAACGGCTTATGTTTGAGATGATTAAAAGCTGGGATTATAATGGTGGTGATCGGTACATAGTATTGTGAATATATTTAATCTCTGTGGGTTATACATTTACAAATGTTAAAATGATGAATTTTATGCATATCTCATCAACATAAAAGCTTTAGAAATGAATAAATCAGTCAGGAGTGGTGGTGCAGGCTTGTAATCCCAGCTCTTGGGAGGCTGAGGCAGGAGGATTGCATAGGTTCAAAGCCAGCCTCAGCTACTTATGAGGCTTTCAGAAGCTTAGTGAGACCCTGTTTCCAAATAAAATATAAAATAGGTCTGAGAGTGTAGCCCAGAGGTAGAAGGCCCCTGGGTTCCATCCTCAGTACCATACAAAAAAGAAATGAATAAATCAAAACGTGAGGTAACTATTTATTATTCACAATATTTATCGTGTTATTGTTATTGTTGTAGTTGTTGTTCTGTGATGCGAGGGATTAACTCAGTGTATCACACATTCTGGGCAAGCATTCTACCACTTAGAAACATTTCCAGCCCTTCTTTACAATATTTTTAAGAAGTGGGATAGAGTAACCAATGCTTTCAGAAAAGTGAAGTAAGATGAAAATTGACACAAATGAATTATTTTCATGAATTAAAAATTCATATTAATGCTATATGTAGTGTTTTGTGTAGTGTTGCTTTCTTATCAAACATGGAATTATGAGCCCAAGTGCAGGATACGGCAGGAGTGCAAGCTACATGGGTTGCCTGTGCCTCACCAGCATTCAAAGTTCAGAAAAGAGAGAGAGTTGCAGAGTCAGATGGAATATTGTCATTAAATTGCATTAATTTTAGTTTAGAGAAAATGCATATTTAGGCTTTGGCTGACAATGCAGCCTTCTAAAGCTTTTAAAGGTTGAAGATTCTACCACGAAAAGACATATCTTGTGGACAAATATCCTGAATAGCCAAAACTAAATTTATAATTTGCACATAATAAATTGTCAATAAGCACACACGAGCATGTTTTCCTCAACATGACAAATGCCAAGTTTGCTTTAGTGCAAAAGGGAAGCTACTTCATTTAAAAACAAAAAGAAGAAAGATGGTGGGTCAAATATTCCTGCCAGTTTCTTAAAGAAATGAAGGGCGATGAAGGAATTTGTACTGTTGATTATAAACTTTTCAGGAAACTATATATTGATGTCATGAGCTGGGAGTGAAAAGACAGGGGTCCAAGCCGTCAGCAAAGGCTTGAATATTTCCTGTTGCTCCCTATAAATCAATATTTTATAGATGGTTATTATTTTCTCTTGAATAGAAATATAAGGACTTAACACAGAAGTGTAGTGCTGGTTTTACTATTATCTAGCTCAATGACATACCATTTCTTTCTAATTCTAGTTTATGAGATTCTTTACTGTTTCAACTTTTTTGTTGTTTACTCATGTCTGTTTTGGAAAACTCAGAAAACTCAGGATAAATTTTAATTACACATTTGAGACAGAAGAGCTTAGATAAAAAAGATAATCAAGAGATTTGCACAGGTGTTGATGTTGTGGACTGAATCAAAAAAATTGGAAATGGGTGGCGTGTGTGTGTGATGTATGTGTGTGTGTGTGTGTGTATGTGTTTGTGTGTGTGTGTGTGTGTATGTGTGTGTGTGTGACTATGAATTGAATCCCAGGGAATTCTACCTCTCAACTACAACTATAGTCCTATCTTTTTTTTTTTTTAATTTTGAAACAAGGCCTGTCCAAGCTGCTGGGACAGGCTATACACCTGTCTCAGCATCTAAAGTACTGATATTGCAGGTGTATGCCACCATGCCTGGCAAAAGTGGGTTTTTAAATATTGTAAAAAGCAGGATAGGTGTATTTATTTATTTATAAAAAATTGAAAGTGATAAATAAGGACTCCAGTTTCTGGGATATAACTTTGAAAGCTGTGTGTAAAAGCACCATTAGCTGAGCTGGAGATTACTGGTTTTAAGAATAGTTCAAGTGATGACCTGACATCCATTTGGGACATGTTAAGTGATTCGAAAATGTTTCCAGGAAATACAAGTGGAGATAGCAATTTAGTTAAACACTATAGTGCAGATGTAAAGCATAGAAAGCATCTCTGCAGCTAGGTATGGTTAGTTATTTGTATTGAAAACATACGGCAAGTTGGTATTAATTAGGAAGAATAACTGTTGCTTTTTAAAAGAGCAACAGGCATCCCATGAGAAGAATGGGGAAAGATGAATCAATAGAAGAGATAAAGAATTAGAATCTTAGGTGTGGGATTATGATTTATATCTTCAAAGTATTTGATGAAACCAAATATTTATATAAGTTGTAATTTCATTTGATTCCATTACAATGCTTTGAGGATGTTATATCTGTAAAAAGAAAGAATAAAAAACCGAGACCTCAAGAAGTTGAATGATTTTCACAAGGTTATCAATAAAGGACCCATCTATAGTATCGACCCTGGATCCAAAGCTATTTCCTTTTCCCATACCATCATGCTTGATCTAGGAGGTAAGTTCACACCAAAACCACCTTTCAGGGAATTTATGTAACAGAAACTTAGGAATTCCAAGGTAACTGGGTGTGAAAGGATTTAGGAGGGAGTTTTCTCCATTCAGTCCCTTAAGTCTGTTACAGAGATGGCATCCTTTCTGCCTTCCTGGTTTTCCTAATCATCTAGAAAGTTCTTGCTCTATTTCCTCTTACTCTTTGTTTTAAGACTTTTTCTGTTTCTCTCTCTCTAGGCAGAACGGAAAGAAAAAAAAATCTCCATTATGTTACATGTCTGCTCATCAGCAGAACAAATTCCCATGGCGCTCTGTTTTTAATCAGTGGGAAGTAATTTTCCCTTCGCACCTGACTGATTCTCCTTCTTGGCTCTCCGGGACGATTGCTCCCCAAGCCTCCCTGCAGGCACTCAGCTGAGACATTCAGTGAGAGCTAAAGTTCACTCAGGAGACACTTTGCCCCTGATTCTCTGAGTTGTTTCTCCCCGTCTTTGAGATCACTTAAAATTCTATCACAATTTCACCAAATTTATGTTAATAACCAGGCTAACACATGTTTTTAAAATTTTATATCAATTTAAGATTTATCCTATATTTATTTGAATAGATATTAAGTGCCTGCTGATGGAAATGTAAAATCAGCATGATCGAGCCGGGTGTGGTGGCGCATGTTTGTAATCCCAGCATTCGGGAGGCTGAGACCAGAGGATCACAGTTCACAGACAGCCTCAGCTACTTAGTGAGGCCCTTTGCAACTCAGTGAGACCCTGTTTCAAAATAAAAAAAATAAAAATAAAAAAATAGGGCTGGGGGTGCAGTTCAGAGGTAGAAAGCCCCTGAGATCCATCCCTAGTACCTAAAAGAAAAAAAAAAAAAAAAAAAAATTGGAATGATCCTTGTCATCATTACACTCATTTTTCTTTTAAGTATTTACTTTTTTGGTGGTACTGGGGATTGAACCCAGGTTCTTTTTTTAACCTCTGAACTAGATTTCCACCTTTTTATTTTGAAACAGGGTCTCACTAAGTTAGTAAGGGTCTGGATGATTTTTTAAGGCTGGGCTTGAACCTGAAACTCCCCTTTCTCAGCCTGCTAAGTACTAGATTACCGGTATGCAGCAGCACACTGGGTTGCACACATTTACTGAACACTTGCTATATGCCAGACACTGTGCTATCTATGCTTAATAGCCATTGTTTCATTTGATAATGTTTATACAAGCTATTCATATGTCTACAGGGACTCAGAATATTTGGAACTCACAAATACCAATCTAGTTTAACAAGCTGTTGTAAATTAGGTGTTATCATCACATCGCAGATAAGAAAATGAAGTTTCAAAGACATAATGTCTGTCTAGAACAGAACCAGATAGAGTTTAAAATTTTTCCCTTCCACAACATAAGAAAAGCTAAGAATCAATTGAATTTGAACTACCACAAACCCAATATGTTTATGTCTACATTTCCTTATGATCAGAAAAAGCTTGTGGTGTGTATAAATAAAAACATGCATGGATGCATAAACTCATAACACTTCTCAGTTCCTAAAATCATGAAAGCAATGATGAAGCTGGAGGACTTCATAACTGTTTGATCATAATGACTTAAACCACATTTTGTACCCGGTTAATTTTTATTAGTCATCTAATTGGTTTGGCCTTGACTCTCCATATTACACCCAACCGTCACCTCTCTCTCAACACACATGCATACACACAAGGCACAGTCCATCTTAGTAGCAATACAAAAGTGTTTTGCTCAAACTAAGGATCTGATAGGAAAACTGTGCCGGTGAGCAGCTGCGAAAGTGAATCAGCACACAGCTCACCTTGTCAGGGCTGTGACAGCAGCGCTGACGTGGGAAGGTGAGCTCCAACTGTTTCCATAATTTATAGTGCAAGAAATCCACAGCCACCTGTCTAAGGGAAGCAGCCATGCAGGGCTTATTGGTCCCCAAGCACTTGTATCACCCGTCTTGTTAGGCCTCTTGTACCAATCAGCAGTTTGGGTAGTCTCTGAGCTGTTTTAATCACCTGCTTTACTTTTTGCAGGCTTTGTGGCGCATCATTTTTACCTAACTTTGAGTTGGGAAGGAAAGAAAGTACCGCTACCTGAATAAAAACCCTCCGATACAAAAGGGATTTGAAATAACTGGAAAGGGGCACCAGGAGAGTCCTAAAAGGGGATTGGGGGATGAAGATGGAGAGGAGAAAGAGAACTGATGAAAGAATTATTTCAAATTATGCTTGAAGATATAGCTGCCAATCTAGTTGTTACATACAAGGAAGGGCTGGTAGCATGGAGAGACCCGAAGGGTGCTACACCAAGAACCCGGGTGCATGCCTATTTGTATAAATTCAAATGTCACGAAGACATATAAGTAAAATGCAGTACTAAAATTACATATTAAAAAACTGAAGAACCAAAACATCAGGCTTGTCTAACATTCTAATTAATAGTTAATAGAAAAAAGTTAACCTTGTAGGTAAAGACTCTCAACAGAAATAAGTTTTTGTGGGTCTCACGTGAAATTTCGACCAACTTAATGAGATTCTGCGTGTTGTTAGTGATCACAGGCTATGACTGCAACCACCTTCTCTTCCTGTGACAAAGCGCTTATCAGACATCTTTCACCTTGATGTCTGCCTCTGTGTTTTGTCAATTAGTATTTCAGTAATGTCTGGTAAGAAACAACATGGTCAATACTCACTTTCAAGCAACAGAGAAAGGGGTATAATTATAATGTCTAGGGTTATCTGCAAAAATGAAATCTGAGGAAATGTAAAATCTAGCCAAGTTCCTCAAAAACAGTAAGTACTAAACTAATGTTGTTTTCATCCTACTCTCCATCTTTATTTTGATATTTCATTCATTATTAAAGATAATACCTTTTGGGGGAAAATATAAGACGAACTAACCAACTAGGTCCATTCATTTGATTACCGATCATCTGTTCATCAGTGTTACTTCAACATATTATCCTTTTGTTCCCTAGGAGTGCAAGACATTTCAGCTCTTTTTTAGATGTAGGAGTCTTAAGCTCACTATAAGCACAATATAGAAGCATCCCTTAAAATATACATTGTAATTTTGTAGATACTTTGCATTTTATTCTCTATTTTATTGCTTGCTTGATTTATTTTGGTTTTGTTGGGATTTTAAAAAAAATTACATAGTAGAAAACATAGCACATCTAGACGTGTTGGTGCATGCTTGTAATCCCAGGATTTGTGCTCAGACAGGAGGATCCGGGTTCATAATAAGCCTCAACTACTTAATGAGACCCTCTGCCACTTAGTGAGACCCTGTTTCAAAATAAAAAATAAATTTAAAAAATTGAGCTGGGGTGTATCTCGGAGGCATAACGCCCCTGGGTTCAACACCCAAAACCACAATAAAAAAGAAAGGAAGGAAAGAAGGAAGGAAGAAAGAAAGGAAGGAAGGAAGGAAGGAAGGAAGGAAGGAAGGAAGGAAGGAGGGAGGGAGGGAGGGAGGGAGGAAAAAAGGAAGGAAGGAATGAAGGAAGGAAGGAAGGAAGGAAACATTGCACAAAAGAAATGCTGAGTTTTGTGATTTGTGAAATATAGAAGTATATTTCAATGTTGCAGAGTGACTGAACATAACCTTTTTCTCATCTAAAATATCCTTAACTTATATGGCATGAACGTTCATCTCCTAATATTTAAATTGTTCATTGTAAGATTGGATGGATGAGGGGTAGAGAGAGTCATCAATCATTCCTTCTTTTTAAGCCTGAACCTTTAATCTACCCTATTTTACACTTTACGAGCATGGGAAAAATTGTGTGCTATATAAACAGTGGGACACCTATCACAAAAGCTTCAACATGGTAAAAAGAAACCCTCTAAATATGCATATATATGCATTTCTCATTAATATAAAATTTCAATGCATTCCATATATTTTAGCAGTACTCACGGATAGGCTACCTGAAGTCAAAGGCACTAACTAGTCTGTCTAATTTGATAGTAGTGTTAGGTTACTGTCTGGATTGGTGTCCATAGACTGCCAGGAAGTTAACTTAGAAGAATAACAGGAAGAACTCACCGGTTGCGTGATGATTGATTGATTGAGTTTTGTACCTAGATAGCTCATGCAACCTTAGTTTCTTCATTTATAAATTGAGACAAATTATGCCTGTCTATCAGAAACTATCATTCCGAAGATCAAGTTTGTTTTTACTGATGTAGACTACTTGAAGATCTTTACGTTAGATTGCTTTTTAAATTTCTCTTGCCTTATTAATAATAAATCACAATCTTCTAGCAGAGAAAAATGAAATTTGACTTTAAATACATAGGCATGACTGAATGACATTTGGGAAAATTCTAATTTTCATTTGGGGGGCTTTTGTCATTTTTAACAGGCTAATTTTATTAAAGAGTCCAGATGTTTAGCCAGTCATAGTGGCACACACCTGTCATCCCAGTACTTGGGTAGCTGAATCAGGAAGAACACGGTTCTGAGGTTGGGCTGAGAAACTTAACAAAGCTTGAAGCTCTCATTAACTTAGAATGATCCTGTTTCAATATATATATATATATATATATATATATATATATATATATATTTGAAAAATATAGAGAAAGAATTGGGGGTATAGATAAAATAAATTTATCTGGATTCAATCCCTATTACCGCAAAAGAAGAGTTCAGTTATTTGATAAACACTTTAAAACAATATTATGAAAACAAAATAGCAGGCACAGCAAATGTTTTTAATGCTTGTTTATTAAAATAAAGAAGTCAGATGTGATGGCACATGCCTCTAATGCTAGTATTTGCAATTCTTTTTTTTTTTTTTTTTTTTTGGTGGTACTGGGGTTCCTGGAAGCCCCTCTACCTCCGGGCTACACTCCCAGACACACACACACACACACACACACACACATATATATATATATATATATATATATATATATATATATATATATATATTTTTTTTTTTTTTTAATTTGGAAACACTGTCTCTTAAGCCAGCGCGGATGGCTTCGAACCTGCGCGATCCTCCTGTCTCCGCCTCCCAAGCGCGGGGATTACAAGCGTGCGCCACCACGCCCGGCTAGTATTTGCTATTCTGAGACAAGAAGATTCCAGGTTCAAGGACAGCCTCAGCGAGTGGGGAGATGGTCAGCAATTCCACATGACCCTGTTTCAAAATAAACAAACAAACAAAAGTCATCAAAAGCTTGGTATCAGACAACTGAAACTGTTATGTGAGATTATCTTTTTTAATTTTGGATAAATTGTTTTAATACTAGATGTCAACCACTAAGCTAAGCATGGGAGGGAGGGATAGGGAGAGAATGGAGTGGGGATCGGGTGGGGGCTGACTGGGCATTGTGTGCATGTATGTCTACAAAAGTATGTATCCCACTATGATGTATGAATACAGTGCACCAATAAAATAAATAAATAAATTTAAAAAAAAAGGGCTGAGGGTATACCTTGCTAAGTGATCATATTATGTATTATAATAAAAGTTGATTAGTGCTAATGAAATACATATATTAGTGAGAATCCATATGATAGATATTAGTTGTGATTTTTAATAGGGTGTCAAGAGCAGGTAGGATCATTGATAAGGTAACTTTTCAACAAAGTTTTGAAGAATATTAACCCCATTGATACTTTAGATATCTGACAGAGAGGGGGAAAGAAAGAGAAATCTGGGCATGAGAATGAGAAGCAAAGAATAATTAGAAGAAAATCAAGATTTTTGGTCTGCTCTATGACTGTTAAACTGAAGTTTTCATAAACTGGGGTTAGTTAAACAGCAGATGCAACTTGTTTATGGAAGAAAGATTAGGATTTCAGTGTAAAATAGAATGTCTGAGATGTATGTTAGGCACTTAAGAGCCAAAGTCATGTATGAGTTTGGGATAAAGAAGCAGGTTTTGGTGTGGTCAGGATTTGGGTGGTAAAGTCAAAATTCTGAACAACATGGTCAAAATCAAAGTGAATTAATGACAGACATTCGTCATCTGCATCAAGAAGTCTGGGAGAATAGCTTGCATTTGAAGTCAAGAAAAAATGAATAAAGAAGTTGGGAGAAAATCAGAGGGAATATAGGAATCTGGAGAGGAAGGTGCAATCATGCACTGCATACTGATATTTCAGTAGGCAACAGAATGTATATTGGTGGTCCCATAACATTTTAATGAAGCTGAAGAAATATCTAGCTGCCAGTCATATAAAAATGTACTATATACAATTATGTACCTCATACATTATTTGATGATAATAAATTATATCAATGAATATTGATAATAAATGGCTGTTACTATTTATTTTATTTTATTTTATTTATTTTTTGGTGGTACTGGGGTTTCTGGAAACCCTTCTACCTCCAGGCTACATTCTCAGACACCTATATTTATATATATATATTTTTTTAATTTGAAAACAGGGTCTCTTAAGCCAGCGTGTCCGGCTTTGAACCTACGTGATCCTCTTGTCTCTGCCTCCCAAGCACTGGGATTACAAGTGTGCATCACCACACCTGGCATTATGTTACTATTTATGTATTGACTATACTTTCATCATTATTTCAGTTTTATTTTATTTATTTATTTTTAGGTAGTGAGGATGGAACCCAGGTACCTCATTCTACCTCCAAACTACACACCCAACCCTATTTTTAAAAATCCTTTATTTTTTAACAGGGTCTCACTGAGTTGCAAAGGGCCTCACTGAGTAGTTGAGGCTGTCCATGAACCATGATCCTCCTGTCTCAACCTCCCGAATGTTTGCATTACAATTGTAAGTCACCATGCCTGGCTACTTTTATCATCACTTTAGAGTGGACTTGTGCTCATAAATTAACTCTGAAATAGTTTGCCTTGCTACACAACCAGAAACCTCATATACCTTTATAGGGCATCTTCTGATGGTATCAGAGGCCACATTGAGTGACTGATCAACAAGATCTAAGTTTGTATAAATGCACTCAGTAGTGTTTGTAGACAGCCAGAATCACCTAATAACTCTTTTCCCAGAATAAATCATCATCATTAAGCCACATATACTCTATGTCAAGGCTAGTGAACAAATTTTATCAAGGAAGTGGGGATTACTGTGACAAATGATTCTGATACACTGATTAAGCTAAGGACCAAAAAAAAAAATATTGGATTTAGAAATATAAAGGCGAGCATTGTTGCTTTTGTTAAGAGCAGTTCTGGGAGGGTAGGGAGTGAGGAGGTAAAGGCTTGACTGGGATATGTATGCAGAAAACAGAAAATGAGGAACCCAAGATATTATTTCAATGATTTTTTTCTTAAAATCAAAATAAATAGAAAAATTTATTGAAAGACAATTCTAGATAACATATAGAATCAAGGATTGATATTTTTGGAGTACTAGGCATTGAACCCAAGCCCTTTATACTTCTTATCTACATCCATAACCATATTTTATTTTTTATTTTTTAAAATCTGCAGTCCTACATTGTCAGCCTCCCAAGTCCTGGGAGTATACCATTGAGCCACTGCAACAGGGTCAGATTATTTTTAAAAAGTTATGTATAGAAAAAAATTATATATAGCAAGAAAATAATTAACTTTATATATACTTGTTGACATATATACATATATGTATATACATATATATGGTTTCATGTATAGAGATTTAAACATTTAAAACTATACAACTAATACATAAAATAAGTCATATATATACATATATATATGTTGTATACGTGGTAAAATATATTAAACTATTTACTGTCATAAAACTATCTTTATTAAATCAATTAACATATTTCTCCACTTCTCTTAGACTTTGATATTTGACATTTACATTTCATAAAAAATTTGAAAGTAATGGTGGAGTACATTGTTGAAATAGCCATATAGTCATAATGGAAGAAAATGCATTAATTCTTTTTAAAAATAAAGAATGAGAGAGTGGATTATAAAACATATCAACTTAGATTGAATAAAACAAAACAAATCCTGGTACATTGGAGGCTGAGGCAGGAGGATTACAGTTTCCAGGTCAGCCTCAGCAAAGCTGTGAGAGTCTAGAAACCTAGTGAGACCCTGTTTCAAAAGAAAACTATAAAATGGACTGGGGGATGTAGCTAGGAGGTAGGATGACTCTGAGGTCAATTCCCAGGACCACAAACAAACACACAAATAAGTGGAAACAAAACCAAATGATTTTATTCACAGAACATAATCAATAAAAACCTCCAGCTCTGCATGATCAGTATTCAGAAGTCATTAGCTTGAAGCCAGCCTTGGGCTCTTGAAGATGGTTCGTGCTTCCAACCACAAATAATGGTGGATATTTAGCCAGGACACTAGAATAACACATTTTGAAGTACTCATATGCTTTACTTTTTTTGTTGTTGTTGTTCTGAAGTACTGGGGGTGGAACTCAGGGGCATTCTACCTCTGAGCTGTACCCCAGAACTATTTTTATTCTTTATTTTGAAACAAGGTCTCACTATGTTGTGGAAGGCCTCACTAAGTAGATGAAATTGGTTGTGAACAATGATCCTCCTGTGTCACCCTCCCAAGTACGGGGATTAGAAGCATGTGCCACCAAACTTAGCTCATATAAATTCTGAAAAATAAATCCAAAACTGATTCTTGGAATCAAAACACAAGACTTCCATATATCAGTGTTTCTGAGACTTCTTATTTCAATAATCACAGGCTTCTATTTCTACTGCCAACCAGTTTTAAGGTTGGCAATTTAAGACAATATTCTTCCAGCTCTTATCTAAAAGATAGATCATGCAACTTTTACAGAAATTTCTTTTTTACAATTTTGGGTTCAATCCATGTGGGGTCAGAGACTGTGAGTCTCAGGGAATGACATCATGAAGCAGAAAGGGGAGGAGCCATATAAAACTTCCAAGGCTGCACCCCAAGGATCCAACTTTTTCTGTCATATATTGTTCTACCAGGTTCCACACAGGTAAATCCTTTACAATGGACTTATCCACTGTTGGAATTACAACCCTCACGACTATACTATATCAACCCTGAATATTAATAAATGGGACTTTTAGGGAGACATGTATATCTAATATCTATATCTATTTTGTGTCTATTTTATATCAAACTATAACATTCCACCTTTGGAATCTAAAGAGCTTATAATCAGGCCAAAATGTATGTTGCAAAATGTATTTAGTTCTTTCCAAAAGTTTCCACAATTGGCTGAAAAGTTTCAAAGTCTAATGTCTCCTCTGGGCTTTAAGATGAACTCTTGTGAGTTCCTGTAAAAGAGAATGAAAGTCAAACTAAAAAGAAAATTATATGCATTCAATTTAGAAAGGCAAAGAATAAACATGTGGATTCTCAAAAGGAGAAATAGGGCCACAAAAGGAGGGGATGGAATCAACACTAACAAAATCTTTCTGGACAAATGTTTGATATAGGAGCTGCACTTCCAGCATCCAGGGCACTTGGCACCAGAAGTGATCTTGAATGGGACTTGGTATCCCCATCCCTCAAGTATGGCTGAATGCAACCGGCGACTTAGCTCCTCTTTGTGCCTGGCTCTATGACTCGCAGCTAGCAGCCATTTCTTGTGATTATTTTTTCTTGGCAGTACAGGGGGATTGAACCCTGGGCATTCTGCCTCCGAGCTACATCTCCAGTCCTGTTTTTTATTCTTTATTTTGGAACAGGGTCTCACTAAGTTGCAGAGGGACTCACTAAGTAGCTGAGGCTCCGGCCATGGATCCCGATCCTCCTGTCTCAGCCTCCTAAGTACTAGGAATACAAGTGTGCGCTACCATGCCCAGCTCAATCATTCTACTTTTATGATTTTTCTAAATCTTGTGTTTTTGTTTCTTCTAGCAATCGTGGCTTCACCCTCAGAACTTCATGAAGTGCCCCATTTTGGCCTGCTTACAGGGATTCCAATGTTGTCAGACGTTGCCTGGCTTCACAGACCTTCCTTTGAAATTTGAGGGGAAGCCTCCATAGTCCCTCTCTTTTAGCAAAGGCAGAATTATTTGGGCTCTGAGATGAGCTGCCAACAGAAAAAGTAGTCATGTCCTCATTAATTATTGCCACTGAGACATTTTTCATCAAAGCATATGGGCCGGCTCCATCCAGGTACCCACTGGTCCCAACTGCGTCTGGGCCTCCCCTGGCCTCAACTCTATGTACTGCCTCCATCATGAACGCTAATTCCTCCTTCTCCTTATCTACCTTACCTTCTTCCATAGCATCATGTCTCTGAGCCTCAGCTTTACACATGCCTTTCCAGCCAAATTGCAAATCTACAAAGGCTCTGCTTTACTTTCTGCTACCAAAATTAGATGTAAAATGTGCTCTTGGCAGACATCAGTATCTATAAAGCAATTTGTATATTTTGCTGTTTTGAAGTTCCCTTCACCACTTTAATCATCCCATTGTCTTTAAGTTCAGTCTCACACAAAGTTTCAGGACAGAAGCAGAATGTGATAAGATCTTTGTCAAAGTGTGACAGATGTGATGTCTACTCCATTTCCTTATGGAGTCATGTTTGCCTTCCATAATCTCCTAAGAACTGTCTCCATCCACCTTTCTAACCTCATTTTGACCCTTCTAATTTGCTTTTACAATCCACTTCCAAGGATTCACAATCCATGGGGTCAGGCTTAGCTATAGATGCAAAGTCATTTTTCTGGTGCCATTTTCTGTTTCAATAAGCATTTTTTGCAACTATACTCTGAAAGATAAAATAGAGAGGAACTACAAGGAAAAATATTTTCTTATGGTTTCGGGTACAGTCCATGTAAGGCTGGGGACTACAGATCTCAGGGCATGGCAATAGGAAGTGGAGAATCAGAGAGTGCATGGGTTGAGCTCAGGTCATAAAGGCTGAAAACAAGAGAGAGAGGAGTGAGGGGAAACCACATACAAACTCCAAGGTCATACCCTCAGGGGTCCGCCTCCTCCAGCCACAGCCCAACAGTCTACCTGTCTACCAGTGGGTGCCACCCAGGGAAATCCATTACAATAGATTCACTTAGCTGAAATTACAACCCTCAGGACTCCACTGTATCAATCCTTAATGCATAGTTTTGATTTGCATTTCCCTGACTGCTAACACTGTTGAACATTTTTATATATTTTATCAATTTGTTATTCTTATTTTGTGAACTGTCTTACCCACTTCTTTATTGGTTTATTTATTTTTTTCTTTTTAATAAGTGGAGTGGCATTAAACTAAGAGTTTCTACTCATCAAAGAAAAATATCAAAAGTGTGAAGACATTTTATGAAATAAAGATCTTTGCCAGCTATTTCTCTGATAGAGGACTAACATCTATAATATTCAAGGTATTTATTATTACTTTTAAATAGAGTTTATATAAATTACTAAGGATTTCACTTAATAAATTGCTAAGAAGTTTCAACCCCCTGCCATGCCTTCTCAAGTACTGGGGTTGTAAATGTGGCCCACAGCACCTGGCTTGTCTTCCATCCTTTTTTCTTTCTTTTTACTTTCTTTTTAAATTTTTTTTATTGGTTCATTGTAGTCATATATCTCAGTGGAATACAAGATGGTGGAAACATACATGCACTCATCACACAATTAACCCTTACCCAATTCCTGCCCCATTCCCTCCCCCTCCCTCCTTCTCATGCTTGGCTTAGTGATTGCCTTTGATATTTTTGTTAAAGTACATCATGTGCTTTAGAGAGTTTCCATCTTCCATCCCTATCCTATCAGGTTGCTTTATTTGCTCATCTATAGAATCTCCTTCTTCCTCTAGAGTCTCTACTATGACCTATTTCTCCCTAGCTTTCACATATTAGAAAGAACATACAATTTCTTATTTTTTGTTATTGACTAATCTCACTTAGCATAATGTCCTCCAGTTCCATCCATTTCCCTGTAAAATGATGTAGTTGTGTTTTTCTTTGCTGCTGAGTAAAATTCCATTGTGTACATATTCCACAGTTTTGTAATCCATTCATCTGTTGATAGACATTTTGGCTGGTTCCATAGTTTGGCAATGGTGAAATGTGGAGCTGTGAATATAGATATGCATGCATTAGTTTGGTAGTTTTATTTTCTTTCTTTTGGGTAGATTCCCAGAAGTGGTATTGCTGGATCATATGGTAAGTTTGTTCCCATTCTTCTGAGGATCCTCCATACTGTTTTCCAAAGTAGTTGCACTAATTTACAATCCCATCAAAAACATATTAGAGCTCCCACTTTACCTCCTTACCGGCATTTGTTGTTTGTATTTTGAATGATTGCCATTCTAGTTGGAGTTAGGTGAAAGACTCTTTTTTCTTCTTTTCTTCCTTCCTTCTTTCATTTCCTTCCTTCCTTCCTTCCTTCCTTCCTTCCTTCCTTCCTTCCTTCCTTTCTTCCTCCCTTCCTTCCTTCCTTCCTTCATTCCTTCTTCTTTTACTCTTTCTCTTGTCTTCCTTTTGTGGTGTTAGTTATTGAGCATCTCTGGGGTAGTTTTTAGAAACTGACTGACACATATTTTCTACCAATAGGAACAATCTTGGGATGTCAATACACTATCTACTGCACTGATTTCAGGAATCATGATTACCAAGGCATGACTTACACAGGTGCTAAATGTTCACATTGAGAAAAGAAATAGCAAGATAAACTTTAACACATGTGCTAGTAACAGAATCTCATCCTGCAGCCAATGAAGAAAGATGATGTATAGACATTGCTCTTGGATTGCAATTGGGGGATCCTATCCCCTCCCTACCTGGGAACAGGTAGAAAGCAGTGGGGTTGACCAGGCATTTTATGACACAGGATTAAAAAGGGAACAATATTTTCAGATAAAGCTGTCAGTACAGTGGCCTGTGAGGGCTCTTCATCCCAAAAAAGAAAGTGAATAATAACAAGACACACACTTAAGAAGCCTTGCAAGGGTCAGGCCAATCATGCATGACTGATGTCCACAACATGTTGTAGTTTTCAAAAAGAAAAGCTGAATCCATCATTTCTTTAAATATATTTGTTCTTTCTATTTAGAGACATCAATTACATATATAGTAGTACTCTGGGGGCTCATAAATTTAGGTTATCTTTTAATTTCTGTCTGTATTTTTTCCCTTTAAAATTTTAGGTAGTTTTTTTTGTAGCTCAGTCATATTTGTGGGCATATCCCTTACTAATGTCATTCATTGTGTGTTTTTATGTTATTATATATTTCATTTTTATTTTTAGAGGCATGCTTTTGATATTTTAAAATATATGTTAGATGGTCAGTTAACATGGTCCATCTTTACCATTTGAGATATGTGTTATAGAGTTAGAGTTATAACAGCTATAATCATTGTCTAGTTTACTGTTCTTGCCATTTTGAATGCCATGGCTTTTCTCAATTCACTGATATTTGTATTTATTGTAGGTTATAATTTTGCCTTTTTAGATGTCAGGAAGATTTTGATTGGATGTCAAGCAGTGTAAATTTTGTAGTTTTTGCTTTTTATATGGTGGATGTTGTGCATTACTACAGACATTCTCAAGTTTGTTCTGAAAAAAAAATACATCTTTCTTCAAAATGGTTTCTGCCTTTCAAGTATTGTTCTTAGGCTTTGCTGGTGGGAATGGAGCCACTTTTATTCTAGGGCTATGTCAACTCTCTGCTGAGACAGTTTTTCTAAGAACTCTCTGACACCTTGTGAGGTATAAGATTTTTTTTTTTTTTTTTTTACTTTGGTGGGAAAAAGAACTTTTCCTAGCTTAGTTGATCCTTGGATTGTCCTTTCTGCTTCTTTCATTAATTCTTTTCCAGATTCAGCATTTTCTTATATCCCTTTATAATAAATATTCAGCTGAATGCTGGAAGCAGGCTTTTTGTTCTTTGTGAGAAGTTTAGCTCCATGTTCTGTCTTCTTTTTAGTTCTTGGCCCTGTGGAAGACATCCTCCTGACCCCCCCAGATCCTTGTCGCTCTATTCAACTCTGTCAGGCTTGCATGTCTATGTGAAAATCATAATTCTATCCAGGAAGGAGACTAACTGAATCATAGGGGTCAACTTATTAGTGTATCTTTCTCTGCCTTTCCTGGTGATTAAAATCATTTGTTCTGTGTATACATTTTAGTTGTTTTAGAAGAAAAAATAAATAAAATTTTGTTATTGTTTTCGCCTTAAAGAATTACCCAATTCAAATTAAAATTTTTTTTCTTTGAAATCCAGATGTAGGTTATATGACAAGTCTTTTGGTATCTCACAGTTACTCAAATCTCATGGCATTTCAGACATTATTTATAGATTTTTTTTTATATTTTGGACTCAAATATCTTGTAGTTCTAGTGGACTATATGAATGCATGACAGAAAACTTTAGGTTTCAGTACCATTTGGTTGGTTTGTATTTAAACACACAGCAGTAAATAATGAATTTCCTAAAGACAATTTTGGTCAAAATTAGTGTTCTTCAAACAAAAACATATTTAAAGATTATATTGAATCAAAAATTAAAAATATAAATGATTACCTTTTTCCCCATAGCCAGCTCTAAAAGTGTGACAAAAATTTATGTCAGGGCCTGCAGATTTTGAATAGTTATGAATTTCTTGGAGGTCAACATTTGATAAAGTCAAGTTGCAATTCGTTATTATCACTAACATGGTATAGCACTTGGACCTGTTTACGGTTCGCATAATTGTCATCGCAGATCAATTTGTTCATCTGTTTCTTCTTTTTTCCTTGCCTTCATATCCTTTTTATCTTTCTTATGCATTATAATTTTTTTTTATTTTTACTAGATAGAGGTCAAAATGTGGGTCAAAATGTTAGAAGTTTACACAATAACACTGTGACAGATAAGAACCAGCAGGCCAGATGCCTGGTGACATGCTAGCACAATGTCAACTCTAATGACCCTAATAGAGGAGAAAAAATAAAACAAAAGATCATAGCAAAGGGCACCAGAATCCAGTCATGATGGACGTCACATGATCCATGATGACTGAGGGGAATAACAAAACAAGGGAAAATTAACAGTGTGACTGATATCAGTGATGACAGGTTATCAACAGATGTTGGCCTTCCTCTGGCAAAATTATTTTGAGAATCAGAATCAGAATTTGTGTAGCTCTGGCCACTTATCAGCTACCAGTTCTGTCCTTTAGCTCACTGAACAAAGCAATAGTTTAGCCTAAATCTTGTTCTATAAAAATAGAATATCATGATTGTCTTACATAAAAAAAAATGACTATATGGAAATGAACTAGGTGATTTGGGATTTGTATAATAGTATGCATAATAGTATACTTCACTTATTCATCATGGAAAACTACTACTGCATATTAACGCTGATTTATATCATAGCTTGTCTGAATTATGAGCAGAGTATTCAATATATAGCACTTAGTACTTTTGCAAGGAAGCTGGAAAAGTAAAATATTGTGGAACTGAACTATATTGTTATTTACCACCCGAACCCCTGCTTCACTTCATGTTGTGAGGCTGTATCAAAATACCTAGTCAGGTGTGGTGGTACATGCTTGTAATCTCAGTACTTGGGAATGTGAGACAGGAGGATCACAGGACCATGGCCAGCCTCAGGAACTTAGGGAGGCCCTCCACAACTTAGTGAGACACTCAAAATAAAGAATAAAAAAATAGAGCTGAGTGTGTATGTGGGAGTGTGGCTCAGAGGTAAAATTCTTTAGAGTTCAATCCCCAATACCGCAAATGATAAAGGAGAAAATAGCCAAGAGTAGGTAGTTATTAGAACCAAAGAAAATATGCTCTCATAGTCTGGAAGCCTAGATCAAAGTGCTGGACAGGGCTGTTGTCTTGTGAGGACATCGTCTTCAGGAGAAGAGAAACACTGTCTTTCAATGGAGGAGGGGAACAAGAAACTTGAGAACTGCTCAGTAGACCCTGGTTCATAAGGGTCTCACTCCCACTCCAGGGACAGCTTCTTTCAGCTCATTCCTTCTCAAAAGTCTCACCTTTTAACACTTTCACATGAGCAACAAATGAATTTTGGAAATGACACATTTGAATCCTACCAAACACTTCCTATGAAAGTGAGCCAATCAGAGAGTGATGTGGTCAGCCAAGAAAGTGGTTTGCAAGGGTAAGGCAAATCACTTTTGGTGTTTTGATGTAATCACATAGGAAGTTGAGAAAATAGGGTTAAGATTAGCTGGATTAATTTGCTATAGAAAAACCAAATATTTCATAGTTTCTGATACCTGAATGAAGACTAGCTTAAACATATAGTTAAATGATTATTTCACATTTTCTCTTTTGCATTAAATAATGAAGTTAATAGAATTGATATAAAAATCTCCACTGAAATATCGTTCAGCTCAGTATGATGGTATACATCTGAAGTCCAGCATTTCAAACGATGAGAGAAGAGGGTCATGTGCTTTAGGCAAGAGTGAGGTTACTGAGTGAGACCCTTTTTCAAAATAAAAAATTAAATAGGGCTGGGAATGTAGCTCAATTGTAGAATATGCCTGGGTTCAATTCCTAGTTCCAAATGCACACTCAAAATCATACTTTTTTTTTCTTTTAGAAATATAACATCTTTTTTTAAATACAAATATTTTATTTAGGACTAATATACACCGATGTCATTGATATATTTTAGGTGAAATGGAAGAGTTTTAACATGTATCTCTGTAAAAATAAAGTGTAGGACAAGAAAGAGAATAGAACCAGGGTATCTTCTATGATGATAACGGCTAATACCCTGTGCATTAGAAATCAGATTGATGAATCTGTCAAATTTTAGAAAATCTACTCCAATTATACAATGAAGAACTGGCAATAACAGCAAGTGTCCCACTGTGCTTTCTGAACACAGACTAATGGCAATCCTTCACTAATCATTTGATTTTAAAAAACTCCTTTTCCAATACTGAAATTTTGTGTGCTTGGTAATTTGTGATTTTTCACATTCAGAAGAAGATACTGATAATCACTGGAAATATACCTACTTCATCATGGTTTGGTGTGTCTTTGGTTATGTTTCACCAAGGAATTAGGATAATTGAGTTTAATTTATATCAATCACTCTTTTTATATAACTGTATTGGTTCACTGTAACTGTAAAACACAGAATCAGAGTGGTATATTTATATGTACACATGTCATGAGTTCAACTGATATAACCGTGATGAGCTAACCTGTGAAACCATGGATGACTGGTCAAGATAAAACTAATAATATATGATTCCTATGCATACATGCATATGTACATATTTACAAGTATAAAATAGAATTCATCATTCTCTTATTTGAGAAATATCCTCCAAACACACTTATGCAGAAATCCTCTGAGTTTGTAATTATAAAGCTCTGTGATTGCTTCAATATGTCTTCCTTTTCTTTATCAATTTCACTTTGTCGTTACCTCTAACCTATGCTAGTGTTAAGCATGGTTTATTGACCTGAAAATGAGAAATGAAAGGGTATGACATAGGGCCTGGCTTTGAAGAGGGAGGAATGACCTTATCAGGCACCAAAGAAATACTTTATTTTAATGACAAGAAAGGCAGAAGCAATTGGCATGCTTGTGGTCTCACAACTTCCTTGCATTTCATGTCTATTTCCAATTTTTGGTACCTTCTTTCTTCTCAATGAATTATGGGACTTTCAAAAATCAATTAGCATGATCCTGGTTTCAATTAGAACTTCCAAGTATCAGATGTCAAGTCTTGTTTGTGGTCTCAGAAACTTGATGTCTCTGTCAGAAAAATATAAATGACGTTAACATTGTTTTAGAAATTTATTAATTTTAAAACTATGCCATAGGAAGGGAATTTAAGTATTTAAGCTTATTTTGCTCTTCTTTTTTTCTTGCAGCTGCAACAAAATAGAATCTTTGACTTGAGACATTCAAACCATCCTATGAAAGAGCTCAAATACTCATAAAAGTATTAAGAGTCAATTGGCCAGAACCAAGATTCATACCAGAACTGAACCAAAGAAAACAGACTATGGTAAATTTTAGAAAATCTTTATAACAGATAGCATGTCCTGATTGAATCAAAGAGCAAATCAAAAAGCATGTCTGGGTCCCAACATTATAAAAACTAATCTGGGATTAGTTATGATAAAGAACTAGCTATTAGAAAAGAAAGATTAGAAACTAAGGTATTCTGGGAGGGAGACACACGCATTACACTCTGCAATTTCCATTAAAGAATTCAAAATGTTATTCAGTGTCCACTCTAGCTCTCCAGACTACACTTGTTATTTTGATTATTTACAGTCTTTGCAAAATACTCGCTTTCCCTCATTTGTTACCAAGCTGATATAACATCTCAAATACTTTTCATTGTGTCTTGGTAACTAAATTAATGAATTTTAATTCTCTTAAACTTCAATTTATGCCAAATTCTATCTTTTATTTTGATTATTATGTTTTAGCATAAAGGGTGAGGCAATAACTTTACAGATGTAATTTTTCTAAGAAAACACTAATGATTAGTAAAATTACTTCAAAAGCATAGAATATATGAAAATAATTTATTAAAATTAAATAATTAAACTTTGGCGGTACTGGGGTTCCTGGAAACCCTTCTACCTCTGGGCTACACTCCCAGACCTATTTTTAAACTTTTTTATTTGGAAACAGGGTCTCTTAAGCCAGCAAGGCTGGCTTTGAACCTGTGCGATACTCCTGTCTCCATCTCCCAAGTATGGGGATTACAAGCGTGCGCCACCATGCCTGGCATAATTTAACTTTGAAGTAAATACATAGGTATACAGATAATTATATCAGACATTGAATTGTAGAAAGTATAAGCACAACAGTTAAATTGTTGTAAAAAAAATTATGGCTCAAGAAACTCAGTAATGGTACAAAAAAGCAAATGTAGGTCAGATTATATGATTTTAAATACATGTACAAAAATAAAAGGAACTCTGAACATAGGTAAACAAATGAATTAAACTACTTCTAGTTATCCCACTAGAAATATTTATAAAATATCTTAAATGAATTTATATTTAGAAGGGTCATTATTAGTAGTACTAGATGACAATTAGAAGAAGTAGTATTATGTTTTAGTCTTTCATTTTTCAATTCACATGTACAAATTAATTTTAAAAAGACTTGAATTAATATATTTCAACATCTTCCACAAGTATACTTTTGAAGTACAAAATGATCCTGATAATTAATGGGCAGAATATGATTGTTCTGTGGCTATGACAATTTTTGTGAAACATATTACTCTTTTCTTTCTTCTTTCTTTTTCTTTTTTTTTTTTTTTTTTTTTTGGTGGTACTGGGGTTCCTGGAAACCCTTCTACCTCCGAGCCACACTCCCAGACCTTTTTTATATTTTTTGAAACAGGGTCTCTTAAACCAGTGCGGCTGGCTAAGAACCTGCACGATCCTCCTGTCTCAGCCTCCCAAGAGCAGGGATTGCAAGCGAGCGCCACCAGGCCCGGCTACTCTTTTCTTGAGGAGCCTGGAATTGAACTTGTGTACTTCCTGTCTCAACCCCCAAAGAACTGGTATTATTGAAGTGCACCACCACTCCAGCATAGCTTTCAATATTTTCTGCTTTCTTTTTTTATGTCATGAAAACTCTAAGAATTCCTTTAATGTAATATTTTTTCGGCATCATTTTCTCTTATATATCTACATTCTTTTTTACAATCACATATATATATATATATATATATATATATAAAATTTCATATACTATTTAAATATAAGCAATAATTTTTGGTGGTACTGGGGTTAGAACCCAGGGGCTTTTTTAGCTCCGGGTTATGCTCCCAGACTTATTTTATATTTTTTATTTGGAAACAGGGTCTCACTAAGTTGCTGAGAGCCTCACTAAGTAGCTGAGGCTGGCTTCAAACCTTACAATCCTCCTGTCTCAGTCTCCCAAGTGTGGGGATTACAAGTGTGCGCCATGACGCTGAGCTAAATATAAGCAATATTTATAATATCTCCTTATGATAAAAAAAACTATCTTCCTGTGTTAAGTATTCATATACTGATTTTCTGAGTGAGGAATATAAAGTTCAGAGATATTAAGTAATTTGCAAATAAGACAGCATAACTAGAAGTTGGACTCAAACTTTGGCAGTTTAACCCTAGAGCAGAAGTCTACTTGGTCACATGTCAAATACTGTGGGTACTTATTAAGATGTATGACTTCAATGTACCAATTCAAAATAACTCAAAAGAAATGTCAACACCTTCTTCCTGATCCAAAACAATTTGTGGAGTACAAGTTTAGGCACTGGTATATTTTGCTTGTTTTGCTTATTTATTTATTTATTTATTTATTTATTTATTTATTTTTTGCTGTACCAACAATTGGACCCAGAAACATTCTACCTACAAGTTTCACCCCCAGCCCTATTTTATTTTATTTTATTTTATTTTATTTTATTTTATTTTATTTTATCTTACTTATTTTGACACAGGGTCTAAATTGCTAAGGCTGGACCTTAACCTGTGATCCTCTCATCTCAGCCTTCTAAGTACTGGGATTACAGACATGCACCACAATGCCTGGCACTGGTGTGTTTTAAAAGCATCTCAGAAGTCTAATGGAAATTAATGATTGATGATGGATTTTTTTTTTGGAGCCTCCATGCATAACCAGCAAGCATGAGAGATATTCAAAGCATGAAGGGGAAAATAGAATTGCAAGTAACTCATATTCAGGCAAATTTTAAAGAAATATGTTCAGGTCCCTGTCTCACTCCGTTGGAAGAAGAAAGGGTTAATTTTCCATGTCCCACAATACTGCTCCAACATTTCCAATAGATTAATGACTAAAGTTAAGAATTTTCAGGATACAGTTCAAATATGTAGTAATAGGCCACCTGGCATAGACCATAATCCTAGCACTGGGGAAGCTGAGGCAGGAGAATTGTTTTATACAATCTTCAGCAACTTAGCAAGGCCTTTTAAAATAAACAAGCAACTAGGGCTAGGAGTGTATGTAACTCAGTGGTAGAGCCCTCCTGGTGATTCAGTTTCCATTCTCACTTCTGTCACACACACACACACACACACACACACACACACACACACACACACACACCTGACTGTACAACTTTGAGAAAGGAAGATTTACTTGCTCACAGTTCTGGAGATTTTATGCACTCAGACTGCGTTAGGCGAGGTTAAATGCTTGGAGCGCAGGGCATGTGGATAGAGGTGGAGGGAGGGAGAGAGCAAGTTCTATCACATCACGGAGGCTGGAAGCAAAAGAGTAAAAAAGGGTACTTAAAGACATAGGCACAGACTCCAAGACCTCACCCCCAGGAATACTCCTTCTCCATCTACACCCCACCAGCCTAGGCTACCACCCCAGGAATACATTGCAATGGTCTTATCAACTCATGAGATTACAACCCTCAGAGTTTAAATATATCAACTCTGAACATTAATACATGAGCTCGTCAAGGTACATTCTATAACCAAGCCATGTCACCTGGGTTCAATCCTTAGTATCACAAAATAAAAACAGTGAAAACAATTCAGATATATGAAGTCATAAAATAGATATATGTCCATGTTTAGACTAGGAAAAAAACATCTGAAAAATAAATCAAGCAAAGTTTAACAGTGAAAAGCTTCCTATGAAATTAGCTGAAATCATTGAGCATATATTATTGTTGGAAACACTTATTTCTCTTAAGTGCATTATGTTCTCCAACTTTTTCTTTTTAGATTCTATGTGATACAGTTATGTTCTATCCAGATACCAAAGCTCTACAATACAGTCCTGTTGAAATATTTTTCAGCTGGCCCATGTTATGCTGAAGTAAATTGTATCAGGCTGTGTGTTTTCATACTGGAAACATTTTGAATAGATTTTTATTATTTAAATCCTACAACTTGGTGGTTGATTTTTAAAAAAGGGTTATTTCATTCTAAGCCATCCATAAGGCTTTAAATAGATAGCATTTTTCTCTACTATTCATTGAATAATTGTGAATTTTCAGTTGTTTTTAAATATAATACCCATTCCTGACAACGCAGGGCCATTGCCAGCATCTCCAGAAGAAACAAATATGAATAATGAAACATGATATGTTCATTGAAATTGCTATAATAAATGAAGGGTTGGGACATTATTTAGTAGAAAAATTTCTCAAATAATTGATCAGTCAGTTATCTTATTTGATATAAATAATATATAAATGCTCTTACCAAATATTACACAAAAATGTGTTTTTTGTTGGCTTCAGATTTTCATTTTGTAGAACATAATTACACATACATTTAAGCAACCAGGTTGAAAGAAACCCTTTATTTTGAATAGTTTTGTTCTCAATCCCAGACAATACCAAAAGGGGGAAAATACTCCCAGAGAGCTTTACTCTACAGCTCAAGCAAATCTTTGGTTTAAGAAAATTATTTTGAGAATTACAAAGTTTCTTATAAAAGAAGCATTTACATTGACTCAATAACATTTTGAGTAGCTACTTTCTAAAAGACAAGCTATTATGTTTTTTGTATTTTTGTGTTAAGAACACTTAATTTGAGATCTACATTTTTAACAAATTATTCACGGCACAAAACAGTATTGTTAACTATAGGCACCATCACACAGCCAAATTCTAAACTTATTTATCCTGCATAATTAAAGCTTTATACCCATTGAACAAGAGTGCCTAATTACACCTAAGCCCAAACCCTGGCTATCAGTATTCTTCTCTCTGCTTCCATGAACGTGTCTACTTTAGATGCCACATATAAGTGAAATAATGCAACATTTGTCCTTTTGTATCTGACCTCTACCACCTATATTATTTTCTGAATTCATTTATATGATTCATTATGGTTATACTAACAATATTCCATTGTTAATATATATATTTGTGTATGTGGATATATCTACTTTTAATTTATTGATCATCAAAGGACTCTTAGTTCTTTTGACATCTTGGTTATTTTGAATAATGCTGCATTGATTATGAGAGTACAGCTCTCTCTTTGGGAAACTGATTTCACTTTTAAACTTTTTCAATGTTTATTGAGCCATTACATTAATGCAATGTAATCATATTCAAAGTAACACATGTGCATGTATGCCCAGAACATTTCTTGGTGAGTGTTCCTTCACATCCCCACTGATCCCCTCACTTCTCATACACATTAATTGGTAATGATACATTCATATATAATAAATATAACTTTTTTGATCTATCTCCCTGGCGTCTTATTTTCCCTACACGCCTCCCTCTTTAAATCTCTTCCACTGTTCTACTGGTCTCCTTTCCCTTTTTCATGAAGTCATTTTTCTTTTCTAGTTTTCTCTAGCCTTTACATATCAGAGAAAACACATGGACCTTGATTTTCTGAGTTTGGCCGCTCTCACTTAGCATAAGGTTCATTAATTCCATCTATCATCCTTCAAATGGCATCCTTTTGCTCTTTAAAGCTGGATAAATCTCGTGTGTGTGTGTGTGTGTGTGTGTGTGTGTGTGTGTGTGTTGTGTGTGTTTACCATCTTTTTACACACTCATCTGTGAATGAAAACCTAGGTCGGATCCATAACTTGGTTATTGTGTATTGGGTATTCATATGTCACTACAGTATTCTAATTTTACTTCTTTTGGAAAGATACTGAGGAATGGTACAGCTGGATTATATGGTACTTTCAATCTATGAAGACCCTTCATACTGCTCTTCAATGTCATTGTACTTATGTACAATTCCAACACTGTGTAAATGTTCATTTTCCCTCACGGACTTGCCAGCATTAATTACTGTTTGTAATCTCGATGATTGTCATTCTAGCTGGAGATAGATTAAATCTCAGGATAATTTTGATTTTCATTTCGCTAGTTGCGAATACTAAAATATTTTTACATATGTGTTGACATTTCATATTTTTCTCAGAAGTGTCTATTTAGTTCAATTGCCCATTTATTGAGTATTTGAGTGTGTGTTACAATTTTTTATTTCGTTATATATTCCAGAAATTAGTCTTCTATCAGAAGAGTATCTGGTAAAGATCTTCCATTCTGTAGGATCTCTATTAATGCTGTTGATTATTTCCTTCACTGTACAGAACCTTTTAAATTTGATGGATGTCATCTCATTTATTGACTCTCAGTTGAGATTCAGAAGCTTTGGATGTCTTAGTGAGGATCTTTCTGCCAGTATCTATTTGTTGGAGAGTAGGTGGGACTACTGGGTTTTATATACATTCCTTTTCTTAAAATTTTCTTCCTAATTATCCAAGAAATACCATGTTATTTTCCATTCTGGCCGTTTTATTTTAATTTTCACTGACAGTGGAAAGGGTTTCCTTTATTCCATGTGTTCACCAATATTTTTTATTGAAGAATACTACTTATCCTAACAGATATGAAGTCATATCTCAATTTGGATTGTTTTGAATTTTTCTCACAATTAATAAAGTTCAACTCCTTATAACTGACTGATTATACATACATATGTCTTCTTTAGAGAAATGTCTACTTAAACCTTTTGCCCATTTATAATTGAATAATCCTCTTAAGGTGATAGATAGGTTTCCTACCTTGGCTTTTGTACTGGTTTCATGGGAACATACATTTGGCCAACCCACCAAATTGTATATATTAAATATGTGAACATTTTTCCTATCAATCACACCTTTAAAAAGCTCCTTAAAACACATGAAATAAAATAAAAGCTCTCTATTCTCAGAGCTACTAAAATATTTTCTTTTTATTTCAAAAACCTGCTGTATGATAATTACATGCATTAAACATTTCAGGTAGGCAAAAGATTGTTTCAAATTTTGAAGAAAAACAATCTACATTTCTGAAACAGTTTTAAGACATTCTTGCCATGTTAAAATCAAATCCCCCTTTCTCTTCCTGAGATTAAGAACTAAATATTTAGGACACATAAGAGTGAGCAAGACAGATAACTCGTGCTCAAGTAACATGTAAAATATTTCTCAGTGTCTCCCAGAAGATTACAGAAGGTACTGATCCTTAGAAAATGTGCTACAGTTGAACACTTTCACTGAGAACCATCTAATGTTAAGGAGACTTATCAACTGAGATGTTCATCAGCTGGAAGTAGAAATGAGCGCACTGGGGACGCAAGGTACACCTAAAATCGTTTGTCAGAGGATGGCAGACTTGTGGAGCCCAAAGCAATTCCAAACATCAATTCATCCAAACTTTTTGTTTCACAAATAAGGAAACCAACATATCCAGACATCCAATTGTTTGCCCAAGTTCAAATTGCTAAGTAGTGGCAGTGATAAGACACAGAGCTGACATTCTCACTCAAGCAATTTTGCCGTTAGTTTCCTAACTTGAAGCTACACTGTTAGGTCATCATTTATAATATCAGTCATGCTGCCTTAGTACCAGTCACCAAGAACAAACTCTGGCTAGGAAAAGTAAGGAATAGCTCCTGGATCCCAGTCACTGTCAAAACATTTTATGAGGTGAAAGAATTACACATTATTAGAGTCTGATATATTATTATTTCAGACTAATTAAGATCAATCAATTAGCATGTGCTTATTTTATATGTTATAATTCATTGCTTATTAGATATTAACCATAATTTAGACATTGATCTAAGAATATGACAACGAATGCCATTTAACAGCCATAATTATAATTACTTTTATGGGAAGAATTAAGTAGAAATGGTGAAAGGAAAACAATATGGTAAAGAAAAGAAATATTTTCAGCTGGATATGGTGGCACATGCTTGTAATCCAAGAAAAATTTTCAGCTGGGCATGGTGGAACATGCTTCTAGTACCAGCATTCAAGAGGCTGAGACCAGAGGATCACGGTTCGCGGACAGCCTCAGCTACTTAGTGAGGCCCTCTGCAATTCAGTGAGACCCTGTATCAAAATAAAGAATAAAAAATAGGGCATGGGGTGTAGCTTGGAGGTCGAATGACACTGGGTTCCATCCCCCAACCCGCAAAAAAAAGAAAGGAAAATTTTCTAAATGAATTGATTAACTTTGTGAAGTAAGTTACTAAAATTCTTACAGTCATATGTATATGATATAAACAGATTAGAAGTAACAATGGTATGGTTATAGTACATTTTGATTAACCATTCACCTGCTTAAAAGTACCTGGCTTGCTTCCATCTTGGGTGCTTTAAAAATAAAGCTGCTTTAACTTCTGTGTATAGATATATCTATAAACTTATATGATTATTTCTTTGAAATAAATGCATAGGAGTGCAATTTTTGTGTTATATGAGAGTGGTATACTTAGTTTTTTAAACAAAACTCCCAGCTGTTTACTAGAGTGTCCGGTCATTTCACATTCCCACAACTAATGTATGAGTGACCCAGTTTCCCTACGTGTGTGTGTGTGTGTGTGTATAACTTGTGATTGGACCTAGGGGCATTCTACCTCTGAGCTATAGCCTTATTTTTTGAAAAACAGAGTTTATTAAATTGCCGAGGGCCTTATTACATTGTTGAGTCTTGCTTTGAACCTATGATCATCCAATCTTAGCCTCCCAAGTACTGGGATAGCAGGTGTCCACAGCCATGTTTGAATCCCATACACATTTATTGCATTTTAAATTCACGAATTTTTGTTTTAGCAACTTGGATAGTATGTTGTGGTATTTCATTGCAAATTTAACCTATAGCTAATGATGTTGAACTTATTTTTATGTATATATTTGCTATCTGTATTTCTTTGATAAAATGTCTCCATGTATTCTGCTCATGTTCTGATTCATCTTCTTTGTTCTTACTGTTGAGTTTTTTGTCAGATGCTAATTCTTTAATTATTTTGTCAGATATGTGATTTGTGAAAATTTTCTCTTGTGTCTTTAGCTTGTCTTCTATATTTCATTACAGCCCATGTCTCAAAGCAAACTTTTACTTTAATAAAGTCCACTTTACATAGACTTTCCTATAACCATATGATTTTAAATCTAAGAGCTCTTCACCTAGTTATTTACTTAAATTTTTTTCTGCTTTTATCTTTTAAAAATGTTACACTTTTATGGTTACATTTGAGTCTATATCTCTTTTGGGTTGATATTTTGTGAAAGTGGGACATTTAGAATAAGCTCCATACAACCCATAGATTCCCAATTGCTTCAGCAATGATTACTGAACTAAAAAGACTTAGTTCAATTGGGCCACTTTTGTACCTTTGTAAGAAATAGAATCAGTTTGTCTTATTTGTCTGGGTCTATTTCTGGGTCCTCTATTAGGTTCAATTGATTTTTTTTTGTCTATGCCCCAAAGTACCACACAATTTTGATTACTGTAGCTACAAAATAAATCTTAAATTTGAGTACAGATTCTATCCACATTATTCTTTTCCACAATCATTTAATTGTAACAGTTCATTTGTAAAAAAAAAAAAAAGTCTTTCTGTATGATTGAAGTTGTTAAAATTTTGAAAGAAATGGCATTTTTCATCATGGGTCAATTTTGAGGAAGTGACATCACTTCCATATAGTATCTTCTAATCCAGGCACACAATCCTTATATCAGCCATGCATGGTGGCATATACCTGTATTCTCAGTACTCAAAAGGATGAGATAGGAGACTCAGCATTTAGAAAGATCCTGTTTCAAAACAAAACAGGAAAATTAAACTTGCTATTTCTCAGCATCATCATCAATAAAATTCAGCAAATGAAACTAGCCTGTCTCAGAATACACTTGTATTTAAGTAATTTAACAGAGAGGAAACAACACGGAGAATATATTCAATGTATACTAATAGTAGTTATTATTACTGTACACAAGTCATTTATATCTTTATTCTATCTTAGGATTTCATATTAAATTGTGAATGATTAAATCATTGCTTCATATTTTTTAAAGTTTTCTGGATATTATACTCACATTTGAAGGGAGATATTATAAAGGTTGCTCAATTTTTGAATTATGCAATATAATTTATAGAAAGAATATGTTGGCAAACCACGTATTCCTATAAGTGAAATACTTCAAGGTTATTGAAAGTTTTCTTGGTATTTGAAGTTTGTGACCAAATCAATTATCTAAACTTAAAAATACTTCCAGAAACCATCTCTGTACATCATGAAAAATGTACACTGAATATAGCAATATTTTACTTTCTTTTAAAAGTGTGTATACACACTTTTATATATGTTTTGTCTTAGAAGTTGTCTTAATGAAAACAAAAGTGTACATTTCATTAAAATAACTTTAAGACATTTTTGAATATGTATAATCAAGGGACAGAGTTCTGAAGGGAGCCCTGTGGTAGTTATATTTTCTGTGAGCACTGATTGAACTAATTAAAAACTGCAAGTCCTATCAAGATTATTTATTGAAATCTGGAAGTTCCTATCACTTAGCAAAGCTCAGTAGTGTATTCTTTTATTCTCACTTAAAAATTCTAGTAATAATTCTGGGAGAGAATAAAAGTTGAGAAATGTTTGATAAATGGATAAGACCTTATCTGATACTTGGTACCCTAGAAAGTAACTCAAGGGCTAGATGCACAGAGTATAAAACAGCTTCGCAAATTACCTAGTAAATTAATTTGCATTTTATTTTCATTATCTGAAAAAATACAATAGGTAGCAACTCTTCAGCTCCCTATTCCAATTTGTTTTTAATCATTTCAGTCTGAAGAAAAAATCCAAAGTTAATTTTTGATGTATTAGTGGTGGTCAAGAAAGATTCATTAGGGAACAGAATTTACAATCCTAGAAATAATACTATTAAGAACGGGCCCTGCATCAGTAGGGTCCATATAGGTGCTACACTTTTCCCAATAGTTTCCCTTCGTTATTTCTCTTGTGTCACATTTCACTCAAGACATAGAAAAACACCAGGAAAAATATGATAGGAGAACCAACAGAGTAAAGAAAATACGACCAAACTTTGGCTAAATGGGATTTTCTTACTGCTCTCAACTTGTTCTGTTAACTTGAATAAGAAAATGATTATTTCTTTATGTCAGCTTCTCATTTACAACACTGAATAACCAAACATTATTTCTATAATCACTAAATTATAGGAATAATGCATATCAAGTATACAGAAGGATTCCAGAGAGGGCAAACTCAATTCCTTATTAAAGAGTTTTCAAACAAGTAGAAATGTTAAAAAATACAGTGGATTTTCTTATATATTGGGGCCATTTATTGGTATTACCATGAAGGGAGTCATGCTTTAGAAAGAGGTTCCGGTGGGGTGAGCTTCAGGGACCATGTAGCCCCGATCATTTATGGCCAATGTAAAAACATAAACTGACAGAACTATTTGTATTTGCGGTAGTGGTGTGGGTAAAGGGTGTGGGCATATTTTTGCTTCCAATATTTATTTTTTAACTTCTGCTGACAAAACTAACCAGAAAATTAGAAACGTTCTCTTTTCATTGATGTAACAGTGCCATTTTTATTCTTACGGAAACAAGTAAATATGATTCTGAAGGACATAATTGACAAATCCAGGCACAGATGGTGAGCTGCTCATGCAGTGAGTCACAAGGTAAAATGGGACGCAGAGTGGCTTCTTCATTCCACAATATTTGTAAATAGTTTTTTTTTAAATATTGCAACTGAAAACAGTCTATGTTTTAAAAAAATTTGCATTGATCTTATCTGTAGGTAACTAATGTTGCGGTGACTATTGATTAAAATAGCTATTCTTTCATTTACAGAATACCTCTCATGTAAAGAAAATTAAATTATTGGTTTCTGATTCTTGTTGAAATTAAATCAAAATTTGCTAAAGCAAACCTGGTGTCATGACCCACACCTGTAATACCAGGGCATGGGAGGCTGAGACAGGAGAATCGCAGGTTTGAGGACAGTCTCAGCAGTTGAGCGAGATTTTCAGTGACCTAGCAAAAATAAAAAAGCCTGGGAGTGTAATTCCAAGATAGAACGCCAGCAGTTTTGATAATGTCTCAAATTCTTTTTTTTTTTTAATTTTACATCCTCATGTTTGGCTTAGTGATTGACTTTGATATATTTATGAACGTCCATCATGTTCATAATGGAATTTCTCTCTTTCCCCCCCAGTTAGGTCACCTTCTTTGCTCATCTATGGTTTCTCCTTCCTTGTCTAGAGTTCGTCTTATGACCTTTTTCTCCCTCTGTCCAAGCTTTTCTTTTCTTTTCAAAGATTCACCTAGATTCTCACTCCAAAAGGTTTACAGAAAACAAAAACAGGCAAATCCACGGGGAATCAGACATAGGGGCCAGAGGTCCATCCTCAGTCAAAAAACAAGTGCTTCAAAATAAGGTAATTAATTAATTTATTTATTATTTTTGTGGGGGGGCGCTGGGGTTCCTGGAAGCTCTTCTACCTCCGGGCTACACTCCCAGACCTATTTTTTTTAATATTTTTATTTGGAAACAGAGTCTCTTAAGAGACCTATGCGATCCTCCTGTCTTCGCCTCCCAAGTGCGAGGATTACAAGCGTGTGCCACCACGCCCTGCTAAATTAATGAATTTAAATAAAATAAGCTACTGGGAAATTGTCAGAAGTTTCCATTATTAATCCATTTCACACTAAAGAAAAGGGCTGGGGAACTGGGCTAAGTTACCTCTTGGCTGGCACATTTCTAAGAATGAATTTCTTTATTAAAATTGATTTAAAAAACTTATTTACGTGAAAAAATGGTGTGTTTGGCATTCAAAATTAGTGAGGAGGGGTCTTGAAAAATCACTCAAAATATTTTCTTTTTCCATTTTTAAAATTCTACCTCCTCCATCTCTACATTCTACCTCCAAGTCACAATTCCTGCCATTCATTATATGCTTGGAATCTGACATTTATTACCTAAGAAAGGGTAAGGTGAATGCCCTTTAAAACAAATAATTATTTTGCCTTGATTATAAGATTGTAGATTTCCCCTTAAAACAACTTAGTGGGAAAAAGGTATGTACTTTAACATGCTAGTGCTTAACGAATTAATTTTAAAATGAAATTATAAAAATTGTTTAAACTCATAGACAGGCTCTCTGGAGCAGAACTTAGTTATTTGATGAAATTAAGCACCTTTTTTTAGAAAAAAGATTTGAACAGCTTCTAAAGACTCTATGAAATTAAGTTTCCCCCAAGTGAGTTGGATTTACTCCGAAAGCTAAATTTCAATCCTCTGAAGAACCTAATAACCTTTAACCAGACCTTTCAGTTCATACAGCTCGTCCGAAAAATTTATCAGGTTACTTTTTCATTCTCCCCCATAAAAACTCTCCCAACTGAAGGAAATGGTTAAAATTAAATTCAGAACTCCTGAGTCTTGCAGCAGCAATGAGTATCGCACGGCAAGCAGATAATCTGCTCTCACGCAGAGGAAAACACGAAGCCAGGCAGTTTTGTTTCAACTCCAATGAAAAGATTGTTCAAGAAGGAGGTGGAGAGACCCAGGAGATGAAGAACGATCTTGGCATAGTACTGGTCGGTTCTCGAAGGGAATTTTATGTCAGGTAGTGATGCTAGCTATTTCGGACAGCCCAAGCAGAAGAAGGCAGAAGGAGCTGGCTCTTCACGTCCAACTTGAAACTGATGAGAAATTCCATGTAGACTGAAAGTTTCCACAGGAATCACAGAAAAGGATTTTTAAATCCTCTTGATAATCTCTCTCAATACTAATAATATAAGCCAAGGCCCTGTCTTCATCAGGCTTCACCTCCATTCTTTAAGTCCCTCCTATACCAAATCCCAAGGCTTTTGGCTTGTTGGTGATGATCCTACGCACACACCTGTAAGGCTGAAACCCTGAGGCCAGTATCAGTTCATTCATCTTTAGAGGGCCTCGTGGGTACTCCTTTGCAGCATCAACATTTGTTTCACAAAAGTTTCTGGTCATATCTAATTAAATAGGCAATATTCTAAAATATGACTTCCCAGGCAAACAAATATAATACATATTAAATTTAAATACAAACACATACACATATGTACATAAATACAAATATACATGCCTTCTGTATATATACACACATCCATGTATTCTAAGTGTAAATACAGAATAATACAAGTCTATATAGATTTATAGTCCTTAGATATTACTTATGTATTTATGTATTTATTTATGTATTTATTTATTTATTTATTTATTGGAGCTACTGGGGAAGGAACCCTTCTACCTCCAGGCTACACTTCCAGACGTATTTTTTTATATTTTATTTGGAAACAGGGTCTCTTTCTTTTTGTTGTTTGGTAGTACTGGGGTTCCTGGAAGCCCTTATATGTCCAGGCTACACTCCCAGACCTATTTTATGTATATAAAATTTATATATATTTAAATATATATGTGTATATATATATATTTTTTTAATTTATTTATTTATTTATTTTGAAACAGGGTCTCTTAAAGCCAGCATGGCTGGCTCCGAACCAGCAGGATCCTCCTGTCTCTGCCTCCCAAGGGCGGGGATTACACGCATGTGCCACCACATCCGGCCCTAGATGTTATTTAAAACAGTAATATCAAACTTTTTGGATGTGTGAAATGGCTTATTTTAACTTCCTTTCAATTTTTTTTATTGGTCCATTGTAGTCATACAAGCTTAATGGAGTACAAGATGGTGGAGGCATACATGCACACATCACTCATTTAGATTTAGCCCTTACCCAATGCCCACCCCATTCCCTCTTCGCTTCCTCCTTCTCAGGTTTGTCTTAGTAATTGACTTTGATATATTTGTGAATGAACTGAAATTAAATGCTACAATTCAAATAAAACCAAAATGAAAATTTTAAATACTTTTGATGTCATTAATCATTATGAAGAAAAATTTAAATAAAATATTGTTTTAGAATTGAACAGAATTAAACAGTTATCTAATATTTTATATAATATTAGAATTATTTATATTTGCATAGTCTTTATTACTTTAATCATTTGGCTATTAATCTGAATTTATGATAAGGAAGAATCATAGCTGTCAGTTTTATTGTGTATATTTAAGGTATACAACATGATATTTTATATACTTATCTTGAATTTCAAGTGATAGTACAGTAAAGAAAATAACATCTGCAAGATTTCATGTAGTTATCATTCTTTTTCTTTCTTTCCCCTTTTTTAGTAAAATCAAAATCTATTCTACTGGCAAATTAGCATTTCACAAAACAATATTATTTGCTGTAGTTCTCATAGGTCTATTTAGTCTTCTAGACTTACTTATTCTACAAATTTTCAGTTTTTTACTCTTTGGTTTAATGTTGCAAAATATTTCAGGGTGTGTGCATGTGTGCATGCTTAATAATTTCTTTGTTCATTTTTCAGTAGACACTAATAGAATGAAAGAAAGATTCACCAAATTTAGCCTTGAAAGCAAGGGCTAGGAGAGAAGTGGAGTGTTCAGGAAAGGAGCATCCCCAGGGATGTTCAGCTTACATAACAACTACGTATTTTTCTAATATTCACTGAATCCCAAAGAAAGTGTTGAAGATGGGCATTCAGTTCAGTGACAAACAAATAAAGGCAGAGCTCAATAATAAAAGGAACTGGTTAAGTGGAGCCTTAGGAGCACTGATTTAATAAAATGTGTTTGCATCACCATGCACTTGCATTATCAGTGGAGGAATTCACAATCGCAGGTTCTGTTTATTGAAGGCCTTTTTGTTCTGGTACCACCAGGAGCACTTATTTTATTTCTTACTACTCCTGGATAACTTAACTTTTTTTGGAAGATAGAAAACTAAAGCCATCTTTATTGAGACTTACAACTTCCAAGGGAAGCCATCCCTAAGGAAAACACTTTAATTTTGAAAGAAGCCTACCCTTGAAATGTCATCCTTTTTGCAATAAACCATTGGTAAAAGAGAAGTGACTTAAAACGGCATGCGAGGAACAATTCAGGAGAAGAGTGAGTTGGGTTTAATATAGATATATTTTAATAATATGAAAATTAAAAAAATAATATTGCAACTTAATGTTTTAATTGTGTAGCGTTACAAAACCCTAATCCAGCTCATCTGTTCAAGTAGTGCTGAGAAATAGCAACAGTTCTTGTTTAACACAGGAATGAATACTCTAAAAAAAAAAAGAGAGAAAAAATATATACAAAAATAAGGGCAGGCTATTCGGTAGGAGAGAGCTTCCTTGGAGGAAAATGTTGTATATTGGAGGATATTTGAAAATCCCTTGGTGCAAGGAACTCTTACCCTTCAAGATAGATCCTTCAATATTGAGAAAAATTAGCTTAATTCAGCATCTCACAAACATGAGTAAAACTTCAGTTTCTTTCCATCCATGAGAAAATTTCACCAACAGAAACCCCAAACCAGAAACTCAAATGCTGATGTTGATGGTAAGCAAGCCCATAACCCAGCTAGTAAAAATAAACACTAACAGAAACTGCCTGCCATGTTCCTTTACTGGCCTGCTCTCCTTCTTTTACTCACCTGGGAATCAATTCTCTTTGCTCATCCTGAGTATTATATTTTTGTGTGTCTTGAAATCTCATTTTTGTTTATTTTTTCAGTAAGCTGGTCTGATACTGAAATCAAAAGGTCAACTTCTTGAGCAAACCTTTCTGATTTTTCTCCTCAATACATTTTGACAATTTTATTATCTTTCTTTTTATCCAATATAAAAGTATGTCTTTCATAACTACTGTTATGGAGTCTACAGCTGCTTCCTGAACCATGTCTGATAAAAATGATTTTCTAGGGCCAATCCAAATAAATTAATATAGCATTTTTATCCATGATATAAAACAAAGAGATTAGGCTGTCAATATCATCATTCTGTGTGAATAGCTAATAGCTATAATATTTCCTTTAGCATTCTGTGTTGGTTTTACAGATCATATCAACCCATATTCTAGAAAAATAGAGGTCAATATGGTTTGAAGATGATAACACTTAAAAAAGTGATTATGAGATTAATTTTTTGTGTGTATATACAAATATTTGTGCCTATATCTTTCAGATATTGATAAATACAGTTTTGAGAATTTTCTTTAAAATTATTTCTGTAGCTAAATATAATTTGACTTTATTGTACATTGTTGTTTCCCCATTTGCTAACTTAAATTATCCCAAACTGGAAATAAAATTCACCATCTCCACACATTTCCCAAAGCCATTTAATGTATTTGGGACCATATGACTTTTTATGGACAATGGGTTTTGAGGACAAGTGACTTGTATTATTTTTAGATCTACACATTTATTATTTTGGGCACCCAACTCTTTTTCTCTTTCAGTGGTGGGTGGTGTAATACTTCTATTCCAGATAATATGACATTAAAGTGACGCTGTCAACCTGGTTCCCTGATGGTCACATGATCAAATAGCCCAGCAACTGACATTGTACATGAAATATGGCCACCAAATAATATCCCATTTTTAGGTTGGTTGTTACTATTCATATCCCAATCTATTTTAATGCACTTCTCAAAGTCAACAATTAAGGACTTTCTTAACATACTTTAAATAAAGCCCCATTTCTATGACTTCTTTTGCCCAAGAACTTTTCCTATTGAGAGATATTTAGTCATTGTACAAAATTTTTGCACCTTATATGCATTCATATTTTCTTGTATTTTGTACGTTATTATAATCTTCTGGCTAATTGTTGAATTATTCTCGTTTTTCAAGGACATTGAGTTCTCCATGACAGTATTTTCTCCCACTATATACACTAACATCTGGACCCAGAAAAATAAACTTGTATTTTCTTATTTTTATTTCTAAGTTTTCATTTCCTTTGCACTCTAGCCTCTTACTATCTTGAATAATGAAACTTTATGTAACCTAAAATATATCTACATATAAAATAATGTGATTCCTACTATCTTACGTCTCCAACTATTCTATTTCTCTTGTCCTTATCTCTATAATGGCTATTTAAAAATATCAGAACATTCTGTCCTAGATCTGTCATTTCCTTCTGTGAGCAAGCATCTTTTCTGTTTTCCTAATTATCTACTGAGATAACATATAATGGTCAGTTTCTTCAACTAATTGTTTGGAAATACCCTCAACAGGCTTACCTAATTGGTTCACCTGTTCACCTGCCAATGTATGGATGAACAAATCTACACACACACACACACACACACACACACACACACACACACACAGAAAAAGAGAGAGTAAATGCCCCAAACTTGATCAATCTATTTCAGTTCTATGCTTTTAAAACCAGATTGCTTATTGTCCTTAAAAATCAATCTATAAAATTATATAAATGATATATTCAGAAATTTATATTAGTCAAATTTTCCTGGCAAGCTATGCTTCCTAATATTACACTGTTTCTTAATTAACTTCTCTACTTTCATTAAATAGCACACTACTTTCCACATCATTCATTATGATAGGATATTATACTTCTTCAATTAGAAAACAAAAGGATTCAGATAAGATTTTTATAAGTCATTTTTCTAAGTGATTCCGATTTTCTTCCAATCCTGAATGCTTAAGACATTTCATTGATTTGTCTTTTCTGTCATAATAAATGTAGCAACTACTCAGAAGAGGAGAAATTGATTCCCAATGTCTATGCTTTGAATCCAGAAATTTCATTCTTTTACCAACATTCTACTATCAATTATATCTTTGTCTTCATTTGTACAATCTCCATTTTTTCCAAAGGAGGAAAACTATTTTTACCTTTAATTGATTCTACAAGAATTCCTTTCCCTCTGAGTTTAAGTAAGCTGTAAAACTTAATGACTATTATTAAAAGAGTAGGCTATTACTGCAGTAACCCCAAGAACAGTGTCTACCATATGCAGTCAGCTTTCACGACCCATGGGGGATTGTTTTCAGAAATCCACATGGAAAATCAAATTCTCAGATGCCCAACGTTCTTAAAAAATGGCATAATATTTGCATATGACCTACAAATAGCCTTCTGTATCTTTTTAATTTAATTATTAATTTTATTTCTTGCTTCTGTTGATTTTGCATGGCAATATTAAACATATTGAACACTAAAATATCTTAATGATAACTCATATATCTGAGGACAATAACTGGTATTAGTTCTGCATTTTTTTATCTTATTTTTTAAACATTTTTATATTGGCATTGTTCTTTTCTGAGTTATGGCTTTTCACCAGCCTCTAAAAATTGTATTTTTTTATTCATACATATGAACTGAGGATCAAGTTAATTATCATAGGCACTGACTGCATCTCCTCTGCTATTACATTGATTCAGTCATACAATGGGTCTCCCTAGAAATAAAGATACTGAATATAAGTTACATATAAAAAATTCATTTCACCATTTATGGACAACATGCTGTTTTCTCTTGGAATTCTGAAATAAAATAGCCATATATCTAACAGGATCTCTTCTCTCTTAGTGTAAATTATTTTAAAACAACTTAGGAAAGTTACCTCCTTCTGCCTTTTCTGGTGGTCATATCTATTCCTGGCATATTACTTTGTAAATAGGGGATTGAGCATGAGAATATGGGCAGTGTGTGAACCAGCTTCTCTGTGTACTTTCCTATGATGCCTAATATCCCACAGTCAATCTACTATTTCAGACCTTCTACTCCAAACTCCAAGTCCATCGGAGGTTGTTCCAGAAAGAATTGATGCACATTTCTCTGCATGCCCATACTCAAAACACTCTCCTTTCTGCTTTTCCCTTAAGGAGTTACTGCATTTTTCCATTTTCCAAATTATTTTTTTAAAAAAAAACAAGACCTTGTTTTTCAACATTACACTTAAATGACAAACACATACAAATACTGCCTGAAATATAAGAAGTCTCTGATATATAGGTAAGCATGAAATTAAAAAAGCAGAAACAAGTATGCATTATATATTATAAGCTCTCTACTGTGAGTGGATTGAGTAGATGCAAAAGTGAAACGTTTCTAAGAGAGAGATAAAACAGGTTCTATCTGCCCACAGATAAATTAATACAGGCTTAAATGTGCTGCTTGATGAGCTCAAAATTAGTTGAACAAAGTTGGAAACCTAAACGAGGTTTAGGGTCTATGCCTGAGCTTGGGAATCAGCATCCACTGAGGTGATCCCGTAAAGAAATCGACCATCAGCTCCAGCTGTGCTCAGGACGGAGGACTACTGCAGACACCAGCCACCTGCGAGGCTTCTGCACCAGGTTATTACTGTGACTCAAATATTTTATTCGTGTATTTTAATTTTATAAAATTATAAGTTTTATTCTGACATATTACTACATGAAAATAACATACAAGATTCATGTTTTCAGGAGTCAGTGAGTGGCGGGGCCCATAAGGTTAAGACTCGACATGATAAAGGATGGACAATGCCTGCATTGATAAGCAGTACCAGAAATACACTTCTATTTATCATCATGATGCTTTGATGTGCTAGAGAATGAATTTTTCACAAAATCAAGTTCTTGAAGATGTGCTTACAGCAAATATTAAAAATTGTTGGGGGGAGCTCCAAAAAGTCACCAAATGAATGAATTAGAGATGTATGTAAGAATAATACTTGACAAAATAAATAAACTAAAGTATGATTTATAAATGGATATCTGATGTTTAAAAAGTATTGAAGAAGAAATACAAACTAAAATGCAGTAATAGAAGAGAGTGAAAGAATGTCTTTCAAAAGGAACAAATAGATTATATACCTGAAATAAAATCAACTCTCAATGAACGAGTTGGACAGGATACTGGATAAATAGAAAAAAAGGTAATTAATGAAACATAAGTTGATCTTTGTTCCATTCATTTAAAATATTTTGACCAGCTACTATAGAATACAATCATACAATAAGTATAGCCTTCACAAAAGTCAACTTAAATGTCCACAAATTCAAAAAACTCGGAGACAAAATGTGGATGGTAACCAGTATTCTCATATATTTTATCTTTAGTCACTAAGATTAGAAAAAAAATTCAGATCCCAAACTAGGCCAGAACATAATTCCAACCAGCTCATCCTACTGTTTCCCTCTCTCTCCCTCTCCCTCCCTCCCTCCCTCCCTCTTTCTCTCTCCTCTCTCTCTCTCTCTCTCTCTCTCTCTCTCTCTCTCTCTCTCTCTCTCTCTCTTTCTGTGAGTGTATGTGGAACTTCACACATTCCTAATACAATGAGGATATTCAGTAATCAAATGATAAATTGGAGAAAAACACTGAATACATTTTATTTACTATTTTCTTACAAATGTTAATATTGAAAGCAAATTTGAAAATTTTAAGAAAAATTGTTAATTTAATATCTCCAAAGGGTTTCTTTAAAGTTTTTTTTTTCTTTTTCTTTTTCTTTTTTTTTGCGGGTCTGGGGATGGAACCCAGGAGCATTCAACCTCTGAGCTACAGCCCCTGCCCTATTTTTTATTCTTTATTTTGAAACCGGGTCTCAGTGAGTTGCAGAGGGCCTCACTAAGTAGCTGAGGCTGTCTGCAAACCGTGATCCTCCGGCCTCAGCCTCCCGAATGCTGGGATTACAAGCGTGAGCCACCGTGCCCTGCTCCCAATGACTCTTTGATTGAGATTTGTTATTTATCAATATTAGCAGTGTGAAATCAAGTGAAGGAGAATACCAGATCTCTTTTAGTGTGAGTTTTTTGGGGTTAAATGTACGTGCTTTGGAATTGTGCCAATTGCAAAAGTGTCATGCAAATATACTGTAAGTGAATTGCACTGAATTTTTAAAAGGATCTAAGTCTGAATATTTTTAAGTCTCACTTTTCAGAGCATTTGTAATTGTGCCCTGTTCTTATATTTGACAAAGGCTCCGTTGGATTAAAAAATTCAAAAATAACACACACACACACACACACACACACACACACACACACAAACACACATACTTAAGATAGCGATTGGTATTATTTTGGCTTTCTCTTGATAAATGTCTTATTTTAATTTTATTAGCTATCTCTTGATTCTTCGCAGCTCATTTATATTGACAAAATGATAAGTTGATTTCTTCACTAATTATCCCCATGCAACAGAATCTGTTTCTGCTTAGTTGAGCGGAATGAGGTAAAAAGTTTGGTTCTATCATTCTGGTTCTGTTCTTATACATATAGCAAAAATGAAACTATTGTTTGTTTTGTGCAAATCTTCAGAAAATTATCAAAGTCAACATAGTTCCTATTCGGTTCTGTAAACTTTAGAAGGCCGAAATTTACTCTGAAATATTGTACCTAAGTTATTTTTTAAAATGTGAAGTTGAACACATGACACGATATAATCAAAACATAATGTTTTTCTTGAACATAGAACAATATTTATCCAACTTATATTTGTTCCTTCAGAAACCTAAAATCCAGAAAGAAATCTTGGCAGAAAACCTTTTTCCTCTGAAGATCCAGTGGGTGTACTGGTTAGGATACATGCATGACACACGTATATTTCTCATCTGTCCACTTTGTTTAATATAAAATACTGAAAAAATTTTGAGAGCTGGACATGCTGGGGAATACCTTTCATTCCAGTATTTGGGAGGCTCAGACAGGAAGATTGCAAGTTTGAGGATAGCCTCAAAATCATAGCAAGACTCTCAGCAATTTAGTCCTTGTTTCAAAACAAAATATAAAATAAACTAGGGGTTCATCTCAGAGATAGAATGCCCTAGTGTTGAATCCCACGTACCACAACCAATAATAAAAAGTAAAAAAAAATAACATTGGTTTGTTCTGAAACTGTTTTGGTTTGCATTTTATTCAAGGTTTAAATTTCTCCACTGCCAATTTCATTACCACCTTCCAGCTAACTTAATTGAAAGAACATTGAATGTTTCTTTCTCCACTTAAAAGGTATTGTTTCTAAAATGTACATGAACATATTTTTCTCTCATTGGAACTCCCCAGTTACATTTTTGCCTCATGCATCATCTTTGGTTTATTTCATGTCCTTCAGAGGTTTTCTATCAGCCCATGAACTCAAGAGTGCCAATAGCAATTTATTTACGTTTGATTTTCCCACTGGATCAATCTTGTAAATAATCAGCACTCATTATCTGCTGTTGAGCCTAATTGAATATTCATTCTGAAATCCCTGGACTCCAAGTGACTTTTGAGCAGTGGGAGATGTCGCTGGGGAGATCAGCAAGGTGGTAAAAGGTTAACAGATGTTTTCGCTGTTATGAGAATCTAAATGTGTAGATATTTTCTTTCTTTTTTTGTGTGTGTTACTGGGGTTCCTGGGAACGCTTCTACCTCCAGGCTACACTCCCAGACCTATTTTATTTTATTTTATTTTATTTTATTTTATTTTATTTTATTTTATTTTATTATATTTCATTTTATTTGGAAACAGGGTCTCTTAAGCCAGCGCGGCTGGCTTTGAACCAGTGCTGTCCTCCTGTCTCCGCCTCCCAAGCATGGGGATTTCAAGTGCGCGCCACCACGCCCTGCTAAAATGTGTAGATTTCAGTGAACGGAATCTAAGCACTGTGTAAAGAGAGTGGAAAGACATTTAATAGTAACTCCTCAAAGCAGCAGCTGAAATGTACTGAGCACATACTTTGCCTGGGCTAAATCTAGTCATTTACTAAATCATTTAGTGCTAGTTGGCTAATTTAGAACAAATACAATAAAGGTGATCCTAATATTATAATATCTACACTATAGATGATGAAACCAAGGTTCAACCTATCTCAGGCCAACAGCTGCCAACTTTACCTACTGATGATATCCATACTTCTGGAAAATTAGGCCTAGAGAGATTAAACTGATGATGAAACAGTTATAAGTTGCAACTCTCTGTGTAACTTTTCACTTGTGCACATATCTTTAAGTAATTGTTAATATATGAGCAGCCTTTTGTGGGTTTAATGATGAAGATAAAATATGTGAATAAAACAGCCCGTTATGGTTTGGATTTAGAGTGCCACGCGGGATCTCAAGAAGGCAAGGCAGCCATGTTTGAGGAGTGTCTTGGTTGTTGAGGAGTGGTCCCTGGATTTGGAGAATACATAAGGTCCCTCCTCTCCTTGATCTCTCTCTGTCTCCATCCAAGCCTCCACAATATTAGAGCAGAATCCCTGCACACTCTCTCTCTCTTCTCCCTGCACAGTGCCCTGAGCTCCATGGATTTCACCTAGACTAACCAACTGAACCGCTAAAATCTCCTGTAATATGAATAAATGAATCTTTCCTTCTCTAAGTTGTGGTCATCAGTTGTTTCGGGTAACAGCAGTGAAGGACTTGACTGCAACAGGGCCCAATCTCTTGAAAATGCCTAAGCATGATAGTTCTAAATATAGAGTATTCAATACTCTTCCACTTACTATGCAGTCTTGAATTATTTCCTTGATGGACAAATTGTCCTAATCCTAGTTCTTAGATATGATGCTTTTTTAAACTGTAAGAGACATCTTAACCCAAACTCTGTTTCTTCTGAGGACAGATGGGAAAATTTTCAACATAGCCAGAAACACCATGATATATATTAATATTTTCCTTCTATATTTAAATCTCACCTCTACATAATACCTAGAAATTTACAGAGCTCAGGGCACTGTGAAGGGAGAAAAGAGAGTTCACCAACTCACCACCGCCACCAAAACAAACAAACAAAAAAGAATTTCACGCATTATTTTCACTTGAATTTCTATCACACAGCACACTTATACGTGCTGATCTCTGGCTCTCACACCCTGCACTTTGTCAAAAATCTCTGGTCAAAACCTGGGAAGTGGCAGAGTAAATGAATGAATGGAGGGGTGGATGGATGAATGAACAAACAAATAAATGAGTGAAGTAGTCATTCTCATGAAAGATTCTGCCCATTAATTCTCTCTTAGCCAATTCTCAAAATAGATATGTACCATTTTCTACCTACATTGTGTTACTTTCCCTGTTTACATAATCATGCCTGATTTGATTTCTGATTCTTCCTTAATGTTCTAGTTTTCATAGTTCTCTAGAATAAACTGTGCCTTATTTTCATATAAATTTATGATTTGAAAGTTATTGCAGTTTTTGCTATTTCTTTGTTCTTTACTAGTTCTTAATCTTTTTCTTCAAATTCTAATCAATTTTACAGTTATATACTACATTTTCTTTTTTTAGTGTTAAACATGATCTCATTAAATCTCTAATAAAAATAGGCAGATATTTCTTGGTCCCAAAGCTTAATGACTACAGTGCATCAATAAAATAGGTATACTGTTTATTGAACATAAAATTTGAGGCTTTTATTTTGTAATATGTTGTCTATTCTCTCTCCCAGCCTATAAATACATCTATTTGTGACTCCGGGCAAAAGCAAGCAACAACATGGTTGAATAAGAAGATAATGTCACCATTTTTACCTGAAACATCTCCTGCCAGTGTGTATAGTGGGGTGAAATATGAAAATAAGTGACAATTCACAAAACATTTGTCTCAGCCATTTAATTAATTCTATACAACTTAGCTGTCATACACTATCCCTAATTTTCCATGACTTATTCATCATTCTGGACTGTGGTAAACCTCAAGCTTATACTGTGATGAAGTATATGGGTTCATTTTTGTGCAGGTGTTTGGTAAGGATCAGGTTCAACACGAAACATCCATTCCTTTAGAATTATACCTATTTGCTTTATTATTCTTTATTACTCTACCCACATTAAAGAAATTGACCAAGAATATTTACATATTTCATATGTAACAAACAAAAATGTATAAAGCAAAATGGTATCAGTTATTTTGTTATTTCTGTGTGTAAATATGTACTTGCATATTATCACCGTATTTGAAAGTTAAACATGTTCTTGGGTCCACACAAAGAGGAAACCAGCATCTTTGAATGTTTTTACTTTACTAAATATTTAATATACAGAAGTCTAATGTATTCAGCAGCCTATTATTTAAGTTTTACAAATGTAAAGATCAAGGGATAGTTAATTTCCCATTAGTAGGCTTAGGAAATGATGAGATTCTGAGTCACTTATTTAAGTAGGGTGAAAGAAGAGAATCAGTGTGACCAGTATCCAAATCCGTATTCAGAAATGTCTGCTGTGAGGCCACAGCTCTTTCCACAGTGGTTCAAATATACTTGAAGTTTTAGCCGGGCGTGGTGGCGCACGCTTGTAATCCCCGCGCTTGGGAGGCAGAGACAGGAGGATCGCACAGGTTCGAAGCCAGCAGCGCGTGCTGGCTTAGGAGACCCTGTTTCTAAATAAAAATGTAAAAATAGGTCTGGGAGTGTAGCCCGGAGGTAGAAGGGCTTCCAGGAACCTCAGTACCTCCAAAAATTTTTTTGTGTTTGAATTTTTTTGTGTGTTTTTCTTTGTAGTTGGTGTTTAAATCAAAAATTGCTTTGTAATATAAATATGTAGGTATTAAGTATTATATGTCTCTATTTTCTTACTTTTTCTAGTTCTCTCAATACCGAAATTTTTATTCAATCATGTTTCTGTCTAAAGATTTGAAATAAATATCTAAAATTGTGATTTTTAGCATATATACTGATGGTACTGGGGGTGGAACCCAGGGGTTTTTCTACCTCCGGGCTATACCCTCATACCTGTTTTATACTTTATTTGTAAATAGGATCTCACTAAGTTGCTGAGAGCCTCACTAAGTAGCTGAAGCTGGCTTCGAACCTGTGCGATCCTCCTGTCTCAGCCTCCCAAGCGCTGGGATTACAAGCATGTGCCACCACACCCGGCTTTTATTATATCTTAATGAAAAGCAATAATCCATAAAAATAAATGTGATTTATTTGGGTTAAAAAAAGAAAAATCCCTCCAAATTGCAAACCAAAATGGTAAAACAAAAAGCACTTTAAATATTTTTAATTTTTCTAATTTATTAGCCCAGGGACTCACCTCTTCTTTCCATGGATATGAAGAGTTTCTGTCATGTTTAGAGTTAAAATACATTCTATTTTATCTTCTGATACCACAGATATTAAACAGGTTTAGAAAATTACAAGGAATTTAAGGGAAATAAATCATATATGTCCCGTGGTGTGTTCCTAGGAGATAATACTTCTCAGGGAACTACTGCCATGTCTTGCAGTTCCTGGCTATAACATGATCCACAGCCATTAAATATTAAAAGCTTAATGCTTTCTATGTATCTTTATGAAAATAAAGCATGATTTACTTTAGGGTAGTGTAATACCTAAAAGACTACTTTTCTCTCTAACAATTGAAAGGACATTTGAGCAAAATGTTTAATTTTGCATTTCTGCCAATGTTATATAGGCAACATTGTAATAAACCACATGACTGGATTTTTGCCAAAGGCCATAAAACGACAGACTTAAAGTTTATAGGCACGACTATTTGTGATAAATTATTTTTCACTTTAAGAAAGATACCAAGTGAGTTATTTTATGGTTTTCTAAGTTTGTTTGCTGTGATTGAATGAGTTTTTCTCTTTGATCAAAGAACCATCATTCTCCTCCATTGCTGATGTACCCTATAGTAGTGAATACAGCTGAAAACCCGAGAAAATACAGTGTGCTTTGTGACACGAATTCCATATTCTGGATTGCCTTTTATGTTTATATTTAAAGTAAGCCTTACTACCAAATGTAATCTGCCTTTTTCCAAACATGTGATACACAGGGAAACCACTGTGTCTGTCAGCTTTTTCACTGTGACCAAATATAATTGAAGAATACAACTTAGAGGAAAAACTATTTATTTTTGCTCAGGGTTTTAGAGTTTTCAGTTCCTGGGTGGCTGAGCCCAAAGCAGAAATGCATAGTAGAAGATCATGACAGAGATAAGCTGATCAGTCCTTGGCAGCCTAGAAGCTAGGAGATGGGAGGAATGGGCCAGGGATAAGATGTAGTCTCCAAAGTGATACCCCCAGTGATTTAGTTCCTCCAATCACACCCTGCTGCCTACACTTTCCACCACTTTTCATTGGTGCATTTCAATTATTAGTCCATCAAATGGATTTAACCTCTAAGCAAGCTAGAGCCCTCATGCTCCAATCCATTCCTAAAGCCTCATCTCACCACATTAATGCCTCTGGGACCAAGTCTTCAAGACACGAGATTCTGGGAGATGTGCTAGGTCCAAATCATAACAAACATCGATTTTGAAGTCAAGAAAAAACCCTAGGCATAACATTTAAGATTGATACAGCTCTGGTTAATTCACTTAATTTTTATTAGTAAATATGGGAATTATAATTTATAAGTTGTTACAGAAAACCATAAAACATATTATGTATTAATATTACTTAATATTATATATTAATACAACATAATACACACTATATATTAATAAAAAATAGAAAAATTCTATTTTTGGGTGGGGCATGGTGGCACGTGCTTGTAATACCAATATTTGAGAGGCTGAAACAGGAGGATCATGGTTCAAGGACAGCCCCAGCTACTTAGTAAGGACCTTTACAACTCTGTGAGACCCTGTCTCAAAATAAAGAATAAAAAAAACTAGGAAAGGGGAGGTAGAATGCCGTTGGGTTTTATTTTTAATACCGCAAAAATTGCTATTTATGAGCTCTATAATAATTTTCAAATTAAAACGCAATATATCAGTTTAATAACTGCTTCTGCTTTCCCAAAGAGAGTCTGAGGATAAATATGTAATACAACATGTCTTTAGAGGTTAGATGTCTAGTTCAAATAAAGTGTATGTTAATTTAAACATTTAAAGCATTCTCTAATTCATCTATTTAATTCATTTTTATGTGCATGGGTATTGCATAACCTTCCTAACTATAGATAGGATATAAGAAAAAGTCCACATGGCGATCCCGGTTGTGGCGATGCCTGTTGTATCTGGTTTGCAGTGGTAGGCATGGGAAGAGTAATAAGTCCCAAGGAAGAAAAAATAAAGTTTGATGTCCCTGATGTCTTTATCCAGTAGATCTCATGAGAAGTAAAATTTCAAATGATTTTTGTAGAAGTTAGAAGGGGGTTGATAATCTAGGATGTCTTGAATTCCAAAACAGAATATATAAATCATAAGTGGCTAAATTATAGCAAGTCATTTAAATGGCACGCTTTAGGATACTGAGTGAAGGCAAGTGTGGTAGCCAGCCATTGTAGAGCCGATGTCATTCAATTTCTTAGTCTAACCAGTACACTCCACAGGGTTTCTGGGCAGAACAGATGAGTAAGTAATCAAATGAATGATTTTAATTTTACAGATATACATTTTCATATGGGCCTTTAAGAACAGATAAATAGGCCATTTGTGGTGGCACAGGCCTGTCATAGGAGGCTGAGACAGGAGGAGCGCAGGTTCAAAGCCAGCCTCAGCTACTTAGTGAGGCGCTCAACAACTCAGTGAGACCCTATCTCAAAAATAAGTTAATAAATAAATAAATAAATAAATAAATAAGTCTGGGGTGTGTAGCTTGGAAGTAGAATGCCCCTGGGTTCAATTCCCAGCAACACACACACACACACACACACACACACACACACACACACTCGATGAATAATACTTGAAAGAAAGCCTAAGCATTCATAGTGGTTATTTCAGGAGATGACAAACTGGATGAATGAGTGACAGCTAAGAAACACTTTTCATTGTGTATTTAGAAAATAATAAATGACTCACTGTATTTTTAGACCATAAGCATACTTCTATTTTTAAAAAGCATATTAATGCAGGCATATACTTTAATTAATCGCTTCTCTACATTTATTTATTTATTTTTTTGGTGGTACTGGGGTTCCTGGAAGCCCTTCTACCTTCAGGCTCCACTCCCAGACCTATTTTAAACTTTTTTTATTTTTGGAAACAGGTCTCCTAAACCAGGGCGGCTGGCTTCGAATCTGTGCTATCCTCCTATCTCCGCCTCCCAAGCGCAGGGATTACAAGCCTGCGCCACCAAGGCCGGCTCTCTCTCTACATGTTTTATGTAACTACACACTGAATATATATTGTCTCTTTCTACCTGCTGAAGTATCTATGATTCATTATATTTATCTAAATTTTAAAAAATCTAAAAGATGAAATTTCAATTGGTCAAAATATTGATGCTTTTTAATAAAACAACATTTTGTTGCGTTCTCTGAAAATCTTTGAGTTACATCCTCAGCCCTGTTTTTTATTCTTTTTATTTTTGAAACAGTCTCACTGAGTTTGGGAAGGGCCTTGCTAAGTAGCTGAGACTGTCCTTGAACTGCAGTCCTCTGGTCTCAGCCACCTGAATGCTGAGATTGCAAGTGTGCACACCACGGAATCTTTTCTTTAATAACTTCTATCAATTTTAATTTATCGTGTGTGTGTGTGTGTGTGTGTGTGTGTGTGTGTGTGTGCCTGTGTGTTACTGGGATTTGAAGCAAAAGTGTGTTACTGGTATTTGAAGCAAAAGCATTCTACCTCCAAGAAATACCCCATCCCCTTTTAAAAAATTATTGGTTCTGAAACAGGGTCTTCCTAGATTGCTGAGGTTTTCACTGAGTTGCTGAGGCTAGTCTTAATCCTGTGGCCTTCCTGTCTCAGTTTCCAAGTACTAGCATTACAGGCATATACCACAATGCCAGACTGAATTTTTCCTTTAAAAATCATAAATGTACACTATTTTTTAAAGAACTCTGTATTTTAAAGTATTCACTTCCATATACTAATCCATTCTGAGCCTACGCATATAAAAATCGAAAGCAAATTACAATGTGCTAGTGCAATACAGGAATTATCAAAAAATAACAACATTAGAGTGCTTGCCTACCATGTATGAGTCCCTGGGTTTCATTACCAGCAAAACATACGCAACTAATAAAGGAAAAGAAAGGTTATCTTTCACCAGTTAAAAGAGTGAGAAAGAAATATCTCAGTGAGGACGGATATGGGATTTTCCTGTCTTAAAATATGAAACTCCTCTCATTCTATGCATTATACAAAAGTGTTTCATGGTAGTGTGTTGAAACGTTGAGATATGTTGAAACATTCATATATGTTAAACTATATACTTAAACAAGATTAGAGAGACAAGTTGTTGTAATGTTTTCTATCTTAACTGCTTTACAAATTAGCTTCCCCTTCTTAGCTTACAGCAAAATTAATGTGCTAATATCTTCTCATTTTGTTCAGCAAGCTGTCTTCATTTTACTCCAGTTGAATTGAAACCCAAAATTAGTCTGCCAAAAATAATAACTTCCCAAGAGGAAACAAAACAAAACAAAACCTGTCTCAGAGAAAATTGAAAACATACAATAAAATTTATTTTTTTCCAAAAAATTTATTCTTCCTAGCTAAAGAAATGATTTTACAAGTGTATTCACAATCATTTATTCTAATAATAGAAAGCCACATAGCGATCAATATAGTTATAAAAAATTATAAAAATGTGCCAAAAATACGGGCAAACTTTCATATATTTTATGATTCAAAACAATGATTGCTTCATGTTTTTGTTGAAATACATAGTATAATTTTAATAGTCTACCTTTAAGTTAATATTAAAAGGTTGTGCCTTCATTTTTCTAATTTTTTCATAAAGCAAAGGAATTCCCCACTAAGACTTTAATTTGAAAAAGTCATTGATTGTGTCTACCTCTTCTTGACAGCCTAAAAATAACATTTAAAGAAAACAATATTTTGAAAAATTTAACAAATTCAAAATCACAAAAGTAAGGCTATATTTCAGGTAATATAAACTGTTATTTGGGCAAATCACTTTACTGAAACTAACAATTAGAATTCTTGAGAACATTAAAACTTTATAAGTCATAATGAAACAAGCAAAATAAGGAAGAGATGAAAATATTTCTTGATAGAATTCGATTTTTATAAGAAATACATATATCACTTAATACATTCTGACATATTTGTAGATTAAATGAAAAATTCAATAATTCAATTAGTAAAAAAAAACAAATGGAAAAAGTTAAAAGAAAATTTTATACTAGGAATACAAAGTCAGCCTTAAATAAATGAAGAAAATATGTAAACACATGTAAAAACCAAGATTAATCATAGAAAATTTAATGTGTTTTTCTAAATTTACGATTTTATTCATATAATTAAAGACAGAAGGAAGGTGAAAGGGAGAAAGCAAAAAACTATCATTACTTATTGATATAATATTATGCAGATTATTTAATAAATTTATAAGGCAATTTGGCATGATTGTTACATGCATAAAATAAGCATTGATGCAAACACATAAAAAAGTTTGGCTAACTTCCTGAGAGCAGATATTTTAGTTTTTGTTATTTAAAGAATCCTTGTCACAATTAACTGTACAGGTACAGGCTGGCACAGAGTAGTCAGAGACAACACTTCAGGAAATGAGTTTGAAAGCTTTAAGAAAAGTTTATCTACAAACAAATAAAAAAAAAATGCAATGGCTCAGATGTGTCTGAGTGCTGAAGTTTTTCAACCCTACCTTAAGCTCACAACAACACTGATAAAAAATTAAGAAAACTAGCAATTAAGATAAGTAAAAATAACATATTGGCACAGGTTTATAATCCTAGTACTTGGGAGGCTGAGAGAGGAGGATTATAGGTTCAAAGCCAGCCTGAGCTACTTATTGAGGCCCTCTGTAACTTAGTGAGACCTTGTTTTAAATAAAGAATAAAAAAATAGAGCTGAGGGTCCAGCATGGACTCAAAATGCTCCTGGGTTCAATCCCCAGTACTAATATATAAATTTAACTATATATTCATATGTATATATATATATATATATATATATATATATATATACATATACATATACATATACATATACATATACATATATATGTAAAATATATTACATAAAACATATTGTAAAATGTAAAGAATTGTATGAAGAAAAAAAGTTTTATTGATATTTAACTAGGAAGATAAGAAAATAGATAAATGTATCATATTGCACCTCAAAATTTAAGACATTGTAGCCCAGCATTGTGACCTATGGCTAAAATCGCAGAACTTGGGAGACTGAGACAAAAGGATGACAGGTTGGTGGCCAACTGAAGCATCTTAATGAGGTTGAGACCCTGTTTTAAAATAAAAAAATAGTTTATAAAAGTTCAGGTGGTGGGGGACTCAGAGGTAGAAAATCCTTGTGTTTAGTCTTAAGTATAAAGAAAAATAAATAAATAATGAATAATAAATAATATGATATTTTATTTCCATCTTAAAATGATTTATATATTTGACACAAATTAACTAAAATGATTTTAAGTCTGCTTGTGAAGAGTCTGTGTAACTCAACAAGCTAATTCTAAAATGTGTACTTTCAAAATTAAGAACATACCGGGATCTTTTGGAATAGAAGTGATGAGAGAATTTGTTTTTGCTAGTAAAACATACATATTTTGGCCAGGCATGGTGGTGCACGCTTGTAATCCCAGCATTAGGGAGGCTGAGACGGGAGGATCACGGTTCGCGGACAGCCTCAGCTACTTAGTGAGGCCCTCTGCAACTCAGTGAGACCCGGTTTCAAAATAAAGCATAAAAGATAAGGCAGGGGGTGTAGCTTGGAGGTCAAATGCCCCTGGGTTCCATCCCCAGACCTGCCAAAAAACAACAACAACAACAACAACAAAAATAGGGCTAGAGGTGTAGCTCAGAGGTAGAATGTCCCTGCGTTCCATCCCCTGTACCAAATACACACACACACACACACACACACAAATACATATTTTGGTAAAGACATTGTGATAAACACTAGCATGAATATGTACAAGTAAAAGAAAAATGAGCAATTAAAAAGAAGTGAAGCACAAATATGTGTTCACATAGAGGGATTCACATAATAATGTTAGTGTGGGAAAATGATTGGGAAATGGGTCCCTTTGCTCTTCTATAAAGAACCCTGCAGCTGGGCCTGGCGGTACTTAACCTGTAATCCCTGTACTTAGGAGGCTGAGACAGGAAAACCACAGCTTCAAGACCAGCCTCAGCAACTGAGGGAGAGTTTCAGAAACTTAGCACGACTCTGTTTCAAAGTAAAAAAATTAAAAGAAGTGTGGGTATAGCTAGGCTATACAAAGTGCCTGTGTTCAGTCCTCAACATGATAAATGTAGATTTATCTACATTTGGGTGTCTGTGTCGGGAAGTCCCCTCTCCTCCTCCCACACCCAAATAGAATCCAATGTTGGCAAGAGAAGGAAAGAAGATTTGGAAAGTCCTAATATGCATCACGTCTGGCAGATACTGGCCTACTCTTTCTGAGTTTCAGAAGCAACCACTACACTGAAATAGACCCAACCAGCTCCCAAGGGCAGCAGGGCAGGAATAAGTACACTGGGAATCTAATGTGTAGATTGGACTGTGCGCTTTCAGAATCTTGACCCAGAAGATTTTCAGACATTACCAATGAAAGTTTCCAGATTCTTCAACATCCATTTTTTTTTATTAGGACTAAAGAGGAAATTTGTAATACTGATAACTATAACCTCATTTATATCATAAGACTATTAAGACTTTAAAAATATTCTAAATACAGACATAGCATGCATAAATAATATGTTGATTTAATGACGTTGGTAAACTATATTTGAAATGGCTTTTGCTTTTAAGGAAGTTTTAAGTCAAGTAAAATGAAGGTTAATCAGTAATTTGGATCTCCAAAAGCAAAATATAGCTATAAGTACTTATAAATATTTATTTTAATTAGTATCCTGAGTAAAGGTTAATTTAAATATTCACATGTTTTCAAAAGCATTCTACCTCTTAACTGATAATGAATAATAAGCAAGCAAAGATAGAAATTCAGGAAAAAATAAACATATAAAACATTGGTTTAATCTTATCCTTAATTACTTAAAGAAGTTTTAATGCCATTCTGCTCTAATGTATTTTTTGCTGATTTCCTGAATTTTAAGTCATTTACTATTATAAGTTAAAACTTAAGGATAAAAATATCACTAAAACAAAGAAGGAAAAATATCAAGGACTGGTCTGAACTTTCAAAAATAACAAATAGAAAATGTAAGTAAAGAAAGATTAAAAATGACATTTCAAAAGGTAATTTTTTCTTTTTTTGCAGAACTGGAGATGGAATCCAGGGGCAATCTATTTTCAAACTATGACTCTGATCTACTTTTTATTCTTTATTTTGAAACTGGGTCTCACTGAGTTGCAAAGGGCCTCATTAAATAGCTGAGGATTTCTGCGAACTATGACTCTCCTGTCTCAGCCTTCCAAATGCTGGGATTCAAAGGTAATTTTTGAACCATTAAAATACTCTTTACTCAAATGGCAAAAGAAAGCACTGGTTTTTATGAATAAGGACCATTATGTTCATTGATGATTACATACGGAATATTCTCCAAATGTCATCAGTACAATTTGAGCTATGTTTGTAGCCGCTAAGAACAAATTGTATAGCTTACTTAGTATACATATTGTGTATCTTATTTCGTATATCCATTCTGTACTGTATACCTCCATTTGTTGCCACATGAACTTTCTGTAAATCAAAATTTTATTTTTACTTCAAAAAAACACCTCAAGTACAAAGAATAATGCTTAGCACATAAGTGGTGCTCACTGAATATTTGTTAAGTAAATTATGCATTAAGGCATAACACTAAATACAACCTGGTATTAATAATATATCAAGAGGAATCATGGTTAGGGGAAGCAATCACATCTCTCAAATGAGATACTACTAATTCTAATTAATTACTATCTAAAATGTGTATAGTTTATTTCTCTGCTACTGGTGTTTGACAAAGAAATTAACATTGACTACTGAGCATATTTTATGAATGGCTCTAAAAACAAGAGGAAATTCAGTCAAGAGCTTTGTGATTACAACACAACAACAACACAGAACATCAATGATGGTTGTTTTTAGTGAGGCTAAATATTCCAGAGAATTAACCTTTTTAACATGTAAGATTCGGTGATACTTGGTACTTCTATTCCCAAATATTTTCATCATCCTAACAGAAAACTCGGTTATGTTAAGCCATCACACTACAGTCCAAATTTTCTCCAGCCCAGGTATACTTTTTGTCTCTGTAGATGTACCTATGATCAATATTTCAGAGAAATGGAATGTCAAGTATTTGGCTTTTTGAGTGTAGGATTTTTTATTTAACATATAAAGATCTTTAAATTTATCTAGACTACAGTATATTTCAAAATTTCATTTTAATAGTTGAATAATATTTAATATCATACATACCATGCGCATATACATCCATATACACATATTCACACAATAAAATAAAATAAAAATGGGGTTAAGGGTGTAGCTGTGAGGTAGCATGCCCTTGGGTTCCATCCCTAGTACTGCAAAATAAAAGAAATAAAAAATAAAACAAAGACTTGCCAAGTCTTTAGAGGTATTCTACCTCTGAGCTACACCCCCAGCCCTATATTTTTTATTCTTTATTTTGAAAAAGGGTCTCACTGAGTTAAAAAGGACCTCACTAAGTAGCTGAGGATGTCTGCAAACCGCAATCCTCCTGTCTCAGCCTCCCGAATGCTGGGATTACAAGCATGAGCCACCATGCCCGGCTTAGAGATGTACTTAAGATGTACAACTGTTAACATGTATATACATTTATGTATGCCCCTGGATTCAATTTCTAGTACCAAAAAAAGGGGGGGGGAGAAAAGAAAGGTGCATATTTTTCCAAGTTGGAGGATACTAAGTATAAGAGTAAATTCTATTGTGATTGTTCCTTCAGAAGATTTAGAAAATGTCTAGGCTTTGCATATAAACAATCTTACTGAGCCAGAATTGAAACATAATGGCCTTCATCTGACCTGGTAACTGTCCCTCCCTATGGGAGAATGTGACACTCAGGGACATATCTTATTGAGGGAAGTAAGGACTGGGTCTGAACTCCAGTACTCCCTTCTCTGCGTTCAGTCTGTGAGCAGAAATCAGATGTCAGCACGTTTAGGAACTAAGTCAGTTTTTAATCCCACAAATACTTGCATTTCTTGGTAGCTATTGATGTGCATATATATATTTGTATCTGGCTGCAAATGAGTGTCTGAACAACCTGATTCCAAGGTAATACTGGGAGAAAATCTCAGACTAATTTATGCCTATGTGGGACTTTATTAGCAAGAAGTGATTAGTAGACATAAAATCAGTCCATCGGCCACCTGCAGATCCCACTGTTCTCATTGTTTTGTTATTTTAAAAACACCTGATGCCAGGCATGGTGGCGCAAACTTGTAATCCCCGCGCTTGGGAGGCTGAGACAGGAGGATGGCACAGGCTCTAAGACAGCCTCAGCTACTTAGTGAGGATCTCAGCAACTTACTGAGACTTTGTTTCTAATAAAATATAAAAATAGGTCTGGGAGTATAGCCAAGAGGTAGGTAGAAAAACCCTGGGTTCTATTCCTAGTACCACAAAAAATAAAAAAAATAATAAAAATACCTGAAATGAAGAGCCCCCCCAAAGCAAATGGCTCAGTATTAGATTGTCTCTCTAATCAGGCTCAGGTGGTAAGGAGCTGGTCACAGGACATTTTAGGGATCTTAGCTGGGTCGCTTTTCTTGAGAATAAAGATGAGAAAGCTAGATTCTGATATCCAGTTAGCGGCAGCAGTTTTACCAGAGACATTTTAACATTGGTTTATCAAATCACTAGCCGGACATGGTGGCGCACGCTTGTAATCCCCGCGCTTGGGAGGCAGAGACTGGAGGATTGCGCAGGTTTGAAGCCAGCCGCTCTGGTTTAAGAGACCCTGTTTCCAAATATAAAAAAAAAAGGAAAAAAAAAAACATAAAATAGGTCTGGGAGTGTAGCCCGGAGGTAGAAGGGCTTTCAGGAAACCCAGTACCACCAAAACAAAACAAAACAAAAAACCAAATTTATGCTACTAATTAGAAAGGTTTCATTTGTTTATTGGAAACAAAGGAGACTGAAACACATCTCAAGGCTCACACTTGAGTGGGTCTCCTTTTCAAATGCTAATCATCTCTGCATTTTGTATTTTTCTTTTTCTTTTTCTTTCTTTCTTTTTTTTTTTTTTTTTGCCATACTGGGGATGGAACCTAAGGGCATTCTACCTCTGAGCTACATCCCCAGCCCTATTTTTCTTTCTTTTTTTTTAAAATTTTATTCTTTATATTTTGAAACAGGCTCTCCCTGAGTTGCAAAGGGCCTCACTAAGTAGCTGAGGCTGTCCACGTACTGCGATTCTCCTCTCAGCCTCCCAAATACTGGGATTACAAGCTTGCACCACCACGCCCAGCTTGCATTGTGTATTTCAAATGATATACAAGGGCATACCGCACACAGGCATCCTGGTGTCTATAATAGATAACACAACTACTGACAAAATTATAAATTTGAAACAAATTGTTGATATTATAAATGAAAATAATTAATATATAGCATTAGAATTATTAAAAAAATTAAAAGCCTGGTAATTTTGCTAACTGTATTTAAATTATATACAAATTCTAGAAAACTACACATTAACATGTAACTATTTCAGTTATGTGTGCCCTATGTACAATTTCAGAAAGTAAAATTATATACAAATGAAATAAAATGTATTACTTTTTTTCAATTGAAATTTTTCCTTAATATGGCATTATTTTTTCAATAAGTTTTTGTTTTAACATAAAATATTTTATATTATTGTAATTTATTTTCTTATTATATTATATTGATTATATTAATTATATTGATTAATATATGATAATCTTATATATTACCCTGACCCAGAGATCATAAACTTGTTTCATTTGTTTATGACTTGTAACACTTAATAGTATATTGTTTAATCTTTTAGTTTTTTCTTAAGGTATTTGTGATGGAACTCAGATCCTCCCACATGCTAAGCAAGCACTCAATCACTGAGCTATACACTCAGCTCTTTTTATTTTTATGTTAAACTGAATATTGAACCCAGGGGCATTCTGCCTTGGAGCTGAACCTCAGCCCTATTTTCTTTATTTTTTAATTTTAAAACTAATTCTTTACCGGGCATGGTGGCGCACGCTTGTAATCCCCGCAATTGGGAGGCAGAGACAGGAGGATCGCGCAGGTTCAAAGCCAGCCACGCTGGTTTAAGATACCCTGTTTCAAAATAAAAAAAAATTATTAAAAAAGGTCTGGGAGTGTAGCCCAGAGGTAGAAGGGCTTCCAGGAACCCCAGTATTTGGGAGGCTGAGACAAAAGGATTGAGAGTTTGTGACCAGCCTTAGCTATTTAGTGAGTCCATCTGCAAATTAGTGAAAACTTGTTTCAAAAAAAAAAAATAATAAGGCTGGGATGTAACTGTGAGGTAGAATGCCCCTGGGTTCCATCACTACTACCACAAAAAAGAAGAAGAAATAAAAAAATAAAACAAGAACTTCAAAGTTGCCGAGGCTGGCCTCAAACTTGTAATCCTCCTGTCTTAGTCTCCCAAGTACTGAGATTATGCCACAGCACCGGGCTCCATTTTAATTTATTTTGTCATACTGTCTGAGTTGTCTGTGCTGGCACTGAACTTGCAATCCTTCAGGCTTAGCCTCCTGAGTTGCCAGAATTATACGCATGTGCCACTTTGCCTGGCCCATTTTATCTAGTCTTTTGCCTGGCCCATTTTATCTAGTCTTGCTAACAACAATTGAATAAATTTCTATTTATTAGTTAGGATTTTTTCCTCCTTCCCTCCCTCCTTTCTCCCATCCTTTTCTCCTCCCTTTCTTTCTTTCTTTCTTTCTTTCTTTCTTTCTTTCTTTCTTTCTTTCTTTCTTTCTTTCTTTCTCTTTTTACAACAGTTGAGCATGTACCACTGAGTTACTCCCCCAGCCTAGAACTGTCATTCTCAATTTATGCAATTTCTCCTTATCATCAACAGATATTATACACAAGTGTAATATTGTACCTAAAGTACCAAACCTTTAACTTTTAAACCAAATAGTTGGTATAAACTCATCTTGAGTTCTGATTATATTGTGTGTACCATATTCAAGTCCTGAAACATCATAATTGTTTCTTATATCATATTAAAATGTCACTTTTTCTTATTTAGATAATTAATAAGTTGCCTTCAATGACAGAAAATTAGTATTACCTTTTCCTGCAATAAATGTTCCATGTTTCCTAGTATTAAGTGAAATGTTGAGTGAACTTGAGTTTTCTTCCCCAATTCTGTAGTTGAAAATAAATGGTTTGTTTCCCATGCAAATATGAAAAAGTATGTTTGGTAAGACTAGATTGTAAGCACTGAATATTGAAATTAATTAGCATCCACACTGCACTGAACATTACAGTCCCAGAGGATTGCAATAATGAACGTTGAGAGTAACTACACATATGAGACACCCTGTACCATTATTCCTTCATGTTATGTAAATAGACATAACCCTTGAAGAGTCAAAATGTACTAAGGAATCAGTTGGACCACAAACCTAAGAGGATCGAGGTGTAAAAGGACATCATTCCTCTATGCAAAGTGTAATATATTTTCTTACATCATAACTATGTATGTTCTTAAAACTGATATCACAAAATAACACACCACCATCAAATAATTATGTTTAAACAACACATTCAGTTTATCGACCTTCTTTGAATTAATTATTATTGTGCTTAAATAAGCATTGATTTCTCAACACAAAAACCAGTGATGAATACTGGTGCACCTAATTTCAGTCTACTCGTCTCATTTCTTTCTTTCCTATATCACCAGGTGTTGGCCCACTTTCAAGTTTAAACATTTGTTCCAAGTAGAATTTTAAAAGTCAAACTATTTTAGTTAATTCACAGTCCAACTAAACAGATACTTAAAACTCACAGACACAGATTCCTGATAAATTGCTATAGCTTGCATGAATTTGTGGAGTTGATTACTAGTTCTCCATAGAGTGATACTAACTGAATCAGCTTCTGTGATAAAGATCTACCTTTCAGTGATTCCTGTTGCCTACACATTTTGAGTGGGGCACTTGAACAGTTTGTAAAGGCTGTATACATTTTTGAGACTTAGAAAGTCTTTTGCTTCAGCTTTTCTTAGCTAATGATGCTCTTCATTGTACTATTTCAGAATGGAATTTACTCTCAAAGTTTCATTTGCCTTAAGATGATCTCTTGCTTGGAAAAGGTAAATGTGATGAGACTAGTGAAATAATTAAATCATAAATATCTTTGAAAGTCTTAAAATGGTCATTCATAGTGAATTGCCAACTAGATATGTGATCAAATATCTATTATAAATACTTTGTATTTATGCAAATATCTAATCTTAGAAGTTACCTTACTAGGAAAATGCATATTATAACTAGGAATTTTTATTGTTGAATGGGATAATATATAAATTCACTAAGGCATCACCAAGAGCAAATTCTTGTAAGATTTTCTTTGTTTTTCTTCTCCTCATGCTTTTACATATGAATGGGTAGTGTTGAACATGATTTTTAAGAAGGTTTGGACTTATTCTTATATATGCTATTAAGTTTAATAAATTACATATTACCTATAACCCCAATCCTTAGATAGTTCCCATTTAATATTATTTATCTTCATATTTTCTTATAATTTTGCTCTTTGCCTTACATTTAATATACTAATACAAGAGTTTGGAAAACCAAGCAGATTTGTCTCTAAAATGCTATCAGCTTCTTAACTTATCTAAAAGTTCTAAAAAGTTAATTGGCCATGGCAGAATAACTCAAGACTGCCATATTCTATGAACCTGATCCATAATAAAAACATGTTTATCAATTGACTCTAAATAAATCCAACACAAAATTTATTGCAAATATCTAGGAAGGGCCCAGAGGAGAAATTCTAATCTCAAATATTAAATTTTAGTAACAAATCCCTCTTATATACTATGATGCCTTTTAGGGAAGGGTTGACTGAGTCATTACCATGATTGTTTTTTCTCCTGTCTGTTTTGGGTGTGGTATAGTTTGGGATAATAAAAGAGATTTTAAAGGCTGGTTGGACCTGAAATTTATTCTGAAAACATGTCACTCCTACTTCGATGTAAGGTATCCAAATTCACTCAATGCAGTTAAGGTGCCTAACAGAGCATCAGAGCATGGGTAACATAGTAGAGATAACACTACTGAGTTTTGGAGAGGCCTTAGTGAACACATAGGTAGGTAAACACATCACTTGGAACAAATAATTGGATCTATGAATTTGTGTGAGATTGTGGAAAGAATATTCACTGCGCTAGGCATAAAATTATTACCACTGTTATTGGTGCTGTTATTTTTACTATCTCAATGGAATTTATGCAACAACAGAAAGTTACACAGAGCTTTTAACTTGTGCAATAGTGACATGAAGATGTTTGTTAGACATTTAAAAATTATTATCTCATTATGCAGATATGGACACATAGAACATTTTAGTTATGCATATTTACATGTAGTTAGGTTTACATTACTTTAGGCATTGTGTGTATTGTACATATTATTTGCAAGTCTCTTTCTCTAGTCATCAGTCCCTGTGAAATTCCCATTGTAGTGATGATTAGGATGGTGTATGCAAAGCACCTGGGGTCATCACTCTAACAGGAGACTCTTGTGATTTACGGCTATTTCTGTTGTTGTTCATGGTAGCTTTTTCTTGTTTTTGTTACATAACTGAATTTATTTTCTCAACAATAATAGGTACCCAAATATTAGAAATTAGGAATTCTTCAGTTGAAGTTAACTCATTCCAACTTTTTAATTCATAATCTCACTATTTTTATTACATGTCAGGGGTTACCATCTATACTACCTAGGATTACTTTCAATAGAAAATGCAATGCAAGGTCCTTATAACATAAATGTATATATTTTTCACATAGAAATAAATTTAGAATCAGGAAATGAATAGTGCTGAACTTTGTCACAAGAACCTGCTCTTCTTTTTTCCTACAATCTTTAGTTTGTAATTTGTGTCCCTTCCTGACATGATGGTTGATCTAACAATCATAACTGATGAACAATTATGAAAACATAAAATAGATGTACTAGATGTATATTTTGGTTTGTTTCTACTATTGTTTTTAAATAGGAAAAGGATAGCTCTTGTAGCTTTTCCATAAATCTGAATGAAAGGGTAGACTCTTGTTTACATTAAATTTTCTATATCTGGGTCAAAGACATCAACCAACCACCTTAATTGAGTACTTGGGAGTTATTTTCCAACTTCCATTTGTTTAGGGTTTCTAGACCTAAACAAGATAGAATTCCTTAGAAAAGAAAAAAGAGTGATCTGCATACTGAAAAGACAATGAGCCGATAGATTTAAGTTTCAATCATATTTTAATCTACAAACAAAGAATTGGAGTAAAATTTTTAGTCACAATTTTCTCATGTATAAAATGATGAAATAATATATATCTCCCTATGCTTATGAGAAGTTAATAAGATAATGCCAATCATCCAGTGCAGTATCTGGTTCATACTATGTTCTCATGATTATATTGCTTTACATGAAGGTGAGGTTTGGGAAGATATGGGTGTTGATGTCTAATAAATCTCAGCAGTTGCAATTTGGCAGTATGTGAGGTTGAAATGGACAGGTGTTGTGTGTATGTTTCTATCATACTTAATAAGATGTATAATGCACCAATAAAATATATTTAAAAAGAAAAAAATAAAAAAGCATTCTATGAAACTATATTCTGTCAAAGGAATAAAAACAATAAAGATTATTTCTATCACTATTCTAGCAAATATAATTAAGAAATTATATTGAATGTATAACTCATAGAATGTGCAATGAAACCACGGTAATATAAGAATATTGATATGTCGCACTTTTATATTTAAACAAAAATAATAAATTAAAATCTACACTTTTTAATTAGCATAATTATTGTTATTTAAGAGGATGTTAAGGCTGGGTGTGGTGGCACAGGCTTGGGAGGATCATGTCGATTCGAAGTCAGCCTCGATGGCTTAAGAGACCCTGTTTCCAAATAAATATATAAAAATTAGGTATCTGGGAGTGTAACCCAGATGTAGAAGGGTTTCCCAGTAACCCCACTACCACCAAAAATAAATAAATAAATAAAATAAAGGAAAGGATGCGATAATTTGAAAGCATTTGCACGGCATGGCTATATCAACTCACTTAAGTAAATTCACAGAATATGTCAGTAGTCCCATTAAGGCTTTATTATAATGCTGATTCTGAATGAAAACGGAATGTTTTTTCAACTATATGAATGGACTCTTGCTATAGTTGATCAGGAAGCTTAAGAATGATATGATATATTTGATGTTGAAACATATTTAATAAAAGCGGAACAAAATATAAGAAGAAACAGCTTCTTAAGTGGAAAGGTAACTTAGAGAAGAAATGATATGTTTCTATGCTTCAGCCACTTTCCATTTTGCTTGGTTTTATCTACTGTGAGTTCTATACTACAAACCACGTGAACATCTGGAATTATTTCATAAGCCACTCAAACATCTGCAATAGTTTCCTAACAAGGCCCTACATCTACACATACTGTAGCCTCCTTATTTTTATGCCCAATACTCCAATGAAAGTTATCATCCTAAGATATAATAAAACTGTATAATACTTGTTTTAAAAAGGTCAGACTGTCCTTTAACAGAGGAAGATTAAATATGTTTAATAATCATGACTATCTTTGTCCTAGATTTGAAGTTCCTTGCTGGTCTTCTCCCCTATCATTTCTTTCTTGTATGATGAGAACATAAACTTCAGGCTCCAAGTTGCTACTGCTCCTTTCACTCTATCTTTGCTGTTCCATCTCACTGGCATATGTTTCCCCTTAATTTAGCCCATAGAAAACTTGTTATGGACCAGGTCTGATTTCATATTTTTGTGAGTCCTTTCCTGACATTCGTAGGTGAGTGTAATTATCTTATCCTTTCTATTCCCAGGACACTTTATTTATAATCCCGCTGCAAAAGTTGTCATGACGTCACCTATTTTCTAGTTATCTATGAATTTGCTCCCATTTTGGCTGGGTCAAAAGTTCCTATTCTTTTTTTTCTTACTCAGCTCACCACTTGATTTGAGGATATACACAGTGCAGCCTCCAATAAATAAGTTGAGTTAAATTAATATCCATGAATCTGTCACCTGGACAGTTAACGTTTCATACCCTAGGGTTTGTTTGCTTTTGCTGTCTTCTGTTCTTGGATCAGTATCCATTTGCTTTCATGACACATTGGGATGAACATCAATAACCCATTTCCTTCCAAGTTCACCTTTCTGATAATTTTAAGCTGTAACTCCAAGCCTTCTGCTTACATCATCTGTTTCCTCCAATGATCCTTTACTTCTATTTTTCAATTATAGATAACTAGGTCATATATAGTATATAACACACGATTTCTCCTTTCTTTCTGGACTGTCTCTAGTAAAAGCTTATATTCTTTGACATTATTGTAGTTAGTATTATTGCTCATACTATTTTGTGACATTGGGGATTGAAACCAGGGGCATTGTATCTCTGAGCTATACCCCCAGCCCAATTTTATTTTCCATTCTTTTATTTGGAAATGGTTCCACAAAATTGCTGACAGCTTCACTAAGTGGCTGAGGCTAGCTTCAAACCTGTGGTTCTCCTGTCTCAAACTCCCAAGTACTAGGATAATAGGCAAGCTCTACCAAATCCACCTATTCTTTAATATTAATAATTTCAGGTCCATAGAAAGAGAAATTTCCTTGCTAAACCCTCATTATGTTTCTCTTGTCTTCTCTCAGTGTCTGCAACAGTAAGAAGAGAGGTCAAACTCCTAGCCTTGTTACTTTATTTTTAAATGAGTTTTTTAATCTATAGATTACAAGGAGAATGGAAAAGCCCATGATCAAAATTAAGCATTATTGATTTCAATTTTTTTTCTATTATTATATTTTTTTCTGGAGAGGCTAAATATATTCAGAGCCTTCCCTGATTAGTCCAATAGCATCTAGCTTAGAGTCCACCATTATAATTGGGTAAACATGGATATTCATTGTTCTTATTTGTGTTTAGTTTTCATACATGTAAAATGTGAGAAATATAGCCAATATATATTCAGCTTCTTAAAATTCTTAATTTAAAAATTTCTGTTTTAGCTAATTTGCAGTTAATACCAGAAGACATTCATTGTTAGAGGGAGGTGTAGTGAATAATTCAAAAAGTCACAGCATAATACAATATCAGAGTTGGAGGGAAGATTAATGAGTGGTTAGTTCAGTCATCTTTCTTGTAGTAGAGATCTCAAAGTGGCATCCATACTCAGTGTCATTTTCTGTAAATTGAATATCGTATGTAACAATAAGTTTATAAAACAAAACTTAAGTAAAACCAGCTGTGGTAGTACATGCTTGTAATACTAGTACTTGGGAGACTGAGACAGGAGGTCAGCCTCAACAAAGTAGCAAGACTAAGCAAATTAGTGAAACCCCAATTCAATATATATATATATATATATATATATATATATATATATATATATATATATATGTGTGTGTGTGTGTGTGTGTGTTGTGTGTGTGTGTGTGTGTGTGTGTGTGTGAGTGTGTGTAAAGCTCAGCTCAAAGGTAGAATGCCCCTAGGGCTCAATTTCCAGTACCATATACACACAAAAACACACATACACATAAATAAATAAATTTAAGCATACGTCCCTCCCATACCCAAACAAATAAATAACAAAAATAATTTAACCTGTTCTACTGCTGGACAGGATAACTTATCAGAAAATTCTTACAGCTTGCATTTTGAATTCTTATCTCTGATCCACCTGTAGTTGAAAAGCCTAGAGATCTTAAAGAATGTACCCCCAGAACTATATAAGATCCACAGTCATCACTTTGAGTAAAAAAAATAGCCTTTTCAGCAAGCCATTGACATCTTCTGTGGAAGACAGAATTCTAACGAGCATGCCACCACCCTCAAAAGCCCACACCCTAATTCTCAAGTTGGGAATATAATAAGGTATTTACTATAGTGATTAGGTTATATAATACGGTACAGTAGAATTTAAGAGACAGGGATTTTCCAAATTGGTCTAAGTTAGTGCTATGAACTCTAAACAGCTGAACACTTTTTCTGGTTGATAATAGAATTGAGAAATATTCACACCAGAAGAGGTACCTGCCATCCTTTGGCAGGCCTTAGAGAGAACACAGGAGGGGAGGGCAGGTAGTTTCTAAGAGCAGAGAGCAACTCCACCTTAGAAGCTCAGCCCTACAGTTGTGCGGGACAGAAGGCGCCATTGACCAGCAATAACCCGGGAGGAGAGTTCTCTGTACCCCCTCCAGGTGAGGGCTAAGCCCAACAGCACCTGAGCCTCAGCCTTGCTATACCTAAGCAGATACACAAGCCCATAGGACACATTTCTGACCTACAAACTGAGAGCTAATAATTGGACGTTCTTTAAGGTGCATAGTTTATGCCAATTTGTTATGTAGTATATCCTTCCCTTCAAAATATATCATCTAAGAAATAATGTAAAACAGAATTCTCAAAGAGTAAAGTGAGATACACTAGTAATACTGAAATCATTTTTAAAACCTTACCAAGGGATCTAGAAAATTTTTACAAGAGAAAATGTTTTAATCATGTCATGCTCATAAAAATTGTGTTTGACGTAGACTGATATGTCATGTAAATCTGGGCATGGTGGCTCAAGCGTGTAATCCCAGCATTTGGAAGGCTGAGACAGGAGGATTGTGGTTCATGGACAGCCTCAGCTACTTATTGAGGCTGTCTGAAACTTAGTGAAACCCTGTTTCAAAATAAAGAATACAAAATTGGGCTAGTAGTGTAGCTCAGAGCTAGAGTATCCTTTGGTCCCATTCCAAGTTCAAAAAAAAAAAAAAAGACAATCATATGAAGAAAATCATAGATATTTAATCTCTAGAATTTCCAGAAAGAAGTTGTTCATATTCTAGTAACAAGCATTTGACATTTATGAAGAAATAAACAAGTAAAGGTAGTTACTTCAACTGCCAAATTTTATTTAATGAATAATACTAGATATTTTGTTGTCAATATTTATGGTCATAAAAGTACTTTTAATTTGTAAAGAAATGTTCTCATTCAAAAAATATACATTGCAAACTGCGAATATTACATAGAAGTCATTGCTAACACTTATTGAGCTATTAGTATAGTCCATCATAACATTAATGCAGAGGTGATTTCTCTTATCAAATGATTCTGATTTACAGATCAGGAAATTAATTTTCCTAAAGCTATAGAATAAATTTTTACAGAGGCATAATGTAATTCACTCCAGACTCCATGACCTCTACATCACTATGCTGTAATTTTTGTTTATGTGTGGTATAAAAATTATTTCCCATAATATTACAATAAACTAAAACACTAAGGTAAATATCCTTTCATCTTTCTTAGAATGATGGCACATTCCTGTAATCCCAGTTCTTGGGACTCCAAGACAAGAGGATCACAGGTTCCAGGCCAGATTCATCAACCCAGCGACTTAGGAAGACACTGGTTTCAAAATAAAGTAAAGAATAAAAAAGGGCTAGAGAGTTATCTCAGAGGTAGAATGTTCCTCAGGCAAATACCCAATATCCCCCAAAGAGTCATTTATTTCATTAAAAAACTGCAATTTTACAATTCTGATATTTACATGGGTAATGGGATATTTCCCCAGTAGTTAGGCACTACAAACCAGATATTAAGAATTTCTTTGCCATGAACCATTAAAAAACAAGCATACTTTGATGACAAATATTCCATAAATAATAACTCTCCTGCTAACCAAGTCCATTGCATGTTTTTTTGCATATGGTCTGTCCGCATTATGTTCCCCAGGAAAACCAGGTCTTCTAAGTTCTTTCTTTCCTGCGGGTGTCCAGAAAAAGGGAAATAAGTAATCACACACATGCTGCTAAAACACTTGAGAGAAGTGATGTCATCTTGGAATGGGCAGCAATACTCATAAGAATGATATCACTGGTGAAAATTGCACTGGGGAAGTGATTTCAGCCTAATTTGGACTTTGCGAGCCCTGGCTCACCGCGGGTACACAGATGTCCAATGTACCGGAGATGGCTTTAGCAATCACCTGACTTGTACAAGAATTAAGCCATGCCAATATTTAGGCCATCTCATCTTCATTTCTGTAATCTAAGCACCTGCCACAAAAACTGCCTTGTATTTCTCCTGAATGAAATACTAAAAATATGACTTCAATGCACTAATAAAAATTAAAAACAATATTTGTTGATTTTTAAATTGTGTGTGTGTGTATGCGTGTGTGTGTGTGTGTGTGTGTGTGTGTGTGTGTGTGTTTGAGAGAAACATTGAAGAGAGATAGTTTTCTGGAAAAGAAAAAGGAGTTTGCTTTTTTTTCCCCTCCAGTGTTATATCTCACTTGACCATGAACATAATGCTTCAATGTTCATCTCAATAAGTAGTCAGTATAACTTCTACAGTTACAGAGAAGAGGCTAGTATGCCCTTGGCATTTTCTCTGATACCAGATAATGACACACCATTACAAACAAGATGCTTCAAATTCTGTTCTATGTGGTCTGAAACTATGTGAACTTCTGCAAATAAAAGTTCTCATTTGGAAATTATCAGTCTCTCAAAAGTAAATTTACAAGGTAGTGCGCCAGAGAAATAATGCACTCATTATTGGTATTATTACCAAAATACTAGAAAGACAGAATGATTTGTCAAAGATCATTTAACAAAGCAAGTCCAAAGTAATAGTGCTATGGTTTGCAAAGGAGTCCATTTTTTAGGTGTCATGTTGCCCAACTCAAGTCAGCTTAACATTTTCAAGACACCCACCACTCACTACGCTCAGTGTGAGTGTATGTCTCTATTGCGCTGAACTTCAGTATGCTGTGTAATTATAGTGTACCAATGAAAATTTAAAAACTGATTATAGAGATTATCAAATATTTTATATCTTTATTATGAATAGCCACACCTTAGGATATTTTTTTAGGTAATATATATATATATATATATATATATATATATATATATATATATATATATATTTAGGTAAAAATATATATGTAATGTGACAATGATATCTATATGTCACTGTTTGCTATTTTTAATGAAATAAATGACTCTTTGGGGGATATTGGGTATTTGCCTGAGGAACATTCTACCTCTGAGCTAACTCTCTAGCCCTTTTTATTCTTTATTTTATTTTGAAACCAGTGTCTTCCTAAGTCGCTGGGTTGATGAATCTGGCCTGGAACCTGAGATCCTCTTGTCTTGGAGTCCCAAGAACTGGGATTACAGGAATGTGCCACCATTCTAAACTCATGGTAGTCAGCATGAAAAAGAATAAAACAAGCCGGGCGTGGTGACGCACGCTTGTAATCCTAGCATTCGGGAGGCTGAGTCAGGAGTATCTTGGTTCGCGGACAGCCTCAGCTACTTAGTGAGGCCCTTTGCAACTCAGTGAGACCCTGTTTACAAATAATGAATAAAAAATTGGGTAGGGGGTGTAGCTCAGAGGTCAAATGCCTCTGGGTTCGATCCCAGACCCGCAAAAAAAAAAAAAAAAAAAAAAAAGAAAAGTAAGAAAAAGAAAAAAAAATGTATTCATTCAAAATAAACTGATTCTCTCTCTGGTGATGGGCTGGTATAATTATTTTTCTTTCTCTAATGTATAGTGTTTCTGGATTTAAGCAACACACATACTATAAAAAATTAATTGTAATCAAAATTTTAGAAGAAGTAGTGGGGAAATCCAGTTTTGAAGAGCTTGATTTCCGGGTCTGTTGGATAAGGATAAGCAAATACTCTTTGACATTGAAAAATTTGTTTTTCATGCTGGTCTCTTTTTCTTCATCTATAAAATTAGGATAATTCCAACACCAAATTAATTTGGTTATTTAAGGAAAGTAAATAGAAAGTCATGCATAAAGTATCTGATACGTAGAATAAACACAAAACTAGAAACTCATAAACTCAATGTAAGGATACAGAAAGCAATATTTTATTTATGGACTTAAATTTGCTAGGTCAACACTCATTTTTTAAAAATGCTTTTATCGGCTGGGCGTGGTGGCTCATGCCTGTAATCCCCTCGCTTGGGAGGCCGAGACAGGAGGATTGCGCAGGTTCAGCCGCGCTGGTTTAAGAGATCTGTTTCCAAAAATAAAAAAGTATAAAATAGGTCTGCGAGTGTAGGAGGGTAGGAAGAAGGGCTTCCAGGAACCCCAGTACCACCAAAAAATAATGCTTTTATTAGTGTATTTTGATTATGGAAATAATGAGACTCAATGTAATGTAAACATACTTGCCCAAAACTATTGTTTTAATTTGGACAAAAATAAAAATTTATTTTGTACATTTATCTTAAGAACTTATCTTCCTAAGAAGGTTTTCTGTTTCGTTACTACAATCTGTTTTATTTGGTTACTTTTGATCTTCATCATCAAATCCATAGACATTTTGTTAAAAAAAAAGAGCTGTAATATTCTCAAATGTTGCCTTGGATTATTAAGATGAAAATGATAAGAAAATGCACATCATTTTATGTACTCAGTTTGATTCACCTGCTCGAGTGATTTATGAGAAAAAACATTCACAGGCTATTTTTCTACTTCAATAAATATTGCATCATACTTTAAGTTAAACTTATTTTTAATTAAAAAAAGAACAAAAGAGTAAGATTTTCTTAAAAATTTGATGCGTTGTAATTACACATCGCATTGGGGTACAGAGTGATAAAAACACATGCACAGCACTCCTGGAGCGCATCCTTCTGAATCCTGCCCCTTCCCTGGCCCTCCCCTCCCTGACGTGTCCTTAAGACTGGGCTTGGTAGCTCTGTAAACATGCATAACGTGTAGCATGATTTTAACTGTTACATCCTTCACTCTCCATGCCCTATCCTCCTTCCCTAAACACTCTCAATCAGTACATTTGAGTCTCTGCTCTTCTACCCGATGTGATCCATATTCCTGAATTTCTCTCTAGCACCCATATATAAGAGAAAACATAGACCTATGTGCTTTTGAAACTGGCTAATCAAGCTCAGCATAATATCCCCGAGTTCCATCCATTCTTCTGCCAATGACATTTTGTTATAATTTTGTCATAATTTTGCTGAATAACAATTCCAAATTTTTATTCCTTTAGCTGAATCTAATACAAAACAAGATAATGTTTCTTGGTATAATTAAACTACAATATTTTGGAAATGTTTTATTGAAGCCAAGGCATCTATGTAAGTTACTAATTTTGAAAACTTACTCTATTTTCTTCATATTAATAGCTTGTTAGTTTAATATGCACAAACAGAAACATTATTTTGATTGTTTTGCAAAGATTTTGACTTTATCAATAAAGAACAAAGATAAATAACCTATTAATTTAATTAATCTATACATCTCCCTGTTCTCAAATTAGCCACAGACTTCCCCAAATGCCTCTAAATTATTATATGTTTTTATATAAATTGAGACACCCAGATTGAGACTTTGTCCTAAAGTTTACTAGGATTGTGAGACCTACAATTTCTTTTCTATAATTCCTTCCTTTACTCCACCTTCCATTTTCCTCTCTTCCTCCTTCATATCTTCTGCTCCGCTTCATCATTTTCTCTCTTAAAAATATTCTGGAGTAGTCAGGTGTGGTGACACATGCCTGTAATTCTAGTAACTCAGAAAGGAGGCTGACGCTGAAGGATAGCAAATTTAGTTTCAGCCAGTGCAACGTAGCAAGTCCCTGTCTTAATATAATGTATATATGTGATATATAACATATAATAATATAATGTATGATATGACAAATGATATATGATATATATAATGAAAGGGAATAAAGATATAGCTCAGAGAGCACCAGATTTCAGTCTTCAGTAACACACACACGTATATACACACACATATGTATAGAAAGAAATACATATACAGGTATAAAAGATCTTTACTAGAAAATGTATATTCTACAATAAAAAAGGCCTCTTAGAGAATGATATTAATAGATATTATTAAAGGGAAATTTAATCTCAATCAATTAAACTCGATTCTCTTCAGATCTTCTGAGACAAATGTAGGAGCCGTTTGTCTGGCGCGTGCATTGTATTGAAGTCTAAGTGAACATGGATTGCAAATTAAGTGGTGGGGACCCTAAAGATGGTAGGTGAGACCCTGTCCACACATCCGCAAAGCTCAGCTTCAGGGAGTAATTTAAGGACAGCACGCCGACGCTGAGAGCTCGCTCGAGTTCAGCAGTCTACGAGTTCAGAATTAAACAGTGAAGGACTGAGAACGAGGTGAGTGAGCATTAAAGTTGCCCAATTATTTATTTGACCTTAAGTAAATATGTCTTTCTCAGTTTTCAAATGTGTAATATGTCAGTAAATTCTCTTCATGTCTATTTACAGAATGTTAGACATATATTTTTAAAGTTATTTTCTCAAGTCATTTACACTTGTTTTGCATACCGTATTATCAAACTTATTAACATCTACATTATGTGCAAGGTAAAAGAGAAACATAAGAGCTCTGAATCAAATACTGTAAATATTTGTGAATGACTTTGGAGTTCAGAGTCAGTATACACAGAAAACAAAGTGAAACAACATCTCGGTGTCCAAGTAGTTGCATTTCAGTGTTTTTAATAAACCACAGAAAATCTATTGCTAGTAGACACAAGAGTTCAAGAAAAAAAGAAAAAGAAATCTATGCTTGAAAAGTTGAAGCACAAACCAGTCAGCTAATTTTCCCCAGATGATCTATTTCTTCTTAATTAAAATTTTTCCTAATTAAGATAATTTCTTTATTTGTACTTTAAAAACACTAAAAAATATAAGTAGACCAAAGAGGATAGTGCTATTTCCCAGGTAGGACAATTTTCATTTAATTGTTCATTAACTCTTTTTAAAAAGCATATGCTTCTACTTAACCCTTTAGGCCATATGTTGAATCTATATGTATTGAAGAATACATATATTTTAAATATGTATATTATGCAGATTTCTGAATATGTATATACATATATATATACATATATATTCTGTAGTTCCTCATATGTTTAAAAGGGACCTATTAAAACAAGTGCAAAAGCTCAATGATTATTTCTTCTAAAAGCTACAAGAAAATTATAAGATATCTAGGATTAGCAGAAAGTCCTATCAGGTAATTACGATCCAGGAGCAGGATTATGGAGTGAATATTTGTGCATCCTCCTCAAAGGTAGTAGGTTTAAGCCCTATCTTCTAGTAAAGGGGCTTTCTTGATGGGATTAAAGAAAGCAAATTTGATGATCAGTCATTCATAAATTCTCAAAATGTAAAAGTTACTTCTAAGTAGAAATTACTACTAAGATTTAAAACCACAGTATATGAAAATAAATTTGTATTTGGGGCAACCTTTGGTCTAGTTCATACTGGGTAAAACATCCATCCAATGCAGTCTTTGATTCCCAGCATTCTGGACTTGGAGGAAGCATCTAGAGGACATTCCAGTAATGAAAATGAGGTGTGAGATGTAATCATTTATTGTGAGCTGTTCATCCTTTTTTATCATCACTTCTTCAAGTATATATAACAACTTATTTTCAGACACAACTTCAAAGTGAGAGGAAAGTAAATGCCATATGCTCACCTGACTCATTTGTCTTTTGTACTGAAAATATTCAAAATATTTAAACTCTCTAATTGCTAGCAAAAGAAAACCAATTATAATGAGGAGTTTTCTTGCTTTTTTTGGTTATCTTTTCTTGCTTTTAGAATAGCTAGTGTCAATTACAATCCAATTGTCATTTTTGACCAGCCACATTGAATGCTCAGAGTTGTGAAACAAGAGGTCAGATAATATGTTAACATTAAAAATAAGTAAACAAGCAAAAGCTACCACGAGTTAGGGCAATGGAATTTGAGGATCGTATTTTATATTTTAGAGCCTGGAAGGGCATTTTGTAATTTAAAGCAGGTCATTATAAAGGAGATTTTATATTGCATGTAAACTAACTTGGGCTAATAAACAATTTAGAAAGGACAGTGACTAGGCAGGGATCCGACATTTCCCAACTTCCAATCGAACAGGTTTTAAGGATGTTATGTCTACCGTAATGAAAGTAATTTCACTTGAGTTATTAATCATAAGTGACTATCCAAATTCTGAATAGTATTTTATCTTGGGTTATATACTGAATATGAGTTGTGCTTTGATTGATAACAAAGAGCAGGCTAATTGACCTGTTCCTTAGCAACTGTTTTGTAGGGTGTAGTCTGGTTTCGATCCTTTAGATTTTACTAATGTATCTGTTGGACAAATCTAGAAAATATAATTAAATGGAAGTTTTTATCTCGTGGGTCTAGAAGTAAAGTGGGTATTCGCTTGACTAGTGCTGTAATTTGAAGGCCCTTCTATGACAGGAGGAGTCTGCAAATGGTGGATAAGCCAAGGAAGAAATCATGGAATCATCCTGCCCCATGGAATGGAAGAGAGAAAGCAACAAATAGAGTTTCACCCAGAACTTGGAGCTTAATTCTCTCAGTTTCCACAAAACCTTCATGTAAACTATTGCAAATCGTTTACTCACAACAATGGGCAAAACATTTTTTGGAATGGAGTGTTGTTGACATTGTGCCAGATTTTCCAAAATCTACTGAAGACTAAACTTTCATTGCTTAAAGTTGATTATAGAAACATGATGATCATCCCTGCTTTGTTAAATCAAGTTGAACCCTATCAGTGTGTAGTGTTCTATACAACAAATAAATTCTTCATGAACAGCATATTTTTTGAGCTATGGGACACGAACAGTTGAGAGTAATAGAATGAGGCAGTCTCTGTCATTCAGATGTGCCACTTGGGATTTCTATAGCCAATTTTTGTGGCCTGAGGTTAAGAACAGGCACACTGAGGTTAAGACCAAAAAGATGAAGAGCCAAGATGAGAAAAATGTGATTAAATCGAGCTTGAAACTGCCATTAATTAAGTCAACTGTAAAGGTGACTGTACTTCTAGACTTCTAGTCACAGGAATTGGTACATTTCATCTTTTCCAAAAGCAATTTGATTCAAATTCGGAATTTGCCACAGCCAAAGGAATCTTAATTTGCCCACGGTATAGGAACTATCAGAATGTATTGTCATCCAGGGTGACCTATGCAGTTGACCTTAAATATCAAGTAATACCTTCTATTGCCAGAAACTACAGTGCAAATCATATTGCCTGGACTGAACACAAATACCAAATACAGAGTTCAGGGTCATTGAAAACTATCAAAACAAGCAGAAGGACAACAAGAGAAAGACCATGTTCCCATCTTCCTATTTATTGTGGTCTTATAGTGTTGACATAATAATGCCGCCAGAATCCCTCTTATCTGACAGCAAAGAAGGTAACATGTGTTTCAGTAAATGAGACGCAGCGAGGCTTGAGTCTATTTTTCTGTCTCCTGGGGCTCAAAGAAGAAACTGAAGCTATGCATTTGTGGCTCATTCTACCATCTGCTATTCAAATGGTTGCTATTAACCACGACCACTGGTGTTTTAACCTTTCTGCATCATTCAGATGTTTTGCTGACAGGCTGAAAAAAAATGTAACTGGATAGAAGGAGACACTCCATTTTGAGACCTGAATTGTGCAGCTAATAAGATTCATCATCAATTAAATGAGGGTATATGTTAGGTACATCGCATGACCAGTTACATTTCTCTGGGATGAATCTATCCATCCCCTCTGTTAAAAGGCCATGAAATAATTTTCTTGATATTTTATTACCATTGAGTTGTAAAATTTAACAGCAGAACCAACAATGTCTGAAATCTACCTCTTAGAGTAGAAAGACACAATGTGGAAGATTTAAAGCTTACCCAACAAGACATCCAGAAGTAAGGAACTGAATGCTTCCTGTGAGCCTTAGTTAGAACTCAAATCGCGACTGAACAGAACGACTCTCGACTCCCCCTTCATAAAAATAGTCACTCCACATATTTCAAACCCAAAAGCTTATTTCTTCCTTCACAAGGACATACGCTTAATGTAAATTTTTTCTTTGCCCTCCACTTTAGTGGGGGGAAAGCCGCTATTGTGTTACAAATCAAATCTCTTCACAGAATATCTTTATTTTTTCATTCATTTATAGAAAAATGCAAAGGATACCCAAGCCCTCAGAATAAAAATTTCTTTTTTCCTTAACAACGCTACTCTAGGGTAGAGTTTAGGGCTATAAAAAAACTTCAAGGGCTAAGAAAGAATGCTAAATTGTTTATCATTGCTGCATGGTGCAGATAAGACGAGCCAAGCTTGAACTAGGTTACATTATTTATGTAATGCATTATACTCACAAAGAAATGGTAACTATTACATATTTTTAAAATGAAATTAAATTCTCCTGTCTTTTGACGTGCATACTATAAGAAATAGCATATATTAAAGCATGCTATATAGCAAAGCATATCTTTTGATTACCCATGGATAGTTTTATCCAGACTTAATTCTCACAAAATGGGGCAGTTAGAAAGCAGCACAAATAACTGAGATTTTTGTATGCAGTGTTACTGTGGTTACCGAGCCCTTTGAGGTAAAAGCTTAATTTAACAAATTTGGACTCCATGGCTAAGGATTTGTGAGAATAAGTGTTACTCCCGAAGGTACCAGTCACATGGATGAGTATGTCTGATCAAAGATAAAGGAAGAAACACAGAACTGAAACTTAAAAGAATTAACGGGCTCAACTACCATGTTTCTAGAGACTCTTCTCTCATCTACATATCGAAGCTAAATGTTTTTCCAGAATTGGAAATTATACTATTTCCCCAACTCAAAATCATTCCAAACCTTAATGCTGTGTATAAAATAAAAAATACATATCTTCTGCTAATCTTCTGATGACCCAGCCACAAAATAATCCCACATAATTCATTCCAACTTTCCTCTTTCCTTTCTACTTTCTATCTCCTTGTAATTAAGATATAGAAATAATATTTAAATGCTCTTATAGAATGCAAAGCCACAGGTGCTTTTAAGTGGTGTTGGTTCCTATGACCCTGTCTCTAGAATTCTGCAAAAATGAACTAGACATGGTGGCACATGAATGCCTATCATCCTGGTCCTTGAGAGGTTGAGACAGGAGGAGCATAGGTTTGAGGCCAGCCTCCGAGACCTAGGGAAACCCTATTTCAAAATAAAGAATAAAGGTCAATGCTCTTCCTAATTTACATGGTCAATAAATATTTTCAGCTTCTCTTAGCTAAAGTATTGTGTGGAGGGGAGTTATCAAAATTTATTATTGCTTTATTTCATCTATGATCAATTTTAACTTTGATATATACAAGATTAAATACACACAATTTAAGCATTTGATGATGATGCAGAATCCTGAAAAGAGTATAGAGAAAAGGTCACCACTGCTCAATGTGCTTCTCTGAATCAAGAGGCTAGAAAGAAAGTAAGATGTCTAAAATTTACTGGGAAATTTGATTAACATCTATCTGCTTATAGAATAAAAGAGGTTCTAGAATTGTCAAATCTAAATCAGCGAGTAGAATAGCAAATTCCTTATGGACTAAATAATAATTATGGACAGGTTAGTCAAAAGAGAATTAATATTTTATACTGATAATAGGTGGATAAAGTTTATCAAACCAAATCTCCTAAATATATCAGTTATAAACTCTGCAAAAATGAACTAGACATGGTGGCACATGAATGCCTATAATCCCGGGTTTTTGAGAGGTTGAGACAGGAGGATCATAGGTTTGAGGCCAGCCTCAGACACCTAGGGAAACCCTATTTCAAAATAAAGAATAAAGGTAGATGATCTTCCTAATATGTAGAAGCTGGGGAGAAAATAGGTCATAAGAGGAAGTCTAGACAAGGAAGGAGAAAACATAGATGAGCAAATAAGGCGACCTGAGTGAGATGGGAGGGGGAAGAGGGAAATACTCTAATGTACATGATGTACATTCAGAAATATATCAGAGTCAATCACTAAGCCAAACATGAGAAGGAGGGAGGTGGAGGGAATGGGGTAAGAATTGGGGAAAGCTAAATGAGTGATGTGTGCATGTGTGCCTCTACCATCTTGTACTCCATTAAGACTATAATGCCCCAATAAAAATATAAAGCTAATTGAAATAAATAAGTAATAAGTAAATATACTTGGGAGAACTTCGGTGTCTCATTTACAATACAGTTCAAAATTTTCAGACATGTAAGTAGATAGGAAAATGCAACCAGACATGGAGATCCATGTCTATAATTCTAGTATGTGGAAGGCTGAGACCAGAGAATCACATGTTCAAGGCTAGCCTCAGCCACTTAACAAGACTTTCTTTCAAAATAATAGGAATGCGAAGTAGCTCAGAGGTAGAATGCCTTTGCTTTAATCCTCATGACCATAACAGAAACAACAAAACAAACAATAAAAAAGAAAAAGATACAAGCAAAAGAAAAATGTGACCTATCCTCAAGATGAAAAGTAATAAATTAGAAATGACATTTACGTGACCCTGATTTTGAGTCCACAGATAAGCATGTTAGAGCTCTTACATTTATGTTCAAAGATATAAGAAAAATATAGTCGAAAAAGAATATAGAGGAGATAATAAAAACAAGCATAAATAAAAGTTCTAGAGCGGAGAATCACAATATAGGCTAACCAGCAGTTTGGAAGCAACAGAATAAAGAGTCTGTACACCTGAAGAGAAATCAGTAGAAATCATCAAATCTGAAAAACAGATTGAAAAGACTGAGACATAAAGTACAAATAAATAACAAAAACATGATTTGGAGTTTGTTTTAGAGTCCCAGAAAAAAGGAAATTCTAACATGACGGAGTATATAAATGGAGATGAAACCAAGAAATATTCTACCTCTTAACTACACCTCTAACTTTTTGTTTTGTTTTAAATAAACGTCTTTCCCCGGGCGTGGTGCCGCAGGCTTGTAATCCCCGTGCTTGGGAGGTGGAGACAGGAGGATCGCGCAGGTTCGAAGCCAGACTCTGGCTTAAGAGACCCTGTTTCCAAATCAAAATATAAAATAGGTCTGGGAGTGTAGCCCGGAGGTAGAAGGGTTTCCAGGAACCCCAGTACCACCAAAACAAACAAACAAAGAAACAAACACACACACAAACATCTTTCTAGGTTGCTGAGCATCTTGGGAAGTGGCTCAGGCTGGCCTTGAATCCTCCTTTCTCTCTGATCCTCCTGTTTCAGCCTCCCAAGTACTGGGATTGCAGCATGCACGACCATACTCAGCTGGATATTTTTTTTTTCTGAAAAATATTGGCTTAATATTTACAATACTGCTGAAAAACATGAACTTGCTACTTTTGTTAATGACAAGTTATATTTAGGGAATCCAATGCTACATAAAAACAAAAGAAAACAAAACAAAAACACAAAGGAAAACATTGTACCTAATAGAACTACTGGTAAAAGGGAGTTAAGTTTTCCATGTGACCAGAGCATAAAATGTAACAACATATGTTTATCAACACGTTCTCATTACCAGCAAAAGGTAAACTAAAATAAGATGTCAAGTGATTTTTTTAGAGAATGAACCACTTCTATAATTTACATTATTTTATTTTTCTATAAAAACAGAAAATCTATAGTTAAAACATAATGAAACTCATGAAGATATTTGTTTTTGAAAATGAAATTACAGACCCTTGTTCAAATACTAATTAGTATTTTGTCCTTGAGTGCATTGCAAATTTTTATTTTTGGGCTCATAGTTTGTAAATATAGATAATAAATTGTATTTAGTAATCGCTAATGTGTTTCCAGCTACAGATTCCTGTAGTACTATTTTTTTTTAAATTTTTGAGGCAAAGAAAAAAATCCCTAGATTCAGCTTAAAATAATATTTGCATAAGGCAGTGACCATTACATAAATATAAAATACCATTTGGAAGCATGTTGATTATTTAGTAAGACTAGTTCCTTAGGTTAAGTTTCCCTAAAGAGTTTTTGAGACAGAATTTGAATGCAGATAGTTGATTTGGGAGTAGGAAGAGAGAAAAGCCTATAAAGGGTGTGCTAAGGAACAGCTGCCACTGTAGGCAACTTGGCTTGGTCCTCAGAGGAGAACGCAGTAGAATTTCTTAGGAAATTTTGTCCTTAATTAGTTGAGGGCTGTAGTTGGGGGATGGTAAATCTTAGGAACTTTTGGCATTCATCAGGAAAGACTGAAACAACTTGAAAATGGGCTAGAGGGAGCCTTCATGCAGAGAAGGAGACTCTTTTTGATATTTGTAAATGTCCTCTGTGGATACACAAAGACAATCATTAACATGCATACATATAGTATGCATGTAGAGAGGGCAACATGATGTTTAAACAAATATACAGAATAACTTATAAAATGTGTTGTACACTCCAAATATTCATTAACCTTTCTCCTAATTGTGAAAATGCATCAGAAGATCTATTTGATCAAGTGCTTTTTAGAACCTTTTAGAACTTTCAAAAATTTTATTAATTTATCAGAAATTTAAAATTAAAGATTTTGAATTTAATTTTTTCTCAAGACATCCAACTACTCACATTAACTTCGATGGAGCAAAATAGCTAATCTCTAAAATTTGCTTTCTTCTAAAATTCTTTCTTTAGGGAAACCCTAAGTTTCTATGTTTGAACATGCATCTATGATCCCAAGCTATTCAAAAGGCACACCCTTTACTACAAATAAGATGTACATTGAAATAATATTTATTGGATATCCAATGCCATAGCAAAATATTTTAGTAATCTCCCAAAGTAAGAAATGTGTATATTGCATAATTTATTTTTCTAGCAACTCTGATACTGTAGGTATACAAATGCTTTCAGATTTGTAGTGTTATATTTAGCTAATTGTAAAGACTTTAAATTGTCTTGTACTGGGTTGCTTTTCCAATGAAATATTTTAAGAATGAAAATGTATCACTGTAAAACAAAGCTATTCCAGAGGAATATTGAATACTAAAGGACATGGATAACTGAGGTGACATGTGTTTTAATGATCTTTCTTTGAGGATAATTATAGGGCAGAGAAATATATTCCGTATTTAAAATTATTTTCAATGGACACTATCAAATGTATTCACCACTCGATGGATTTATCCATTATATAATAAACCACAGGAGGTCTACTTTTGAAGACTTAGTGGTAGAAAGCCATCGCTAAAATATGGAAAGTACACCATGCCCGTAAGCAGACACAGTAAATCAAATTCAGGTTGAGGCTTCTTAATATTATAAAATGATCGTACTGAGAAAGGCAATACATTTCACGGATAAAGAGAGCGTGGAAAAACTTTGGATACGATTCCATCCAGTTATTTCCACCAGTTTGTATTCTTTTTAAGCTTCAGAAATCTTTGGACAAACTCCAATATGAGAAATAAGATCAAAGCCCTCCTTCTCTTTCCCATGAGGGGGCCCTCAGAGCCCCTCTCCAAGTCCCGTAGAGCTCTGCAGAGCAGGGATTGAAAACCAATGATCTAGTCTTGCTATGATTTTTCAGATGGCAACATTGAGTATTGGAAAGATCAGTGTATTTACCAAAGTTGGCAGCTTCGTGTGTGATGGAGCTGGGTCTGCAAGCCACATCTCATGACCAGTTCTTGTCTAACTGGTTTAGCATTTGCCTTCTTCTAAAAGAGGCTGATTGTACTTAAATAGAAATGCCAGGTCTGCAGCCCACTTGTGCCAGGGCAATGGGGTAGGTTACAGAAGACAAAGATAGAGTCCAGATAAAGCATGGAAGACATATATTGGGGAAAGCTCACAAGATACCAGGTGTGACAGCTTGAGAGATAGCGTCTCTGGTTTTCAAGGTGTTTTGCCAAGCAGTGTTTGATTTCCCATTGATGTTTTCCCCAGTGGCAGCCAGATAGACCAACGACATTTATTTCTTTCTCTCGTTCCATGCCTGTTTTCACCAAGACAGGGGTCTATATGTTAAGCTGCAGGAACTGACGTCATCAGTGCTGCCTATTTAGTGTGCTTGTATAATCAGCATAGTAAATAGTGCGCAGACAAGAAGATATTTCTACAGATAACACTAGTGTGTCCTAGTTCCAGGCTATGAAATAATATGTCTATGGGCATTTTGGCCCGGGATTATTTACTGGGATTTGGGGAAAAGATTGGCGGTATCCAGGGATATGGTGTTTTAGCAAGAATACAAGAAGCCAAACCAGGTGGATGTAAAGGTACTGTGCAAATAAACTCAAGCCATTTTTTAATCCACTCCTTTTATTAAGATGATGGCCTCTCTCAGAATTAAAAAAAAGCTGTCAACATGGTACTAGACATCTCAGGGTGAGATGCCATGCATGTGTCATAGAAAGCAAAGCCAGCCATGCTATTTTAGGAAGGCAAATTGGCTTCCCACGCGCTTTCACATAATACTCACATACTGTAAAAATTGTCTGGAAATCTCCAGGTGTATTTTCCAACAAGCCTAACTTTTACATTTTTGTCAATTTCTAAACACGGAACATAGTGATTAGCCTGTCTTTTCATCATCGTTTTTTGATTGATTACTCTAAAATGGTGTATTTTTTGGAAGACAAAATGAAGCACATGTTAAAAGTTAAAGATTTCCTTTCAGTGTTGTTAAAGTCATGTGATATCTTTTAAGAGAGAGGGCACATTTTACTGCTATTGGAATGATTTTGTGACTCCTATTTTAAGTTTTTAAAATGTAAAGGGACATATAGATCATATTCCTTGGGAATCAGTCATAAAAATTGATAAAATAAAATAGAATAAATTATCAGTACTGTACAGAGTATTTTAATATCAGCCTTTCCATTTTATTCTAATTCTTTTTCTAAAAAGACAACTTTGTTGAAAACTCACACGTTAACTTTCAAAAATATTTTTTGTTTTCTTAAAGCATTTATAATTTGGTGAAAATTTTCTACCAAGCAATATCATCTTTGTACCATAAATAGGCATGTTTGTTAGACACAATATTGTGAATTTGGTTATTTTCCCCAAACTCAAATCAGCCTAAGTGATCAATTTTTTTTTATATCTAATGCCTAATACATAAACAGAAGTTACTGGGCTATTCATGTCATAGAATTATTAGTTTTTCAGTCAGGCTACTAGATTATACATTTTTTATGTTACTGAATATAATTTTTAATCCAAGGTATTTTGTTCAAGATGAGATGTCCTCTTCTGTTTATTTTATCTTTAACCCTCAGTTGATTAATTTTACAAAACTATTTTAGCAGTAATGCTCTGAAAATTTAAATGCAAGCATCACAACTAACAAACTTAAAGTGGATATTTAAATCTCCAAATGAGGAAACACTGGTTAAATTTTGCTTAGTAAGATATTACAGATTTAATATTTACCTTGCTATGCTTATCATTCTTTAGATTACTACTATTAATAATGTGTTCTTTGATGATGTTAATAATAAGGTTTAATACCATTTTTTTACAGCTTTCTAGATTAAAATTCCCTGTTATTTTTCTGCTTTCTCTGGTTGTAGACACCTTTATGCCATTTTTAAGAGTTACAATTTTTTAGCAGAACTAAAAAAAAAAGCATCTTAATTTCCACACAGTGTTTAGTCCTCTTTCTATGCACTGCTTTCTTCTGTTTCTCTCTCAAGAAGTGCATAGTAAGATCTATGTGGTTATTATTTGCGACCACCTGTACATTTCTGTCCACTTCTCTTCTGCCTTCTATTTTAGGACTCTGATTTAATCATATATTTTGGTATCTCCTTGCTATATTCCCAGAAAAGAAATAAACAGTAAAAACAATTGCATGCATTTACAGGAAATACTTTCATTCCAGCTTTATTTTTCTATGAATTTGTGATTCAAATTCATTATCAAAAAATTTATGTATAATTTAGCTTTTGTAAAACCTCCAACTCTACTTTTTTTTTTAACCAGGATAGTTTAGCCTATTGACTTATAATTCAATCCAGTATCCTGAGGTGTTTACATGTTTTAGAAATCCTTCTTTTTAAGATAGTTACACTGTGTTATAAAATATTATCTTACTTCTCTTAAAAATATATGTCCCAAGTGAATACCTTCAGGAGCAGAGCATGCTATGGTGAGGTATGTTGAAATTAATTTTCAGCTTGTTTTAGATATTTTCATGCACTCTAGATGTGATTAGAACACATAAATGGTATGTCAAGAATTTTGCATTTCAAATTACATTACAGTAGTACTTGCAGCTGAGTTATGTCCAAAACACCACTTGCTTCTTGGTTACTTATATTAGTTCTTAATTGTGCACCCTATAATTATTTCTGTGAACTATTCAACATTGATTTAAACATTCAAAAAAATTCTACATACGTCTAAGTGTCTTGGTTTCTTCAAAGTTGTACTGTTTTTTTTCTTAGATCTTAAAAATTAAAGGTAAAGATGAAAATGTCATATTAATTAAGGAAGAAAAAAACAAGAATCTTCTAGAAAATCTGAATGCTTCTTACACCAGGAATGTTGTCTTAAGAATAAGAAATGACTACTTAACAGTACTGTTATTTCTGACTTATTCTTCACTACAAATGTGTAAAATCTTTGTGATATCAAGTGTGTAAAAATCAATAAGGTAGAGCTTGGTGCTAATAGATTGATGAAAATGTATTTGTTTAGGCTTCATGTATCAGGCATTAATCAAATATGTTCTATTCCTCTAAAAAAATTTGTATTCATTTGCAACATGACTCAAAGTCATAATAATTTAACTAAAAAATTCACCTAAAACACCTACCTAAATAATTGAATGAGTTAAAATATCTCTTTGTATGCATCTTAGGGTTTTGCTATAGGCACAGATTCCACAAAACCATGGGCTCAATATGTAAATGCTTTTCCACTTCTTGTTTCTTCACCAAGAGTTAATGATGAGCCGCACTGTAGGGTTAAGGATTGTTGTACATTGTAAATTCAAGATGTCATGCACATCACACAATGAGGCCTTCAATGTGTGTATCCAAAACACTTCCCATATTTTCAACAAGTATGCTATAACCTACTGCTAAGGTAAAATGTATTTATAAAGCAAACACAAGATAGCATATAATGGCAAAATCTTAGAATTAATGCCATGAAGTAAGAATATGTATTCTGTATTATGATTTTTTGGGGGGTACTGGGGATTGAACTCAGGGACATTATGATGCTGAGCTGTATTCTCAGCCCTATTTTATTATTTATGTTGAAACAGAGTCTCACTATGTTGTGGAGGGCCTTGCTAAGACTCTGAGGCTGACATTGAACCTGCCATCCTTTCTCAGCCTCCCACATAACTGAGATAAGCACACAACTAGCTAAGGATATGCATTTTAAACTACTTTTCTCAGGTGTGTGTGTGTGTGTGTGTGTGTGTGTGTGTGTGTGTGTGTGTACTGAATCTTTACTCATATTACTTTTTATTATTTCTTTTTGTTCTGGGGTTTGAATACAAAGGGCATTGTACCAGATCTCAGCTACACCTCTACACCTGCAGCCCTATTTTTACTTTTACTTTGAAATAGCTTCTTACCCAGTTGCTGAAGGTTTTTATTAAGTTGCTGAGACTAGCCACACAACTGGGATGCCCTGTCTCATCCTCTCAGTACTGGGATTACAGGCCTGTGCCACCACACCTGGTTTATATTTCTTAATATAATCTCTGTGGCTAAAATGCCCAAAACACATACTCTAAGCAAGATAAAATATACTTGGTAAGTTAATTTTCTTAAACCTAGAATAACAAAATGATAAGACCATATTATCACGATTGCTTTTCTCTATTTTAGTGACATTGTATATTTTATTTTTTCCCATTCAGAGTAGAATTCTGGTTTTGCTTTCTCACATTTTTCTAAATATCATGTACATTGCTTTGTTTTTGTTTAAGGGGCAAGTACCAGTTGTCTAGAATGTATTTGGATCTGTGTTAAACACTGAAAACACAATAAATACTATAGAATATTCACCTTTAAGAGAGTTGGGCGAGGTGACACATGCTTTTAATCCCAGAATTTGGGAGGCAGAGACAGAAGGATCGCAGTTTGCAGAGAGCTTCAGCTACTTAGTGAATTCCTTTGGAACGCAGCGAGGTTCAAAATAAAGAATGAGAAATAGGGTTGGGGGTGTAGCTCAGAGGAGAATGCCCCTGGAGTCCATAATACTGCAAAACAACAGCAACAACAACAGCAAAAACAACAACAACAGAATATTTACCTCTAAGGATCTGACAATTTATTGGAGAAAAATAGAAAAATAAATATTAAATAATTTCTCATGTAGTTGTCATTAAATCCCATTGACGATGAGTAAAGTTTAAAATGACTGGAAGAAGCCCACTTTTTTTTGTGGTACTGGGGTTCCTGGAAGCCCTTCTACCTCCGGGCTACACTCCCAAACCTATTTTTACATTTCTATTTGGAAACAGGGTCTCCTAAGCCAGTGCACGTGACTGGCTTTGAGCCTGCGTGATCCTCCTGTCTCTGCCTCCCAAGTGCGGGGGTTACAAGCGTGCGCCACCACGCCCGGCAAGAAGCCCATTTTTTAAAGGAATTTAAGAATATAAAAATTTGATCTAGAGATTATAAAAATGATTACCTGACAGAAAGGGGTTATTATTTAAAAATTGATAAACAAGAAAATGAGTGAATATAGTACCTGGTCCATCAGTATTGAAAGTTTAAATGGTCTCAGAATAGCCTTTCTCATTTATGTCACCTGTCTCAGAAGATTCTTTAAGCAACATTGATAATATAGAAAACAGAAAATCCTTTCTTGCTACAAGATTTACACTATGTGAGAAAACGTCTTTTGTGCTATTTTGCCATTTCTCTCTGTTGGTGACTGAACTATAAAATCTTCTGACTACTTTTGTGATGTGAATTCAGAGATGTCCTAAATTTAGGGTTTCCTTTGGGAAAAAGCCAATATAGTCCCTAAAGATCCTGGAACTACCCAATATCTACAAGATGTAATTCTTTCCACAAATCTGTTTTAAGTCCTTCACAAAACTTAATGCACTCTGATTCATTGCTATAAATGATTTAACTTAAGAAAATATATTCTCACATACTTCTTGCCATATGCACTTCAGAAACTCATTTGCTTTTATGAATGCATTAAATTATCTCCAAAATAAAGACAGAGTTAGGGACAATTCTTTTATTTTTTAAAAATGTACTGAACACCAACACTGTGCCAAGGAACTGGGGATGCAATGACACAAAAAAACAGGATTCTTGCCTTTGTGGGGCTTGCTTTGTACAGTGAACGGTGCAATTATAACATGGAGATTGAGAAAGACAGGATTGTCAAACATCAATCCTATTTTTGGCGTATGCAATTCCATGGAAACTACAATAAGGGACGTTGGAAAGGGACCAGGTTTTTAATGTAAAAATGCTCACTTTGAGGTATGTCTAAGGCTTCTAAAAGGAAATATTAAGTAGGGAATTGAATAAATGGTCTCTTGCTGAAATGGGAAGGCAGGGCTGCAGGTAAAAATGCAAAGCGTGGATCTGTTGAAATGGCGTCATGAATGAGGTGCTCAAACGTGGAAAATCCAGAGTGGAGAAAGGAAAGTGCTCAGCCTGTGTTTTGAGGAGTTCCAACATGTCCACGAAAACTATAAAAAGATGTTTCGGCATGTGTTCCATTTGAAAACACAAGTGTACAACAACCCTAAGTATGTCAGTGTAGCTGAATTTAGGGCTTCTTTCTATCTGCTTGTACTATGACAATTTCCATGAGCTATATTGTCAGCTTATTGAAACTAATGCCTTATTTGACTATGGAATCCATACAATGCATGGCATGATTCTGATGTATGTACAGAGATGTTTTTGAAATTAAATAAACATATATGTCTTATTCACTTCTAATATATTTTAGAATACAACCAGAAGGTTATAATTATATATATATATATATATATATATATATATATATATATATATATATATTTTTTTTTTTTTTGCAGTACTAGGGATAGAACTCAGGGGCATTCTAACTCTGAGTGACACCCCCTGCCCTAATTTTTTTTTTAATTTTTGAAACAGGGTCTCATTGAGTTGCAGAGGCCTCACTAAGTAACTGAAGCTGTCCTCAAACCATAATCCTCCGGTCTCTGCCTCCCAAATGCTGGGATCACAAGCATGCGCCACACGCCTGGCCAGAATGTTATTATTTTTTGAACCATGGATTTATTAGAAGAACTAAGTACAGTAAATTAATCAAGTGGTGCCCCTGGTTTCATCATTTATGAAGGGAAGCATAAACAAAATAGCAAGCATACGTTATTGACCAATTTATATTAAAAACAAACCAGGATTAAAAATAGATAATGTTTTCACAGAGCTAATAAAGAATATTCCTCTAATCACCTCCTGAACTAAAGAAAAAGTATGGTGCAATGAAGATACAAATGTGTCTCACTATGGAAAGTAGAGATTTATGTCCTGTATGCTGGTGTCTAAATGTTTTACTAGAATCATTTTGCCAACATAAGCCAGTGGAAGGTATGTTCTCTGTTTATCTGGACCAAGGTCATAAAAATTTCTTTTTTTAGCCAGGCATGGTGACATAGGCCTGTGGTATTACTACTTAGGAGGCTGAGACAGTAGGGTTTTAGAACTGAGGGCAGCCTCAGCAACATAGTAGAGTTGACAGCATCCTAATAAGATCCTGCTTCAAAACAAAATAAAAAGGGCAGGTGGTACAACTCAGAGATAGAATGCCTCTGAGTTCGGTCTTGAAAATCTCCCTGCCGAAAAAAGAAATAGGTGGTTTCCACCTTTGGGCTTCTAAAGCAACTGATGCTGGAAAAACCAACATATTTTGAGGAACGCCAATTATCATACTGAGAGTTAATATAAATAAATTTTATACATAAAGGAAATTGGCCAACAATGAGTCACCAGTTGACAGACAACTAGCACCAACTGTCCAAAACTTCCATAAGCTATTTAGTTAGTAGATCCTCAAGTTAACTACTCTGCCTTGTACTTTGTGAAGATGAGATAACACCTCTACTGGGTTTTTCTCAAGTTACAGACTTGGGTCAATATTAATTGTTACTTTAGTTACCTAGAAAGAGAATGCATTGAGATAAAAGATAAAGCCCTTAGGTTTGCTAAAGTTGATTTGGAGAATGTTGGTTGCCTCTTATGTAAACAGTTTATTTTTTTAATACAATTTTTTATTGAAAATAAATGGTATACTTATAAACTGTACTTGGTGCCCCCTCACTCCCTGCCCCCGTTCCCCCCCTCCCACCAATTATTGTCCAGGGTAACTATGCCATATTCATACTTCTACACATATTCAGATGTAGACCCTCATTAATCAAGTTCAGCCTTCCTCCTCTCCTGTCTTTCCATTCAAACTTTGCTGAGATTTCCCCTCCCTTATCTGGAGTCCCTCTGGTATCCCCTATGTTCCCTAGTTTGGGCATATTAGAGGAAACATATGTCCCTTCTCTTTCTCTCTTTCTGTGCTTGGCTGATTTCACTTAACATAATGTTCTCCAGGACTTTCCATCTTCTTGCAAATGACATGATTTTGTTCTTCTTTATAGCTGAATAGAATTCCATTGTGTGTATTTCCCATAATTTTGCAATCCATTCATCTGTTGTTGGGAACCTGGGTTGGTTCCATATTTTGGCTATTACGAATTGTGCTGCTATGAACATAGGTATGCATATGTTGCTATAGTTCTCTGATTTCAACCCCTTTGGGAAAATACTCAGGAGTGGTAGAGCTGGATCATATGGTGGATCTATTCCCAGTTTTATTAGGAATCTCCACACAGATCTCCATAGTGCCTGAACTAGTTTGCACTCCCACCAACAGTGTAAAAGAGTTCCTCTTTCCCCACATCCTTGCCAGGATTGTTGTTATTTGATTTCTTTATGCTTGCCACTCTGACTGGGGTTAGATGGAATCTCAGTGTATGTAAACAGTTTCTTAATCCCAACTTCTTCTTATCATCTCCACTGTGGAAGTCTAAGGGAAAGTTTGCCTCAGCATAAAGAGGGGCACACCCAGAACCCATAATCCCTGACACCGATACTTTGGCAAACTGATGAGAAGTAATAGGAAGTGTGAGACAAGAGGTTCACAGGTTTGAGGTTGCTTCAGGAACTTATTGAGTTCCTGTTTCAAAATAAAAATAAAAAGGATTGGGGTATAATATGGAGGTAGAACACAGTTGAGTTTAATTCCTAGTCCCAAAACCAAAACAAAAAATAACAAAAACAAATAAAAATGGATGGAAAGAAGAGAATAACCCTGCAAAAAATTACCTAAGAAATGAAAAAGGAAATGTTACCACCAACAGCATGAAAATCCAAAAGATTATCAGAAACTACTTTGACAAACTCTAATCCTACAAAATGGAAAATCTAGAAGAAATTGACAACTTTCTTGTTACATAAAACCTTCCTAAACTGAGTCAAGAAGATATAAAAAGTGTAAAATGACCCATAACAACCAGAGTTTGAGGTAGCAATAAAGAGTCTACCACCAAAAAAGCTCAGGACTAGATGGTTTCCCAAGTGAATTTTATAAAACTGTTATAGAAGAGCTAATCCCAATGCTCCTCAATCTATTTTGTGAAACATAAAGAAATGGTACTCTCCCAAATACATTCTATGAAGCTAATATCACATTGATGCCAAAACCAAATAAAAGCAGTTAAAAAAAAGACAGAAAACTATAGGCCTATATCCTTGATAAATTTAGAAACAAAACTGCTAAACAAAATACTAGCAACACACGTTCAAAACTACATCAAGAAAATCATGCACTATATCCAAGTAGGGTACATCCCAGGAAGGCAAGCCTAGTTCAACATTTAAAAATCAATCCATGTAATTTATAAAATAAACAGAACCAAAGATAAAAATCACATGATCACTTGAATAGATGATGAAAAAGCATTTGACAAAATTAAATAACCATTTATGCTAAAGGCATTTCAGAGAATCAGGATTGAAGGAAAATACCTTAAACTCATAATGGCAATATATAATAGGCCCAGAGCCAACATCATATCAAATGAGAAAAAAATAACTGCAAGAATTTCTCCTAAAAATAGAAAGAACACAAGGATGTCCATTATCACCACTACTTTTCAATATAGTACTTGAGACTCAAGCCAGAGAAATAAGGCAAGAAAATGAAATAAAAGATTAATAGAAAAAGAAGAATTAAAATTCTCCAGATTTGCACATGAAATAATACTTAAAAGACCCAACAAACTCAATAAAAAAAGGCTGATAGAATTAATTGACAAATTCAACAAAGCAGCTGGATGTGGTGGCGCATGCTTGTAATCCCAGCATTCGGGAGGCTGAAACCGGAGGATCGCGGTTGGCGGACAGCCTCAGCTACTTAAGGCCCTCTGCAACTCAGTGAGACCCGATTTCAAAATAAAGAATAAAAAATAGGGCAGGGGTGTTAGCTCAGAGGTAAAATGCCCCTGGGTTCCAGCGTCTGCATCCAAACTCAATTTTAAAAAATTATAAGTTTCCCTGCATGCCAAACACTTTTTAAATTCACTGAAAAAAAAATAATCCAGAAAATTCTTCTACTCAGGATTTCCCACAAAAAAACAAAATAAAATACCAAGTAATAAACCTAGTCAAGGATGTAAAAGATCTCTACAAGGAAAATAATAAAACATTGAGAAAAGTAATTGAAAAAGACCTTAGAATACAGAAAGATCTTACATATTCATCTATAGGCATAGGCAGAATAAATAGTATCACAATGGTCATTCTTCCAAAAGTGATCTAAAGATTCTACATAATATCCAATAAGTTACTAACATCATTCCTCAGAAACAGCGAAAAATCAGTCTTTAAATTAATTTGGAACAACAAAACACCCACATTAGCCAAAGTAGTTCTCAGCAGCAAGAAAAATGCAGGAAGCATCACAATACCTGATTTCAATCTATACTACAAATCAACAGTAATAACAGCAAGGTCTGGCACAAACAAAGACCAAAGGAGCAGAATAGAGGACTCAAAAACAAATTTGCACACTTACAGCCAATCAATTTGTGTTTGTGTGTGTGTTTTGGTCTGGTAATGGAACCCGGGGGCATTCGACCTCTGAGCTACAGCCCCTGCCCTATTTTTTATTCTTTGCTTTGAAACTGGGTCTCACTGAGTTGTAGAGGGCCTCCCTAAGTAGCTGAGGCTGTCCGCAAACCACAATCCTCAGGTCTCAGGCTCCCGAATGCTGGGATTACAACCATGCGCCACCACTTCAGGCCCAATCATTTTTGACAAAGTGGCCAAAAATATACAATAAAAAATAGCACCTTCAACAAATGGTGTTAGCAAAACTCATTAGCCATATGCAAAAAAATGGACATAAATACTTTCTCACCTTGCACAAGAATCAATTCAGGATGGATCAAAGACTTTGTAAATCATACCAGAGATCTTGTAGCACCTTGAAGAGGGCACAGGTCAAACACTTTAATATATAGGTACCAGTAAAAACATTCTCAACAAGACCCCAAAAGCACAAGAAACTAAAATGAAGATAAATATGTGGGATTGCATGAAACTATAGAACTTCTGTAGAGCAATGAAAATTATGATAGGCTTTTAAGAAAACTACATGTTCGAAATTGAACAGCCGAGTAAGTAATTTGTTTTGAGAAGTCTTTATTGGGTACTTTCCATGCTTCTTGAAGTGTCGAAGCTAAATTTATTCATATGTATAGCTTCTGCATTTTACTATAACTTCTAATATACATAAACAAATGTGAGTATGCATATACATTTTTATATCTGTATTCTATTTTCAGTAATGTCTCTATTGCCTATTTTTTAACTACATATAGGATAAGGTGGAAACTTATTTTACATGTTTTTATTTATTATTCACATATTACTATATAGCAATGTGCATATTATATATATATATATATATATATATTTACCTCCAAATAAAGATTTATAAAAATGTGTTTTTCTTTACAACAGTTATGGTAAGAAATATTTTTCAAGAAGCACATTAAAGTAGCAATAATTTAACAGAGGCTGACAAATCTTTCATAATTACCTTTGTTCTATTACAGCTCCTTACAAATTTAATTAATTCAGATCATTGCAAAGCCAGAATACTGGTTTTAAAAATTACTGAGCACCAAGGAAAATAAACTGATGTCAGTTCTGTACCCAGTCAAATCAGACACTCTTTTTTTATTTTTTATTGGTGCATTGTAGTCATACATCGTAATGGGGTACAAGATGGCAGAGGCATGCATGCTCACGTCACTAATTTAGCCCTTCCCCAATTCCCACTCTATTTACTCCCCCTCTCTTCTTCTCATGTTTGGCTCAGTCCTTGAAGTTCATATGTTTGTAAATGTACATCATGTACATTAGAAAGTTTTTTCTTCCCCTACTTACCCCCCCTTAGTTAGGTCGCCTTATTTGCTCATTTAATGATTTCTCCTTTTTAGTCTAGAATTCCTCTTATGCTTATTTTTCTCCCTAACTTCTGCATACTAGGGAAAGCATCCAATTTTTATTTTTTGTTACGGAGTATTCTCACCTAGCATAATGTTCTACACTTCCATTCATTTCCCTGCAACTGACATAATTTTGTTCTTTATGGCTGAGTGAAATTTCATTGTGTACATATCCCATAGTTTTGTAATCCATTCTTCTGTTGATGGACATCTTGGATGGTCCTATAGTTTGGCAACTGTGAATTGTGTGGCTATGAATATAGGTACGCATGCATTAATTTGGTTTCCATTATTTTGGGTAGATACCCAGTAGTGGTATTACTGGGTCACATGGTAGGTTCATTCCCATTCTTCTCAGGATCCTCCATACAGTTTTCCAAAGTGGTTGCCCTAATTTTCTATCCATCCAAAAATTTATTAGAGTTTCCACTTCTCCGCTATCTTGCCAACATTTGTTGTTTGCGTTTTGAATGAATGCCATTCTAATTAGAGTTAGGTGGAATCTTAGGGTAGTTTTTATTTGCATCTCTTTAACTGCTAATAATGTTGACATATTAATACATATATTGGCCATTTTAATTTCTTCTTTTGTGAATTGTCTATGTAGTTTACTTACCTATTTTTTATTGGTTTATTTGTTTTATTAGCTGTGAGTTTCTTTAGTTATTTGTATATTTTAGGTATTCGTCCTATTGGAGGAATAGTCGGCAAAATTTTTCTCCCATTCTTTTGGCTCTCAATCGAGGTTCTTGATAGTTTCCTTTGCTGTAAAGAAGCTCTTCAGTTTAATGCAATCCCACATATTGATTCTATTTTTAATTTCTTGTTCTTTTGGGGTCTCGCTGAGGAAGTTTTACCTGTGCCTATATATTGAAGTATTTGACATGTGTCCTCTTCAAGAAGCTACAAGATCTCTGGCCTGATTTCCCACGTCTTTGATTCATCTTGAACTGATTCTTGTGCAGGGTGAGAAAGTTTTTTTTTTTGAATAAATTTTTCTACATATGGTTAACCAGTTTTGCCAATATGTTTTGTTGAAGAGTCTGCAATTCACAACTGCCAAACTATGGAACCAGCCAAGATGTCCGTCAACAGATAAATAGATTACATAACTATGGGATATGTAGACAATGGAATTTTAATCAGCCATATAGAAGAGCAAAATTGTATCATTTATAGGGAAATTGATGAACTGGAGAACATTATGCTACGTGCAATTAGTCACAATTTTTTTTTTTAAATTGCATGTTTTCCCTAATATGCTGAAGCTAGAGAGTAAAGGGGTCATAGGAGAAACTCTCTAGAAAAAATGAGAAACCATAGAGGAGTAAATAAGGTGACCTATATGAGAAGGATGGGAGAGAGGAAAAGGGAAATATTCTAATGTACATGATGTGTATTCACAAACATATCAAAGTCAGTCTCTAATATAAACATGAGAAGGGCGTGGGAACATAAAATGGGCTGGAATTGAGTAAAGGATAAATGAGTTATGTATGAATGTATGTATGTCTCTATCATCTTGTATTCCATTAAGATATTTGATTATAATGCACCAATATAAATTGAATAAAATAAATAAAGAATAAAAGTAGGCTGGGGATGTAGCTTGGAGGAAGAATGCTCCTGAGTTCAATCCCTATTACTGAATAATAATAATAATAATAATAATAATAATAATAATAGCAATAATAGAAAAAAGAAAGAATAAGGATTTACATTATCAAACCATACCTCTCATATTTTGTTTCTCACAATCTTCCATATTCCATCTATACATTCTTCCTTTGGGTCTCTGGGTAATATTTTCATGAAGCATTTTTCTGTTTTTAGGTATATGGAGTTATATCTTCCTCTGCTTTGAATATTCATTTCACATATTGTGAGTTCTCTATCACTGCATTCAAGTGTTTCTTTTTTAGGCAGAATGTCCCAGACAACTTTTTCTCAAGTGCCATTTACATCTTTCACATAAAAATACCTGTGTTCTTACTTTTCCTCCAATCAGAAATGAAGTTTCAAAAGGGCACATCCTTTGTTTTAATGTCTGCTGAATTCTCAGTGATAGCACATTATAGGTGCTTCAAATGGTGAATGAATTTCATTTTAATTCTATGGAATTCTATTACCTTTGCTTACCTAACAATCATACTTCTCCTGTCAGAAAAAAAAAATGGAATTTTACTCAGCCATAAAGAAAAACACGATTACAGCATTTACAGGGAAATAGATGGAACTCGAGGACATTATGCTAAGTGAAATTAGTCAGTCAGAAAAAATAAGAAATCGGATGCTCTGCCTACTATGCAGAAGCCAGGGAGAAAATGGGTCATAGGAGGAGCTCTAGACGAAGAAGAAGATTTTATAGATGAGAAAATAATGTGAACAACTTAGGGGGATCGGAAGTGGGAAAGAGGGAAATTCTCTAATGCATATGACATACTTTAACAAACATATCAATATCAATCACCAAGCCAAATATGAGAAGGAGGGAGGGGGAGAGAATGGGGTGGGGACTGGGTAAGGGCTAGTGGCGTGGTGTTTGCATGTATGTTTCCAACATCTTGTATGCTATTAAGATGTATGACTACAATGCACCAATAAAGAAATTAAGAAAAGAAAAAATTCATATTTAATAATTTACTAAAATCTGTTATTTGTCATTAAAACATGTTATCTAAATAATTCAGGGAGAGTATACTGGAATGGGAAGTCAAACATTCTCACCAAAGTAAGAATTATTCATGAAATCACTCTATGGCCCTCTATCTAATTCAGAGTTCCCAACACAAAGTAGATGGTATATAAATAAATATTCATTAAGTTATTCAAGTAATAACATTTTATTAATATAAGTTTACCTTATAATTGCTATAACTTTCCTAGAATATCCACTCTCGAAAAACTGACTAAATTTCTCTGAATATTTGTTCTCTTCTTTATTTTAGTAAACAATCCCCCAAGTTTTAGCTGTGCATATGGCCTCCCAGCTTGAATTTATATTTCTCAGCATTCCCTGCAGATGGTGTGGCCATGTGCCTAAATTTTGACCAAAGAGATGCAAGAAGCATCATTGAGCTCACATTCTAGGTCTTTGTTTTGTAGCCCTTTGCTTATCCTCTACTCCTCCTCTCACGGAATAGATCGTGAAATTAATTCACATTAGATGTTTTCTTTGTCTTCTAGACCCACGATCCCATTTGTGCTTTGCTTGAAAAGCTGGTCTGCTTGGATTCCCAAGAGGTCTGGCTTTCTATTAGTTTCAGTCAGCAGAAGATTCAGAGGGGTTGAGGGAGGAGAGACTTATGCTTTTAAATTCCTCTGCGTCTGGAGGCCATGTTCTGTTTTTCAAAACCATATTCCCCAAAGAACTGTATCCAGTTCTACAGTTTTTACAATTCTTTTTTTGGGTTCCATTTTTCTTCTCTTTATATTTTTCTTTTTAAGATCTGCGATTAATAAGGACTTCTTGATTGTTGGATTAATTTATCCTCACCTTTATAATTAGCTTCTTTATTAAATGGTATGTTTAACTTGCAGGTGTGCCTTCCTTTATCAAACTTGAACGATACCATGAATTGTATTAGGAATTACACCCAAAAAAGACTCTTAATTGTGTGTGTGTGTGTGTGTGTGTGTGTGTGTGTGTGGTGTATGTGTGTGTGTGTGTGTGTGTGTGTGTGTGTGTGTGTGTTTGTGTTGATGGGGATAGAACCTAGAGCCTTTAACATGCTTAGCAAATGTTCTACCATTGACTTAAATTTTCAGGCCCTGTAAAATGATTCTATAGGTGTAGAGTTTTTGCTTGCTCCTATATAGGAATTCTTACCTACTGGGAGAAGAAAGGACAGACAATCAGAGACATCATTTGCATATTTCCTCACATTGTTAAACACAATAATAGAGGATAAAATAGTAAAAGACTAGAGACAAACAGATGAAGTTCATATAACATTTAGTGGCTGAGGAGATCACAGTAAATGTGAAGGCTGTAGGATAAGCTGGTTGCTTCTGATAGATCTTAAAAGATATTCAGAAAAATACAACAATGTTGATCTTGGATGTCTAACTAAATCTATAGAGGTAAAGTCTGAAAATCTCTGTGGGGAAGGTGATGCTTGGAGTCAAGCCCAGAGTCTGATTTTATGAGCTGTGTGATAATAGCATTAATTAAATGCTCATCCTCACCAGGTATCTTATGCCATGTAAGAAAGGAAATGGGGAAAGATTGAATCCTTGATATTGGGAAAGAGGCACTTGAGAATGAAAAATTGAAGCCTCAAATAATGTAAAATCTCTCTTTCTGATGTAAGTAGTCTTTTTCCCTTCTGTCTGTGAGAACCAGAATTTCTGTACTAAAGAACTTCAAATTATTGTACTACAGTTACCTATAAAGGGATTCTCCCTAGAATATACACCCTGACAAACCCTCATTTTCCTCCAAAGTACATAATAAAAGTTAGTTCCTAGTCTAGTGCTGATATAAAAGGACAAGACCTGGCAGAAAATAGTCTGTCTTATGAAAGAATAGCATGTCACTGTCAATTTTGATCAACATGAACCTAACTATCACAAATGAGATCACATGATGAAGGTATTACTGAAGGCATATAAGATATAAGAAATGTTCATCCTGAATTTATGACATGCGTATACTTACTTCATGCTCTGGACTGAGAGTGTTGGCTTGAGCCCTGGGGAATGGCATTTAGATTCTAGGAGAGGGCTAATTGCTTGATCTAATGTTAATAAGGATCAAATGTCAGCACTCTTATGGCATACTTTGGAGAAAGGAGTATATAGGGTCAGACATAAGTGAGGGGTATCTACTATGTGCAAACTAAAATGATCTTAAGTCATCACCCAAAAGAAGGGGGCGGTTGGGGCATCCCCTTCAATATAGCAGTAAAATCTGCTTTCATGACAGGGACACCTGTATCTAAAATATTCTGGGGCTGTTTTATTCTGTAGGCTGGAGATGAACGTGAAGAATGGTAGGATCCATTCAGTATTTTCATCTGAATGGCAAGAATGGGACTCTGGCAAGTAGAGAATAATTAACTTCGCTTAGAGGCGTTGTGTACCAGGGATAGCATGGTAACAATTAGCCATAGGCGTGGCATGACATTCAAGGTACATCGACCAAGAAGGTTTCAAGAATAGCTAATCATTCCCAAAATTTCTAACAAACCCATGAGCAGACTGACAAGGTGTTTAGTATATTTAAGAGAACATTTGTTTCCAAATCTTGAAATAATGTTTATGTGGATGAGAAACAAAAATTTTAAGATACTGTAACTGCCTTCCATGCTTGTACCAACATGGTAAACCAACAGCAATTTCTAGGGAATCTTCAGAATTAAAACTTTGCAGAATGAAGAAAAATACAGAGATATCAATTCCTCAATGGTCCTTACTTGAATAATTGCCTAGCTACAAAATCCTAGGGATCTTTAAAACCAATCAGCCAAACAAACAAACAAACAAAAAACCCAGAAACTATATGCTTTAACTGTATTAACCCAACTGTAATTGACACAAGTGTCATGCAGGAACCCTGTTTAAAAGCATATCCTGATTGATTGAGTTTAGACTCCATCCTCCTGGGATCGCCAACTGTGTCCTTCAGCAGATGGCCAGAGGGTGGAAAGAGAATGAGGTCAGGTATTCATGCCCCTGATTCTAGCCGTTCCAAGACCTGTGTGTGCTAGCTACTTGGCACTGCCAAGGATCATAGCTTTCTTTAGATCCCCCCTTTCCCAAGACTCTTGTAAATTCCCCTATTCTTGCCTTTTTGGGCACATTTGCCTGGGCTCCCCATGGTGGCCTCCTCTCTCAGGTTACACCAAATTCTTTCTGGTTTCTTTGAATCCAACTCAGGCTGATCTAAACCATCCCTTTGTCAAACTCATTTAAAATATGTCGATGGACTGTGTGCGGTGCTTCTTGCTTGCGCACTGAGTGATATACCATGAAAGCCACATATAAAATAGGAAACCCTGAGATGGCAGCAACTCAACAAAATAAAAAGAAACTGTGTCAGTCCTTGAAATTACCTGCTGAGCAGAGCTACCTATTCTCCCCGGACTCCTTGCTTTCCAGACTCTCAGAGGAAAGAGCAGTGCAGGGTGTTTTGCTTGAAGCACTGTAGTTTTTGATATTTTTGTCAAAGTGTCTTCTCTTGCGACCTAATTAATTTACCTACTGTGTGCCCAGAACCCAGGTAAGAGATTTACAGAATTTTTCGTTGAGCCTTTATAAAATTTCTAAGAGGTCGTCTTGTTAATCACATCTTATAAATGAGAAAACTGATTTTCACAAGCACTGAGTAATTTGGTGAAGTTCACAGAGCTAACAAGTGACAGAGTAGAGAACTGAGTGGAAATCTTATTCCGAAGCATGTCACCTGTCTACCATGGGGCACCCCTTTCTTACATAGGTTCACACTGCTCTCTCAGGTCTCTGTAGCCTCTTCAGAGCTGGCTGAAAACGACACATTTCCTTCCCCTGTCTCAGCATGTGCAAAACTGTATTCGGAAAGTTCTGAAAGCACAGAATTGGAGACATCTTTATTACCTCCAACTTTAATCAATCTATCAATAACCTGTGTAATAGCCATCAAAAGCAGAGAGCAGTACTTTCTGTGTAGCACACTTGAGGTCTTCCTGATTTTGAAGTGCTTCTCCATAAAGTAGAGAGTCAATAATCCCAAAGCAGCTGGGATTATAGACACTCGTTGAGGATCGACGTCTTTCCCTTGAACAAATGTGAAGGGAAACAAGTGAGATTCCGTTATTTTGATGAGAGGCTTTTAAGCTACAACAGGACTATAATCCTTATAATCTTTGACACAAATGGGAAAAGGAATGCTGGCAAAAATATTTAGTTTACGTTTTTAATAAGTCTAAATGCTCAGCATGTTCCCTGAACCACTGAAAAGACAAAATAGCAGATTTCAATGTTGGTGCAGCTGATGGATGAAGTCTGCTGAGTAGACTTGCGAGCATGCATGCAATTCTAGAGGATAGGAAAGCAGGAATCAGAAATCATGAACCAGATTTTATCCTTCAAGCCATGGAGAGCATCACATTTGACACTGTGGAGAAAAGTTTGGAGATGGGGATGCCGCATGAAGATTATGTGACTTGGTGCTTTCTCCTACCCAGAAAACTATCAACTGGCTAGAAGGTCAGCTGAACAGAAGCAATGATTCTTATGCTACCGTTTTTTTCTGTGTGGATGTGGTGCTAAGAATTAAATCAAGGGACATTCTACTTCTAAGCTGTCTCCCCAGTCCTATTTTACTTATTTATTTTTATTTTGAAACTGGGTCTTACTAAGTTGCACAGGTCCTAAGTTGCTGAGGTGAACCTTGAGCGTGCAACCTTCCTGTCTCAGCCTCCCTCATACTGGGATTATAGGCGTGTGTCACCACCACACTTTGCTCTTATGCTACTATCCTATAATTAATACTTTTTGCTTTGCTTTTTGAAAACAAATCTTTAAAAGGTTTTATCATAAGTACAATTACGAGGAAGAAAGCTACTGCTTAGTTAGATACTTTAATATATTTATAAAAATGATGGAGAGTAAGTATGCTATTTTGCTCTAGATTGGATTATTTGTCAGCAAAGACCTAGTGTTCAAAGATCTTTGATGAAGTATACTTCTCTACACAACTGAGTCTGGACTTGACCAAGTGTTTTTCGTGACCATTCTTACTGCTCTAACCTAAACACCTGCCATGCCAAAGAGAAAGGTTTATTTGTTCACAGATTTGGAGATTTCAGAGTTTGCAGATGTAGCCCATACTAAGATGGATTCCAAAGAGGAGCTTTGCTGAAGTTCTTCCTAGGAATCACAACTGGGAGAAAAGAGCAAGGGGTCAAAGAACAGCTGCTGTAGCTGGGTGGGATCTGGATACTCACACTGTGCAAATCAGCAACCAAGTCCCACCTCCAACATGGCTGTCTTGTCTACCACATGAGATCTGGGAGACATTTTATATTCAAACTATAATAACTAGTGACTTATTTTGAACGACTGAATGTTAGCCTTAAGGAAAGTTTGGAAGTAAATTTTGTTCCGGGGATCTCATAATATACCAGAAGAAGAGATTTTCAGATAGCTGCTATTTTTTTCAGTTTGGATCCAAGCACAAGAAATATGCATCAGAACTATATTCAACCATACTAACCTGTAGCCATACCAGACTATCCAAATAACGCAGAATTGCTGCTCCAGGAAGCCTGGAAAACGCTGGCCATATGGCAATCAGTCTAAAGACCTGTGAGCATCAATGGTGCTGTCAGTCATTCAGCTATGAGGTCGTTTATTCAAAGCAGAACTGTAGCATTAGGTCTCTGCTATGATTTCTCTTTTTGTTTTTTAAATTTAGTTTTATGTTTCTGTGATATGCCCAGGTTCTTAGGGGCCATTCTTAATTTCCATTACTCGATCACCAGCCCTATTTTTTATTCTGTATTTTGAAATAGGGTATCACTAACTCGCAGAAGGCCTCAATAAGTAGCTAAGGCTGGCCACAAACCCCTGATCCTTCTGTCTCAGCCTTCCAAGTGCTGAGATTACAGGCATATGTCACCAATTCTGGATTATATTATTGTATGAATGCATCATGTTCATAACAATTTTTGTCTTAATTACACATTTTGTTTTCTTTGTTAATTTTATTTTAGATTGAGAATGAATGTGCTCATATTAAGGGTCCATTTAAATAATCCAGCATAACCTCTTTTTCTCAACATCAATCACATGCTTTTTTAATATTCAATCTTTTGTGCATTTTTTCCTACAAGTTGAATTTGTTTATCCATCACTTGCTAATGGGCATTTGTGTTATATCTAGTTTGGGGCTATTATAAATAAAACTGTTATAAAAACATTGTGGAAATCTTGAATAAACATATGTTTTAAATTCTCTTGGGTAAATACCTAGGAGTGCAATACTTGAATACTCAGTGGTTGTTTCACTTTTGAAAAAGCTGGCAAACTTTTTTTTTTCAAGAGAGTTATATAATTTTACAACTCTGTGAGCATTTTGTAAAGTTGTAGCTTCTCATCTTTTTACTAACACATGGTAGGAGGATTTCAAATTTTAGATACTGCAATAAGTATGCAGTGATATCTTAGGCGTATATGCTATAATGAGTTTCAGCTTTCATTCAAATGCTCATTCTGCCCTCTATACTCTTCTTTAGTGAACTGTTAAACTATTTGGACCACTGTTTTGTTTTTGCCTTTTAATAGATACCATATTTGAGATACATAGTTTTTCAGTACTTTCTCCCTGTAATTTATCTGTTTCCCTTCTTCAGAATGACCTTCAAAGAGAAGCTTTAATTGTAGTGAAGTGTAGTTAATTGTGATCTTTAGTTTTTCTAATTGTTTCTGTTCTTATTAGTTATTATCATTCTCTACTGATTTAGGTTTCCTTTAATTTTTCTTAGTAACAAGCATTTGCAGTTATTGATGTATATAGCTCTTGCACAGGAGATTAACTTTTCATACAGTAATTTTTAATATAAATGGAATAAGTTATATTCAATTTATATTAAAATTTTGCATGCTTACTGTAATCCATTAGTATGGTAGTTTACCTTCACATATTGTCTAGTTTCCACTTTAGCTTATAATACTATTATGTGTTCAGTTTATAACAGTGACTGTCTAGTGGCACCTTGATTTCTGTCTTCCCTGAGTATCTGTATCTGGCATTGGCAATACGGTAATACTGGCCACTATGAAACTGCTTGCTCTTTTTCTCATCCCTGAAAGTTTTGCATCTCTCATTTCCAGACTGCAATTATCTGTTCTTCAAGAATGTATCAGCACTCTTTTGCACTATTGCAATTTATCAGCACTCCTTTGCACTATTGCAATAATTAGGAATGCAGTTTGGAGAGCATCAGGTGGTTCACACCTTGTAATGCCAGCACTTGGGAGAGCTGAGATAGGAATACTACAGGTTCAAGGTCAGCCTCAGAAACTTATCAAGACTCTGAACAATTTAGTGAGACCCTTTTTACTAAAATAAAAATAAATAAACAAAGAGGCTGAGGATGTATCTCAGAGATAGAATGCTCCTGGGTTCATTCAGTTCAATACCTAGTACCAAACACACACACACACACACACACACACACACACACACACACACACACTACTGAATCCATTTCTTTAATAGCTCCTGGATTATACATTGTTTAAATACGTCTTGGTTTTGCAAGTTGAAATTTTTGCCACATTCTAATTTATTGGCCTACATTTCCATATTATTGTTAAATTTTACCTTTGCCAGGTTTGTACTAATGTTGAATTTTTATTCCAAATATCAATTATTTATACTTTATTTTCTCTGCACTCTTTGACCAAGTTGTTTAGTATTTGAAACATTGTGTGTGTATGTGTTTTTAAATTTTCTCGTGCACCGATTTTATTTTATTTTTAATTATTTTACTGGTGGATTATCGTAGTCATGCATCCTAATGCGGTACAAGACAGTAGAGGCAAAATGCACACATCACTCATTTATCCTTTTCCCATTTGCACCTCATTCCGTCCTTCTCATGATGAGCTTACTGATTGGCTCTGATATGTTTATGAATGTACAATGTATGTCATGCACATTAGAAAATTTCCGTCTTCCCATCCCCTCCTTCTATGTTAGGTCTCCTTACTTGCTCATCTATGGTTTCTACTACTTTGTCTAGAGTTCCACCTATGTGCCTTTTTCTCCCTAGCTTTCACATATTTTTGATCATTGCAAAGAATGAAATTTTTTTTACATTTTTTTATTGAACATAAATAGTATACATTTAAACTATATTTGGTGCCCTCTCTGCCCCGCCCCCGTTTTCCCTTCCCCCCTCCCACCAATGGTTGTCCAGGTTAAACATGTCTTATTCATAATTTTACACATGTTCAGATGTAGGCCCTCATTAATCAAGATCGGCCTTCCTCCTCTCCTATCTTTCCATTTTTATTAACTTTATTTGTGCATAATTTTAATTAAAAATTTTCTCTGATATCAAAATTTTAGATATTTAGTTAATCATTAGTCCTGTTTTCTCACTTTAACATATAAGATAATAGTTACATGGAGATATTCTGCAGCCTATTTTTGTTTATTGATTAATATTTTCAGAATCATTTAGTTTTTCATATTTTATTTTAAATTTCATCATGATTTTACTTTTATTTCAAATAATGTGTAATTTTTTACTGTGTTCATTAAATATTTCTGAGGCTATTGAACATGTTAGATATTTTTGGTGCTGAGGCTTCAACAATCAGCAATATTGCTAAGTCCTTTACAAAACTACCTCTATCATCCCCTGACTTCTTTATATTCTACTGTTCCCCATTGCTTCACTTCTTCTTTTTCTTAGGGACCTATTAATTAGACATTATTATTATTATTATTATTATTATTATCATTAAATGATGAACTTGCTAGTATTGCTTGGGAATTTAGCACTTAGTTTAATCTCCATTTTTTTAACAATATATTGCTCCTTTTGGGAAACATTTCTTTTTTTTTTTTGGTGGTACTAGGGGTGGAACCCAGAGGCTTTCTACCTCCGGGCTATACTCCCAGACCTATTTTATATTTTATTTGGAAACAGGGTCTCACTAAGTTGCTGAGAGCCTCACTAAGTAGCTGAGGCTGGCTTCGAACCTGTGCGATCCTCCTGTCTCAGCCTCCCAAGCGCAGGGATTACAAGCGTGCGCTACCACGCCTGGCTTCTGGAAACATTTCATTTATTGTATTCTAGAATTTTATAGTTTGCTTGATTACTACTGAGAGTCTACGCTCGTGTGTCATTACCCATTATATGTGGCTGAAAAGAAAACAATCCAGAGCTTTGTGTCTCAACGCCACATGATTTTTTAATTATTTCTTGGCAGTTTGAGACAATGACTGGGTGTTTCTTCTGTTCCACATATTATTGGGAAGGGTGTTCCATGTGGATGCTTTTATTTATGGGCTAAGGTAGATTAAAAGCTCCAAAAAGTCTTGAGCTGTGTCTGAGACCTTCATGCTACTAAGGTAACTGTTTCCTTCCCCGTGGATTTTCTCTCCATATGGTGTATTTAATGTCATCTTCTCTCCATGCAGCACCTCCTGACAGTCGCCATTGCCACGAGATCACTCCTACCTCATTGTACCGATCAAAGCAAGTCTTAGAGCTAGTGCACTTAAAAGATTTAAGAGGAGCAAAATTAACTCACTTTTTTTGTAGAAGTGTAATTTTTTAACCTAAAACCTCTCAATTTTTAATATAAGGAATCATAATACAGATCAGGACTAATTTGATAAAATAGATGCTCTGAATGAGGGCACTTTCTTTTTTTCACTACATCATTAATAACAAAATTCCGAGTCACTAGAAAATCTACAAGGAAATCTCGTTATGGCCACTCATTTTTACCTGGATATCTCTGGTGAGATTAGTTACAGTTTTTCTGACCTTTTCCTCCCTTCATCATTATTCTTTTTGATATTTGCATTATCTCAAATATGGCCTCTTGTGGCAAGGGATGTAGCGTAGTGGTGGAGAGCACGCTGCCGTGCATCGTGCCTAGGGTTAAAGTAAACACATACCAACACACAAAGGGGGGATTATGACTTTTCCTTTAAGAGCCTTGTTTTCTTTTTCCACAAATATATGTAATTTGCATATTTTTGTAATACTCAAGATCAAATCCAGGAATGTTCTACCTTTGGGAAATATACATATACCTAGTCTTTCTTATTTTTTCTTATTTTGTGTTAGTCTCATTAAGTTCACAAGGCTGTCCTCAAACTTTCTGTCTTCCTACCAAAGCCTCCTGAGTAGCTTACAGGATAGTCATGGATCACTGTGCAAGGCGTATTTTCCACTTTAAAACTCTCTTTCTTACTTGAAACACTTCAACTTTTGACAAATACAAATTGTACATATAAATGTACACAGAGAACACTGTGATATTTCAGTACATGTATATTATGTGCCAAAATAAAATCAGAGTAATAGTTAAAGAAAGATAGAGAGATGATTGATCAATATATAGGATTTCAAACATTTACAATTTCTTTGTGTGAGAAACATTCAAAAATTTTCTCTACTAAAAGTAAAAGGAAAGAAACGGGACCTGTTGAAAATTAGGAGAGAAGCCGGGCGTGGTGACGCACGCTTGTAATCCTCGCACTTGGGAGGCAGAGACAGGAGGATCGCGCAGGTTCGAAGCCAGCCACGCGCGCTGGCTTAGAAGATCCTGTTTCCAAATAAAAATGTAAAAATAGGTCTGGGAGTGTAGCCTGGAGGTAGAAGGGCTTCCAGGAACCCCAGTGCCACCAAAAAAAAAAAAAAAAAAAAAGAAAATTAGGAGAGAGACCTATAAAGTAGTGGAAGGAAAAAGGTGTTGAAGAAAGGTAGGGGAGAGACAGGAGATATAAGAGGAAGGAAACCGACTGGATAATGTTATGTGCATAATGAATGTATCACGGCCAATTTCTCAGATAAAATTACAATGCACCAATACAAAAACTTAAAAATCTCTCTAATTTTGAAATGTACAATTAATTGTCAACCATAATTATGCTACTGTGTGATAGTACATTATGTTCTTTCTATACAACTTTTTCTGTTACACATTTGAAATATAATTTATGTGTTTAGTATATTGATCACAATCTTTCCTACCTCATATCACATTTATATTAATTTTATATATTCTTTATTAAATCTAGTAACTAATGATTTTAAAGTTCTGAATGCTATTTTATTGTTTCTATGGGCTTTCATTCATTACCATTGGACTCTTATTTTATTGAATTTAAACATATAGTTAGATGATACTAATCTACGGAAAGCTTTGATACTTAAATTGAGAATAATTACTGTGTACAAAGGATTAGTGGGTACATTTGGTTTCTCCTGGGCAGATAATAAATAATCCGCAAGCATTTTCCAGATTCAATAATTAATTAGAGTTCTAGGCGAAAGTTCTTTTTCTTACTGTTAACCTTAGATGTAGTATTCGTGTCACAGGACTGATGATATTTGTACAGATGGAATCTCAAATTAGTATTAGCTATAGCATATTGCCTGATTTTGTGTATTTCTTTTTTGTCAACTTTTTTCCCAAACATTTTCATTCCTTTCTAAAATGTAGCAAGAAAAATACCATCCCACGGCGGGTTTGTTTGTACTGAGTACTTGAATCATTAAGTGAAAATTCAATGTTCTTTATACAAGAAGAGATTTCAAAAAGAGTTCCAATTTGCTTGGTACTGAACTATGAGTGAGTATTTGTTAAAAGTATTTGAAAAATAAAAAGAAACAATCATTGTTTAAAATGATGGCAACTGAATATTTCACATATTGAAAAGTGATTACAGTGGTTAAGATGGAAGAAAAGATCATAACTACAAATTTTAACTGATAAATTTTTTCTTCCTAAAATGATTCATGTTAACTTTCCTCCTTGGTGAGTTAGGATTGAGGCATATGAATTACTGCTGATTTCCTATAATCAGACTTATGTTTCGGAGACTATTGTCACATCATTTTCGGCTTTCTTATTCCTTCCTCGGTTGGTGAGAGCTATGTGGGACAATAGGGCTTTTGTAAGCTCCAGATTTTCTGTTAAATAGTGATTTTCTTTTGCAGCAATTTAAAAAAAAATAAGAAGATTCTACTTTAGATGTTCTGCTTTTACGAAGCTCCATTCTTCCACTGGGTTTCAAGAAGCCATTTTTCAAACTTCAGACATCTTGATTTCAGTGCAAAGATTAAAAGGATTAGAGGATGTCAGAGGCTTCACAAAATAAACAACATTCTCCCAACTATGAAAATGATCTTACTCCAGAAAAAATAATAATGGAATGGACAAATACCTTCCTATTAGTTAAAATTATAAAAAATGGATGGGTTATTGTCTGAGGTTTGTAGCATAGCCATTTTTTTTAAGGTGAAGCCATATGTCTAGGCATTCTTTAGTCTTTGAGTAGCATTGTGTTATAAATACAAAGGCTATACTCAGAAAGGGTTCTGCTCTTTTGTGATTTAAAATACATCTGAAAACTGTTCAGTATTTTCTGTGTATATATTTTCATCCTTGGAATGAATACTTCAAAAGGGTCTAACAAAGAGAGTAACGAACAATTGGCAAGTCTGAGTCTATTCTCTTAAGAGAGAAATGAAAAAGGTATTATTTAAGTTTTCCAAGATGCTGTATATTTTTCTCGTTTGAAACTAGTATCCATTAGACACAGGGATAAACCTGAAAAATTCTAAGCTATGGCTTTTTTGTATCTTGTTTTTGAGATCTGTATTTGAAGAACATTAGCATGAGGATCGGGGGACTTCATTATTGGTAGTTTACAAAATATTACAATAGAATATTTGTGGTAACTTGTAAAAAAAACCAAGAAACTTAAAATTTTTTTTCCAAAACAGATAATACTCTAATTCTTAGTTAATCTGAAACAATTCTAACAGCTAGTAAAGCTGAAAAAAGCTATGGAAGATCATTTAACAATATAAATTTAAAAATCAGCTTTTAAGTTGTATTTCATTAAATAAAGAATATCTTCAGAATTTCAACTTCTTATTCATTTTAAATCATAAAAAGAGCTGGGAGTGGCGGTGCATGATTGTAATTGCAGTACTTGGGAAGCTGAGACAGAAGGATGACAGGTTTCAAGTCAGACTCAGCAATTTATCGAGGCTCTCAGCAACTTAGCGAGACTGGTTTTCAAATAAAATAAAGCTAGAAGTATAGCCCGGAAGTCGACTACCCCTGGGTTCAAACCCCAGTACCACAAAAACAAACAAGCAAATAAACAAAACCATAAAAAAGCCAGGCATGGTGGCACATGCTTATAATTCCAGTACTTGTGAAGCTTAGACCAGATTCCAGGTTTGAAGCCAGACTCAGGAACTTAGTGAAGTCCTTTACATAGTGAGATCCTGTTTCAAAATAAAATAATAAAACAGGGCTAGGGGTATAGCTCTGAGGTATAATACCCCTGGGTTCATTCTCTAGTACAGCAAAATAAAACAAAATAAAAGAGATTTTTTTGCCTATTTTGAATAAATACATGAGCAAATCATCTAAAATTATATCTATATGTCTTAAAAGTAACCAGTTCATAGTTCTATATTTTATATGAAAATTATATTAACTCCTAATACAGTGGTTCCAGATTTTCTTGGTATTTCCATCATCAATCAAGAAAGATATTACTTAATTATATTTGCCAAACTTGTTGAAAGCCCCACAGATGTTTAATTATGCTCAAATGTTATGTAACATACTGCCCAAAACAGTGTTAATTCCTTCATGCTTTATTAGGGCCAGAAGAGTGTATATACCTTCATTGGGTCCTCTAGGTCTCTTTCTCTATTTTTTTTTTTTTTTTTTTTTAGGTACTGAGGATTGAACCCAGGGCCATTCTCCCTCCTAGACATACTCCCAGCCCTGTTTCTTATTCTTTATTTTAAAACAGGGTCTCAATAAGTAACTGAGGGCCTCACTAAGTATCTGAGGCTGTCTGCAAACATGCAATCCTCCTGTCTCAGCCTCCCAGGTAGTAGAATTACAAGCATGCACCACTATGCCCTACTCATCTAGGTCAACTTTAAGTCTTTACTTAAAATGTCTGTTGGGATCACAGTCATGCCAAGCCTTGATGGGGAAAAGATCTGATTCCTTATACATATGGATATTGCTATTTCTTGCTCTTCCCCCCACCCCCGTTCTGTCTCTTCCTTCCATCCATCATCAGAACCTTAGAGAGTGCTCTCAATCTGGCCCCCACAACTGAGGGAAGAACCTTACTTGGCACATGCCTGAGTCAGTCATAAATGTGTGAATTGCTTGTGATCACAGGCTGACAGGTGGCGTGCTTTGATGCTCTCTCTTTTTTTTAATGGAGAGGAAGAAGCAGCTGTTAGCCTGATATAAAAACATGCCCTATTTTCTTCCTATCTACCTTTCCCAAACATAAGAGTCTGTGCCTGTACAACTGTATTATGAAGAAAGGTATAAAGAGAACACCAGGAACACCCAAGTGAAATGAATTGTGATGAATGGTACTTTTCATGAGAGAAATAAATATGTTAAAATATCCCTCTCAGAAAGCAATACCAAAAAATAAAAGCAGTTCCCCCTACTCGGATGTGCTTGTGAATGTGTTCTCGTATGTGTGCGGGGGTATTAATGGAGTTAAATATAAACGCATTGTACTAAATCTTCCCAATATTAATTCTATTCTCTATGATTTATAAGTGATGAAATCAGAATGTTATCCAATAACTTTATCTCATTCTCCTTTATCTGTAAAAATTAAAAAAAAATTCTTGACTCATGAGCCTTTGAGGACTAAATAAATATATACATGTATAATAATTAAACAACAACAAGAACATAATAATCATAGTATGGGTTATTTTTTAAATAATTATTTTGAAGTATTATTGTGTGTCTTGGAAAAATACCTTTGGAAGTCTCACAATCAACCATGCAGCAAATGCTAGAACAGTGAAGTCGCTCACAGAACAGGGACCCCTCCTGTTATCACCTTGGGGGCACATAAAGTCGCTCATAGGAAATCATGGCATGGGTACCATATTATTTTTCAGGGAAACAGATCGGGTTGTTTGGGCAGCATCTTGTCTCCTCAAAAGTTATAATGTCTTCCTTCAACACAGTTTAACATGAAAATCTTCTTGGATGGTTTTAGCCAAGGTCCTTCTCAAAGTGAAGTAGATAGATGTAGCTGGAATACTCTGTGTTTGTAAAATATTTCACAGTAACCTGCAGGATTTGATCCTGTGTTTCGAGATTTTAGATCATACAGATGTCCTAGGAGACTCAAGTAATCATTTTTAGTCTTTTTATTTACATTCTTATCTACCCCACAGCAGATGGGCTTGATTAAAGACTTATTCAAGTACATTACTGGTTTAGAAATATATAATTTTAAATACTAATGTATCTACAGAAAGAAAGGTACTTTCATACATTACTGGAGTGAATATAATAAAAACTTGGGAAAGTTTTTGGCAACATGAATCAAGAGTTTTAAATTATTCATATTGCATAAATTCTACTTCTATGAATATGTTATAAGAAAATAAACAGAGGAATTGACAACTATGTTAATAATATTTATAACAACAAAACTGGGGAAAAGTCAATGGTCAATAATAGAAGCTGGGGTGAGTACATTACAATGTACTCATGGAAGAAATATTTTGCAGACATAATTACAACTTCAAAAGTAAAAACAAATACCAAACATAAACACAGATGCTAATTCATATTTAAAACAAAATATATACCTTATATGATTGATTATCCAATACCTCTCAGAGAGAAAAATATGTCATCCATACCTATGGCTTGTTAAGAGTAGAAGTGGATGTGTTCCTTTATATTGCCTTTCTCTTTTCTGACTTCGAGGACATGCAGTTCATTTCTCTTTAGGAAAAAAAAAAAAATTTTTGAACTTTGCTGTGCTTTAGGTATGCAAACTTTATGAATACTATTAGACTATCAATCTACTAATTAAAATGTAATTTGACGCAGGGTGTGGTAGCGCACACTTGTAATCCTTGCACTTGGAAGGCGGAGACAGGAGAATCTCGCTGGTTCGAAGTCAGCCTCACTGACTTAAGAGACCCTGTTTCCAAATAAAATTATAAAAAATACATCTGGGAGTGTAGCCTGGAGGTAGAAGGGCTTCCAGGACCCCAGTACCACTAAAAAAAATGTAATTTGAAATGAAGTTCATGTTCAGTAATTCAATGTAATTCAATTTATCTTGGCTTATTCAATGTCTAAGGTTCAATATCCATTCACTTGAAATCATTTAACTACTCATTTATATCAAGCTGATTGGTCTATAATTTGCAGAATGTCCCTTTCAAGGACTATTAAGATACAAGAAGGACTTCATATAATGGAGGAGAAACTGCACTGGAGCAAAAGAGGTAGTCTGGCAGGTGGGGTGGGAGAAAGGAGAATTATCAAAGGAGGCACTTCTCATTGATTACATATCTACATATGTAAGAACACCAATGTCAGTCTTAATATCACGTATGGGTAATAGGAATCGGAGGGAGGGAGCTGGGTCAGGGGAGGTCATCAAGCGCTGCGTATATATATTTCACTATCACCCTGAACTACATTATGATGTGAGAATACAAAGTACCGATAAAAGCTTAAAATGTTTTCAAAAGCCTATTTCTTTTTATTAACACCTCAGTATTGTCTTAGCCAATATCAGTTTCTGCTTTAGTTCTAAAATTTCTCTTTTTAATTTCACATCCCACTTATCTAAATGACTCTTTTCAAATTTTCTATGAATAAATAAATATAAGGCAATATACTTTGTTTAGAGTTGTTTATTAAACATGTGATCAGTAATCAAGAGATAATTAATTTTAAGAACACTGGGGTTACTTCAGAATTAATTTGTAGATCTAACCTTGGTTGATAAAGAATAGATTCTTTTTCAAAGCAACCATCTCTAAAGACCATTTCCTATTTAGAAGATGCCGTGACAAATACAGTAGAAATGAAAGTGGCAAAGAAGAGAACCAGGACCAGAGAAAGGCTTTTCTCCAACCCCACTCTGGTCCCAGCATAAAATTCTTCCATGATCTGAAGATAGTATCTCCAACACTCTGACCCTTGCTTTTATGATGTATTCGTTAAAGCTGTAGTGAATAAAAATAAATCCATATAACATAAATGCATCTAAATAATTTTCAAGTATACAGTATTGTCAATGATATGCTATAAACATATTTTGTTGACTTTGACCCACCAAATTTCTATAGGTTTTTAAGTTGAGTCTGTGATTTTCTTGCAATTTCATGATCATACTGTGCTCAAAAAATTACTGGAATTTCCTTATAATATGCCCATTCCAAATATTGCCAATAATAGGTATGTTAAGTAAATTGTAAAAGCTAAAATGAAATTATTAGAGTAAATGATTTGTTTAATATTTTTATTGGTGCATCGTAATCATACATCTTGATGGGGTATGTGATGATAGAGGCATACATGCATACATCACTCAATTAGCCTTTACCCAATTGCTGCCCCATTTCTTCTCCCCTCCCTTCTTCTCCCTTCTTCTTCTCCCCTCCCTTCTTCTCATGTTCAGCTTAGGGATTGACTTTGATATATTTGTGAATGTACATCATGTGCATTAGAAAATTTTCCTCCTCCTCCCTCCCATTCTCTTCAGGTCACCTTATTTACTCATTTATGGTGTCTCCCTTGTCTGGAATACCTCCTATTACCATTTTAATCCCTAATTTCCACATATTAGGGAAGATCTGATTTTACTTTTTGTGACTAACTAATCTCACTTAGCATAATGTTTTCCAGTTCCATGTATTTCCCTGAATAGGACATAATTTTCTTCTTACTTATGGCTGAGTACAACTTCATTGTGTACATATCCCATAGTTCTGTGATCCATTTGTCTATTTTTGGACATCTTAGCTGTTTCTATAGTTTGGCAATTGTGAATTGTGTGGATATAAATGTAGATATGCATGCATTAGTTTGGTAGTTTGGTTTCCATTCTTTTGGGTAGTTACCCAGAAGTGGTATTGCTGGATTATATGATAGGACCATTTCTGTTTTTCTGTGGATCCTCCATACTGTTTTCCAAAGTGATTGCACTGCTATGACATCCCACCAACAATGTATGAGAGCTCCCTCTTCTCCACACCCTTGACAACATTGGTTGATTGTGTTTTTAATGATTGTCTCTCTAATTAGAGTTAGCGTAAGTTGTTTTGCTTGCAATATTTTTACCAATGGCAGAGATCCTGCTAAAGAAGTGTTAAGTTGTTTTCCGATATATAAGGCAACAGAATCAGAGGTTGTTCTAATCAAAGAGAAGAGTCCTTGGAAGCTCATTGTCTCAAGTCCTCAACTACTCCAGTACTCTCTGCCAACATGTCTAGAGATACTACAAAGAAACGTTGACTATTGGCAGAATCCAAGTCTCCTCTCATAAATATGTTATAAATTAGAGCAGTTGATCAGTACACACAAATAATCAATTATTAAGTATGTTTACAAGTTTAGACAGAGAAATTGGATTAATGCATTTAGTTGACAAGCATCAAGTACTATAGAACATTAACATACTGGATTTTTTAAGGGAAAGTCATTTACAATCTGTATTATTAAGTTTTTATATTAATATTTAAAAATTAATTACAAAATTTAAAATTGCTCTACATTTGCAATGAGTAATACTAAATATGAGAGATAATATAAAATCACAAATTAGATGAAAAAATGGTGAGCTAATCTTAAAAGAGACAGACATAAGTAATGAAAAGATGTTTCTACTTCTGCATATCTATCTGACTTCATTATTCATGTCTGTGTCCCTGAATTTTTTTTCAGTTTATTTGACCATTTTTAAAAGCCAACATTTTATTCAGCATAGATTGGATGATACTGAACATGGCTGGCAAATTGGTAATTTATACACCTGAAACATGTTTGAGAATTATGAGCAAGGTGACCTGATGATATTTCTGAATAATTGGTTCTCTCACTACCTAGGAAATTTCAGCTTTATTACCTCAGCATGATACTTTCCATCTTACAGCTCATCAGAAAGGGCCCACCAAGAAGTTTGCTAGTCTGTAGCCTCACACATCCTAAAAAAATGATGTGTTATTAAAGAAAAAAAATGAGAAATGCATTTCTCAGGTCCCTGAATTCTATTACCATCAAAATGACCCTGAGTGAACTATGTCTCTGTTGATTGTGATTATGGCTATAAATAATATAATTTTGTTCCTTTGAATCTCGAGGTGGAAACTGTGGTTCTATTTCAGGACACCAATTACCCTGCACTGATGGCAAGGTTTGATCACAATGGTTCTGGTTTGCTAAGTGGATTTTGTTTAAAGAAAGCTTTAAAAAAGAACAGTGTCCTTCCTGCCAAGTAAATATAGAGTCAGGACCTTTATATAAAATATATTTTGTTTAAATAGTTTTCTAATTCCTTCCCAGCCTATTAACCATACGCCATCATAGGCATTAGTAATATTTCTGCTCAAATTAAAATACTATGAATTTGAACATGACATATTCACAGGTATTTATGATAAGATTGTTGACTGTAATCACAGCAAGAATATGTACTTCTTTGATATGTGAGAATTTTTAATAAAATAATGAAATTATAGGAATTTCATCCATTCATAAACTTGACTTGAGTATTCTAGTGATTCCAAATATTTTCAGCATAAAAAGTTCTTGTTTCTTCACGTACAATGTTGCACTCAAATATTGCAATTACTTTAAAAATGCTAAGTATTAAAATTCTGAAGTCTATCTGTAAAAAGTGATCTAGATAGATTCAAAACAGCTCTCTTTGTGTATCTTTATTAATGAACTTCAGGCTTCTTCATTCCCTTATTTTAGACCATCTCTCTGACTCCACTGAGATCTCTCCCCTATTATCTGGAGTCCCTATTACAAATATACACACATACAACCAATTGATTTGTGACAAAGAAGCTAAACACTTACACTGGAGAAATGATGATAGCCTTTTTCAACGATTCATGTTGGCAAAACTGGTTATCCATACACATAAAAGTGGAAATAAATCCAATTTTTTTCACCCAGCACTAAAGTCAATTCAAGATGGATCAAAGACCAGAGACTTTGCAGCTACTTGAAGAGGGCATAGGACCAGCACTCCAACATATAGGCATGTGCAAAAACTTCCTTTACAAGACTTCAAGGCACAATAAATTTAAACAACGATTAACATGTGAGATTGAATTAAACTGAATAGCTTCTGTGCAGCAATGGAACTATCAAAAACCTCAACAGAGAGCTTACAGAATGAGAGAAGATCTTTGCTAGCTACTCCTGTGTCTCCTTCATCACAAATAAATTACCTTTAGACAACATAATATGTTATTTGATTTATATGTATACATAATAAAAATTTATGTATTTTAATAATCCCTCTTTGGTAAAATTGTATCCACAGCTTCAGTTCTAAATAGAGCTATTTATTAAGTACTACTTATTTGTAATACCACTGCACTTATTAATTTCCATCTTCATCATCCTTTTTCTGTATTTATGACCAATTAATCCCCCATCCTAATGATAAGACGTTCAGAATTTCACTCAACTTAATAGCATTTTATTTCACAGCTTTGTAGAGTCACTTATATAGGTTTTTACTTATCTCATGCCATACCTATTTAATCGAGGTTCTAATAGGTTTTTCCTTCTTGAAATTTTCTCCCTCCACTGCGCTGGTTTGTAGAATGTCTATTATTTCATAGATTTTTTAAAACTTATTTTTTCACCATGCCATTTCTCAATGAAATTATTTAGTAAGCTCTATTCTCTGACAATAATGTCCAACCCTCTCCAACTCCCATTGGACGTCCTTCATGAACTTGAAGCAAAGCATCAGGAAACCAAATTTCCAATGATTGCTTTCCAAAGAATTCTTTTCTCCATTTATCTTCAGTGTATCATCAAGACTATTAGCCCAACCTTTCCTCATATGCCTTTAGATTATTTGTTTATTTTGATAATGTATCCAAACATCTACCTTTTTTTTTCTTTGATGGTACTGGGGTTCCTGGAAGCCCTCCTACCTCCGGGCTACACTCCCAGAACTATTTTTTTATATTTTTAAAAATTTGGAAACAGGGTCTCTTAAGCCAGCGAGGCTGGCTCTGAACCAGCGTGATCCTCCTGTCTCCGCCTCCCAAGAGCGGGGATTACAAGTGTGCGCCACCACGCCTGGCCAAACATCTATTTTTAAAATTTTCTCATTTACCTAAATACTATTCACTCTTTCTTTTTCTAATTTATCTAAATATTTACATATTTTATCTAAATATTTACAAGATCAAGCTGAAGTTTCATATTTACATTAATAATCATGAGATCAACTTTTACAAAATGACTTTTCTTTTTGTGAACTCCTGAAAGTGTCAGGGGCTTTAGCCATTCATGCATATTTTATCAAAATAAACTTCAATTTTATTAATTTCAACATTAGTCTAACACTCAGCCCAGGGCTTTACACTCAACACCTTTAAATTCCTGACAATGGTTAATTTGTCTAAGAGAAATTAATAGAAACGCTTTCTACTGCTTACTTATCTTATGCTGGACAATCTTTCTGAGGGTGCATTTACCATTACAACATGAAAAATATGGTTTCTTAAATCATTAAACTTCTACTAATAACTTATATTTGATATATTATTCTATAAAATATATTTGATTCATACATGAATCTCATATTTTCTTTTAGCAGGGATAGTCAGATTTTTAATAATATTATTCTAGTTGAAAATAATATATTCTGATTCAGTAAATCAAAAGTCCCCTCAAAATTATAAGATGATACTTTTTGCTATGTAATAGATAATTTTTCTGTGCGTAAAAAAATTCATTTGACACAAACTATGTACCTTAAAACTATCTTTTAGAATCTAGTTTGAATTCTTTATATATATCATTGTTGACCACCTGCAATATATTAAACTGGAATTTACTTTTAACACCTGCCATTTAGTTAAAAGGATAAAATTTTCACATGTCTGAACACATATTCCTATCTATATTTTTTGCTAAGACTTCTATATAACACATACTATATGATATCATAACTTTAGTTTTTGTTCTTAATGATGAAACAAAGTCCCAGGCATGGTGGCACACGCTTGTAACCCCAGTGCTTAGGAGGCTGAGACAGGAGGATCGCACAGGTTCGAAGCCAGCCTCAGCTACTTAGTGAGGCTCTCAGCAACTTAGTGAGACCCTGTTTTCAAATAAAGTATAAAATAGGTCTGGGAGTATAGCCCAGAGGTAGAAAGCCTCTGGGTTCCACCACCAGTACCACACACACACACAAATGAAAGAAACAAAGTATTAAAAATATCTATCATGTAACCTCCCCAAATGTCCAAATTTTCATTTGTGTTTATAAATGGTAAGTTAGACAACTCCAAGATGTGAAATATCTTCACTTACTAAGGATTTTTATTAACAACTAGAAAGAAACCAGCCTCTCTGGCTAGGTCAGCAGTCAGTCCCTTTGAGTGGTCGGAATGGCAAGGTGGCAAGACTCCTTGGCAGATGAAGCTGCCGATGTGAAGTCTCAGTTGCTGACAACTGTTGACCTCAGTTGCTAGGGACTTGATGTGGTTTCAAAGGCTTTTCTGGTTGGCCAGAGGAAGACATTGTGCCTGAATGTGTCCTATCATGACTTCAATCTGCACCTTGTGCCATGTGCTTGTGTGTTATGTTTTGCTCCTGATACCCTGGGTGTGTTTTGCTGTACCTGTGTGTGCTTAGAAAGTAAGTTACTACATTTTTGCACTGTACCATCTTGTTGAGTCCCGTTCAGATAAGCTTTGGAAGTTAAAACCCTCTTTGGTTTGAATGGAGTCACCACCCATTTTTTTTTTAAATAAGCATTCCATACCACTCAGCTCCCCATCAAAGGAGAGTCTCTTACAGGGAGGGACTTTATGATTTCCTCTAACTCTAAAGTGAAGGTTTGGAATTTCTAGTGAATGTGGTCTGTGTTTCTTAGGAGTGCACTGGAGTGGTGAAGACATCAGGAAGACTTTAGTGTGGCAGCAGTGTCTGTATAAGTGTCCATGGTTGGCAGCAGTCTGGTGTTAATGAACTTCTAGGAAAAGGCTAGAGGTGATGTCCATGGAGTGCCATACTCCTGAGAACATGTGGAACTATTTCTATTCAATTTTTAAATAATTGAGGAATATATTAAATCTGTGGCTTTTAAGATCATAGGGCAAATCTGACATTTTTCAACTATATTAGGGAGACTGATGTTCTGAAGGCATATGCATTTTAAAGTTAATATCAGTTTTAATTAAGGTAACTAGATAAATATGCAATAAGCAAGTTGTATTGCTTTCCTCAGGCAGCTATACAAACACCACCAATTGTGTCTGGAAATAATAAAAATGAATCTTTCAGGATCTTGCTTTACTTTTTGACCTTTACTTATATATTTTTGTTATTGCTGTATTCCCCTTATCTAAAATGTGAAGGCTTTATTGTGACCAGTGAAATCTCAAAGAATAGACCCTGACTCCATTCTATTCAGTTAGGGAGAGAAACTTTTATGTTTGCTATATATTTTTAAGGTTGCTTGTATTATGAAAGAAAAAAGAAGTATGTTTAAAATGAGCTTGGTAATAAGAAATATTATACCACAAAACCAGATAAATTTCATTAAAACATGTAGAACAGAAAGATAAAAGTCAATGAGGCACAGAAGTGGAATATCCACAAACAAAAATAAAATGATATAGAGCTGAAAAAATAAAGTTAATACCAAAGGGAATCTGGATATTAATATAAGCAGGACACAAACCCATTGAATAAAGAAAATTATGGAACACGAGTTTGCATGCATAAAAACAGAAACAGTATGGAGAGTTACTGCCTGCTGTTTTTCTGAACATTAAATGCATTTTGAGAAGAAACTATTCTATGAATCAAATGCCATTTCTCAACAGTCTGGAAAGAATTGGTTCACTATTTACTCTCTCGAGCCCAAGAAGAATTTGGAGGAAGCAACATTTTGTACTCTTGAGAATTCTCACTCTCTGCTTCCTCAGACCCTTGATCCGGATGTTGTTGTTGACTGATAAGGCGGTTGAGCATCTGTAGCTTACAACTTTTATTTTCTGAATCCTTTTAGTGGTGCACTGTAGTCTACATCATAATGTAGTTCCTAGTGACAGTGATACACACAGTTTTCTTGGTTATTAATAAAGTTGTTATCTAGTTTATTTATTTATATATTGATTTACTTATTTATTTGCTTTTCTAAGTAGAAGAACGTTATTAAGACAGAAAGCATGCATAGGAAAAATTCTGTGAGGATATTCAAAGTGTCTGAGCAACATACGTTGTTGAGGTTGGAGATAAAAAATGAATCTAAATGTTTGCAAAGAGTCCTACGATTACAAATTTCAAATAATATCAGTGTTTATCTAGATTTATGTCATATAGATTATTACAGAGTTGACCCTATGTAGTTAAAAAGTTTACATTATATGCATTACAAAAATAAATAACAAAGGAAAAATATTTCATTTTCAGAGGATTATTGAAATTTACATGAGAGTAGATAACAATTCAACCATCAAATAAACAGGTCATCCATAAGAAAATGTCTGGTGTTAGAAAGAATGCAAGATATTCGTCACTTGTTTGCAAAAGAGAGTATCTTTTCTGTGCAGACTCACTCTGAAAGTTTTGTTTCTTACTAATATTTTCTGAGCAACTTTGACAGGACAAATGTTCATCAATGTAGAAGAGAGCACACTCAGAGAGGGCAGTTTCCAGTGGTAGCTGGATGCAGACATCTGCCAATGTCAGAAAGAGTCACTGGGCAGAGAGTGAACAGAATATACTGAATGGAGCAAGTGCCACTTATTTCTAAGAAACTGGCTAAGTTTTACTCAGAACAAAATTCTCTGCAGTCATTGTTAAAATGAGCATGATATAAAAAAGCATTCTGAAGAAAACAATAAATATAAATGACAGAAAACAATCAAAATCAAAGATTTTATTTTCATTCTTAGCAAGGGAATCATGAATTATCAAGTATAGATAGATGCAATGTCAGAATGCATATCTCTTGATTTAATTAATCAGTAAACTCTATGAGGAGATTTTGGTCATTTTCAATTTACCCTCTTTACTATTGTAGGTCAAGCTCATTTTTTTTTTTTTTTTTCGGTATTGAGGACGGGACCCAGGACATTCTACTTCTGAGCTACACTGAGTTGCAGAGGGCCTCACTAAGTAGCTGAGGCTGTCCTTGAACTACCATCCTCCAGTCTCTGCCTTCCTAATCCTGGGATCACAAGCATATAACATCATGCCCATCCATGCAATGGTAATTTAAAATCAGATATGTGGTGCAGAATGAGGTGGTGGTGGTAATATACAAAATGTACAACAAACAATCACAATCATGATTCTGGTGTCAAGTAGAAGAAAATTGATGAAGTGAAGTCCTTGAAATTATGCCATTTATTGAGAACCATTTGATGTTTTTGAATGATTTTTGCCTTATCTCTGTTACTGTGTAAACTGAAAACAACACTTTCTCCTCATTAGAAAATTGTATTTTACCAGTAATAATTAAAAATTATCCTCAATCAACAATAGCTTTATTATTTAAAATAAAGTATGTATACATATGGGTATATTGTGTATATATTCAGAACATATTGTACATTCATGTATTTGTAAAATTATTTTATTTTTTCTAAAACATGTCTTTTTTATACTTTTTAACCACTTTCCCCCCTATATTACTTACATTTGTACACTGTTAAAAGTTATTGGTTAAACTTTGCTAACTGTTTTAAGCATGTTTATTTCTTCCAGCTCTTTTTTAATTTTACTGTTTGCTGAGTTCGAGCTCTATCTGTATCCCTCTTTTAACCGACACACTCACTCTCCAGTTGTGTATCTTGAGTGTTGTAGAAGCAGACCTTGCATCTTCTAACCCTCCAGGAATTAACTTCAAAGTAGATGTGTAGTTCTGCCTTTCTCATCTATTTTGAGTATGCTCACATTACTGGAAATTTCAAAATGCAGAGAGAGGAAATTAATTGTTTTCCAATAATAATTTACTTCAAGATAATGAGGACAGTTGAGTTTTGAACAATGCACTATATGAATATAATACATCCTATCACTAGTTAAGTGTGATCGTATTTTATAGCCTCAAAATATAAACTTTATTGTTATTTTTCATTTGTCGTGCTTGGGGCCTGGTCCAATGGCATCATCCCTAGTGCTCTACCACTGAGCTCATGTCCAGCTTTTTTGTTTATTTTCAAAAAAGTTTAAACAGATTTAGCATTTCATCAAATCATTCACAAGATACAACTTTAATTCACCAATCTTTAGTATAAGGCTTTTAAATATATCTTATAAGGGTAATTTTTTCTACCACTAGAATTCTAATTTCTCTTTCCTAAGTTTCCAGTTTAGAAAGTATTCTATTACAATATTTTCTCTCATTTTAGGATGAAGATCATGCTGCTTTAAAAATCTCTAAGTTTCTGCATTTTTTATGGCAGTATTGGGGATGGAGCTCAGGGGCATTCTACCTTCAAGCCACATCCTCAGCCCTATTTTTCATACTTTATTTTGAAACAGGGTCTCACTAAGTTACAGGGCTCCTCACTAAGTAGCTGAGGCTGAGTGTTTATTGCAATCCTCTTGTCTTAGCCTCTCAAATGGTGGGATTAAAGGGTACGCCACCATGCCCAGATAACTTTCTGCATTTAATGAAGCTATAATGTCCTTTTAAGCTTATTAATCTTTCTTTTAAAATTAATATTTTATTCATCATTATCCCTATAATGGAACTTGTTTTCCTACTTTTAAATAGGATGTTAAAATATAATTTCCAATTATCAGTACATGTAATTAATGATGTATAAGCGGAATTATTTTCATGGTAAGATAACATAAGGCTTTCATATAAGTTAATAATTACTAAGAAACCAGTTACAGTAAAAAAAAAACTGCATTAATTCTTTACCTGTAGGAAATATAATGAAGAAACAAAGCTGTTTTCCAATTAAGAAAGTAAAAATTTATGCAGATTTGTTCTTGTTTTTCATTTTCATCTGTTTCTAAACCGTGCTATTTTACAACACTTTCAATTCTTACTTTTCCTCTATCCTCCAGCTTCATTTCCTTCTTGCTTTGCCCCTTATGGATGTAAATGTTGTTCTTACAGATTGCCAAAGTTTATATATAATACTTATTTTTTTTTTACTTATGTATAAATGACATATGACTGTGAGCTACAAGACTGCAGGAATGGAATAATAACGGCCTCATTTGCAGTGAAGTGGACTCATTATCATGCCAGCTGCTGGTATTTTCTCACCCAGTATTCTTCCTGGCAAACAAGGTCCCAGGGGAAAAGTCTTCCGTCTGGCTGAAGAAAATAATCCTGTACTTTAAAAGGCTCTCCGAACCTGGTATCGATTGTTTTAGTAATAATAGTAATTTAAAAAGAAATCTCACAATTGTTTTTTCAGTGACAGCTGTTTCTTTCATGGATTCATATGTGTGTGTGTGCATGTACTCACACATACACATATATGCTCATAACCCAAATGTAGCTTGTTACATTGTTGCTTAATTTGAGGTTAAATATTTGGGTGTGAATTATATGTGAAATATAAATTTTTGAGAGTTACGCATCATTTTGTACATTATTCATATGAAATATAAATAATCAATTTCACTTTAGAATACAATAAATTAGAGATATTTGGCAAGTTTTGATGTTACATGAGATTATCATATATACACACAAATGGATCAATATATGTTCTTGAGTATGTGCTGACATTTCAAAAATTATTGCAGTATTTTCTGAGTACAGCAAGGAAATGACAATTTATCATTCTTTCACATATCTGATTAAATATTGATAAATAATTGCTGAACCATAATATAAGTATGCTGATATCATCATGTAGTTAAATAACATCTTTTTATTTTATTTCAGAATACATGTTGTTGAACACACTAGACGTCAGATGAAGTACTTTCTGCCTTTAACTTTTAATATCCTATGGGGCAAACTAAATTTGGTTTCGAATTTATTTAAGATATGTGTAACACTATGACTGTCACACAACACTAGCTGCTATTGTACAGAATGTTAAACTCGTCAAAAATCTCTTCAAAATTATTTTTTTCACCTACACAATAAACATTTTTAATATCTTAAAATATAGGTATGTTACAAAATAAGATTGTAGCAAAATATTTCAGTTCTTCATTTGTTTGTGTGTTGAGGTGCTGAAAATTGAACTCAAGGATGTTCTTCTGAGCTACACCCCCAGACTTTTTTATTCTTTTTCTATCTTGAAACAGGGTCTTGCTAAGTTACAGAGCTCTGATCTAGAACATGTGATTATCCTGCCTCAGCCTACCAGGTACTGAGATAAAGGCAAGTAACCTGGCACCCAGCTCAGCATTTCTATTTTACATGAACCTTAAACAATGTTGTTCTGGTTCTTCCTAATTCTTTTTCTCAATTGGCACCATGCTTCATAATATGCGAGGAAGTAAAATCTCCTTAAAATTAAAAAAAAAAAACACCCAAGAGTTTCAAAAATTTTACTATCTTTAGACAAACATAAAAGTCAATATTTTGAAAGACTGTTAACACATCTAAAAAAAATAGTAGCATAGTAGAGAATAAAAAGTTACATGATAGTTTAAGTTTGCTCTGCTATACCGAAAAGATATTTTTCTAATAGTCAATGGCTTTGGTGGAAAAACTCTTCACGTCTTTAATACACCAGTAAATGAACGGTAGAAAAAGTGTCCAAAGTTTAAAACACATCACAGCATATTCAATTATGTACAATCAATTAACTACTCACTTCCTCCTGTTACAAGTATTTTTAAGGAACACCTAGGCAATAATAAAATACTTAGACTATAAATTAAGAAAACACATTTTTGCCTGATAACTGCCATAATACATAGCTTATCAAACATTTTAAGCACCAGATGATTGATACTTATTTTATAATTCACTTATTGGTGTCCTCTAAACCATTTTTCAAAGAGAGGCTGAGTGAATACAAATAATATAAAGTAGTGTTATAGAGAGCTGGCACCGATGAGTGGCATCTCGTTTCTACTGATAACCTAGTTAGGTTAAGCACAGCGATTTCACACATTTTTTTCCTTTACTTTTTCATGCCTTATAAAAAAAAGTACTGATTCCCTAGGAGACTAAAATAAATGCATACAGAGTATTCACATTTGAGGAAGAAGCAAACTATTTTTAAATAATTAGCTCAAACCATAAGGCAGTGCAGTGTAAGCGGTACCCGTGGGCGTGCCAGTTGTAAGATGCCGGTGCCAATATGCAAGAGATAATTTAGCGGTGGGAGCATCTGGCTCCTTGGCAAGCTCTTTAGGCATTTTTCTTGGCATCCTTTAGTTACCTCTACATTGATCACTTGATAGCACATTTTAAAAGGTCTGTAGATTATTCGACTAACATTTAACCTCTTCTTACTCCTTTTTTTCTATTTCAATCAATGCTGCCCTTTTCAGGTCAAATATAAAGAGTGTGTGTGTGTGTGTGTGTGTGTGTACACGTTTGTGAAACTTAAATCCCTCAAAACTTCACCAATAGCTTGAAACTTGGAAAAACTTTGGAGTTCATATTATTAGAGGAAACTTTTCCAGATCTTTATCTGTAGGAAACTATATTCCAAGTCATGATATTAAGTTCATATAAAGATTTCATCAAATGGATGTTGGCTAATAAACACAGCTTGGCGTGGTGGTGTACTCTTGTATACCAGTAATTGAAAGACTGAGACATTAGGATCACAGGTTTGCAGCCAGCCTAAGCAACTTAGTGAGGCTCTCAGCAACTTAGTTAGACCCTGTTTCCCAATAAAATAGGGCTGGGGCACAGCCCAAAGGTAAAAAGGCCCGTGAGTCATATCCCAGTACCACACACACACTTACACACACACAAATAATAAACATAACATTGATGTCTCCCAATTACAAAATTTAGGTAGGAGCAGAATGAAAGAATCCAGTCTAGATAACCGACTGCTATATGGATTCTGCGAACTAGAAGTGAATGAGCAGAGACAGAGCAAATTTGTTCAGTTGTTAGAAAATCCAAGTGGAATAAAATATCTGTTAGTGCAGATGAGTTAACACAAACATGCTTAGTTCTACTGCAAAGCTTTTCCAAAGAGCCATGCATTAAACTATACATGAAATTCTTCTTTTTAGTACAAAAGTTCAATTTTAAGTCTTTGTAGAGGAGTTTGCTTTTTGGGGATAATTTCTAAAAAATGTGATTAATCATTTGACATTTGACCAATTCCACCCCAGTTTGCATTTATATTTATATATACGTGTGCTCATAAATAAATGCGACTGTATATCTACGTAGGTATATATGTGTAAAATTGATGGAATTATGGGCCTATTTCTTTATTATACCTACGTACATGAACATCGCCATGATGTCTTTCCCTTCAATGGAAATTTCCTTCATCAAACCTTGACTTGTCAACTCCTGATTTGATTTGGTCACTGAGATGTCAATCAAACCAACATCGGTGGAATTTGAAATAACTTGTGCCATGTGGCTGTCCTCCTGCCACGTGGACATTGTCCAGAGAAGGGCTTACCCGGAACCTCAGTGAATCACAGTAGGTAAGAGTACAGCCACTCAACCAGCTCCAGGCTAATAAAGCAGGGATACTCAGCAACACAAAGATCCATGGGTGAAAGTGATCCCTGTGCCACAGAAAGCCTGTGCCAGATTACAGCAACTCGGGAGTGCTGTGATTGATTTCATACTTGCTTATTTGTGCTCTTTTTAAGCTTAGGAAAATTATTGTACATTCTTAAAACTTAAACCAATATAATTACTACTGGCTGATAGGCATTATTAACATAACTTCTATCTTGAGCCATATAAAATTATATAATATTTGCATATAGTTGGGATGGGGAGGCTCTTTATCAGGAAAGAGAAAATGTAAGCCACAGAAAGCAAGAGAAATTCTAGTCTGTTAGAAAGAGAAGAAAAAAATAAAGAGGTAAATGAAACAATTTTCTTGTGTCAGATAAATAGAAAACAACTAGATTAATATATGTATAATACACATAACTATCACACATAAAAAGTGATATGTGAGACAGGCATGATGATACACGGCTGTTGTCATAGTAGAAGCAGAGAAAGGAGGATCACAGATACAAAGTCAGCCTCAGCAACTTAGCTGAGATCCTCAGGAAATGAGCAAGCCTTTGCTTCAAATAAAATAAAATTGTGATCAAAGTGTGTCTTAGAGGTAGACTGCTTCTGAGTTCAGCTTCTACTATCTAAAAAGTTCATAAGTGAAAGTGGTAAAAATAATGTACTATTAATGTATCAATACCGTAGCTAAGTACATAGATATGTTTCAGTCAACAGTTAACTGTGCATTTTATGTAATATAATCACACAAAATTGTAATGGGGCAGAAAAAGTCCTATCATCCAGTGATGTTGTCCTAATAATAATATTGCAGCACAATACATCATTCATGTGTATTTGGTGATAAAAGCTACTGTGCTGCCAGTGATGTAAACATACAACATATATAATTATGTACAATATATAAAAAGATCTTAAATGACTGTGTTATGTGTTGACTCCAATATCCGTATGCCATTATTTTAGAATATAACTCTTCTGCTTGTATAAAAAATAGTTGACTGTGCAAGAGTGTCTTATTTCACCAGCACTGGCCTCCACACCTCTTGGGTTTAAGGTCTCCTGATTATATCAAGAGACTAGGTACAGTGATTCATCGACATCACCTAGGATTATGTACATACACTCTCTAATGTTCACACCATGATGGAATCACTTTAAAAATGTGCCTCTCAGAGTGTGTCTCCACCATTAAGCAACACATTACTGCAGGTAACTGCAAATTGATGAAGATCAGCATACATTCACAAACATCAAAGTCAATCACTAAGCCGAACAGGAGAAAGAGGGAGGGAGGGAGGAGGGAGGAGGGTAGGGAAGGGCTAAATGAGTGATGTGAGCATGTATGCCTCTACAATTCTGCATCCCATTAGGATATATGATTACAATGCACCAAAAATTAAAAAAAAAACAAGAAAATAAAGTGCAGGGCACAATAGCACACACCTAACATCTTAGGACTTGGGAAACTGAGACAGGAGAATTACAGGTTTCAGGCCATCGTTACCAATTTACCAAAATTCTCAGCAACCTAGTTATAATCTATTTCAAAAAATAATAATATTTAAATAAAATATAAAGGGCTAGGGGGCGTAGCTCAGAGGGAACACCTTTTGTTTGATCTCTAGTAGAAAGAAGAAAGAAAGAAAGAAAGAAAGAAAGAAAGAAAGAAAGAAAGAAAGAAAGATAGAAAGATTAAAAAATCCTTAAATTAAGATTGAGACGAAGTAATACAAAATGACAACATGCCTTGCTTCACTGGTTTTATTTATATTAATAAAAAGCAATATTATTAATACTATTTTAAGGTAATTCCATGGGGCAATACATATTTTGGCTAAATTGCTATAAACTGTCCAGAAGCAGTTTGACACATATAAATAAAGAAAAAGTAAAGAGAAAGACAATATATTTCCACCACAATATCATTCTTGCTCAAAAGCAAACACATACACACACATATCTGCTTATGTAGATACTGCATAAATATATATACATATATAAAACATATATATATATATATATATATATATATATATATATATATATATATATGTTACAGCACAATAACTGAAAGTGGAAATAGGTTGTTATCAGTACAACTTTGTTGATTGAGGTCAGGTGTGGTGCCACACACTTGCAATCCCAGTACATGGGAGGCTGAGGATAGGAGGACTGCTGTTTGTGGACAGCCTTAACCACTTAGTGAGGCCTTCTGCAACTTAATGAAACCTTATTTCAAAATGAAGAATAAAAAATGGGTCTAGGGATGTATCTCAGAGGGAGAATGTTCCTGGCTTCCACCCCCGGTATCACACAAAAAGAAAAATAGAATGTTGGTTGAGTAATTTATGGTAAAACAATACATTGATTTTCTATAAAAACTAAAAAATATAATCAGATTGTATGCTTATATACAATCTGAAATCATACCCATCATTCCTAATTAAGTAAAAACATATTCTTCTGGAATGTGTATAATTTCATTTTATAGAAAAGAAAAATAAATGAATATTATCTATAATAATATATGTAATGTCCCACATGCTGGTAGAGAGATGGGGAAGGATACTCAGTAAGCACGTAACATCTCGTGAATTATTTTTAAAAGAGAAGAGAAACATAGTCATTTTTCTTTCTACAGATCTCTCATTTTCTTGTAAGAGGATACTCTCATAACCTAATAATTACAAATCAAATAACAATTCTACTCTGGTAGATTTGTTTTTGTGATTGCTTCTCACTTCTAAATCTTGACTCTTGTTTACATGCCCTTATTCACCTTTAATTGTAACTGAACATCCGTGCATGTCATGGTGCTGGATACAGGAGTTGAAAGACAAACGTCTAGACACAGTACAGTGGTTAAAAGAGGGACAGTGAAACAGAAAATAAAGCCCACCGCGTGTTCAGTGAGTGGCTTCAAGGTTTACGATATTTTATTATTTAAATATCACTTACTTTGCCAATGTTACCTCACACTGAGATTTCTTTATTGGTGCCTTGTAATTATACATCATAGTGAGGTTCAGAGTGAACAAATACACACATATACACAGCATTCATTCTGGGTTTCCCTCCATTCCCATCCTGCCCCCCTGCTTCCCACAGAGAGACTACATAGAGATACAAATCTTGAATATGTTTGAACAAAAGATTCTTTGAAAAGTTCCCATCATCAGATATCCCCTTTCTCCTCCCCACCTCACTCTCCGGATCCACTTTCCTCCATTCCCCTGGATATCTCTCCTCATTTATTTTAAAGGGAAGTTTGCTTTTGCTAATGAGTTTTCCTCATCCCTACCTTTTGTAGTGAGGTCTTTGTTTCTCAGTTTCTCTAACTTCCACATATGAGTGAAAACCCATGGGCCTTCACTTTCTGTGACTGGCTAATCTCAACACACATAAAACTTATGAGTTATTTATTTATTTATTTATTTGTGTGTGTGGTACTGGGATTCCTGGAAGGCCTTCTACCTCCGGGCTATACTCCCAGACCTATTTTATATTGTTTTATTTGGAAACAGGGTCTCTTAAACCAGCACGGCTGGCTTCGAACCTGTGCGATCCTCCTGTCTCTGCCTCCCGTGCTTAGGGATTGCAAGAGTGCGCCACCAAGCCCGGCTTTCCAAAATTCACGAGTTAGATCCATTTTACTGCAAATGACATGATTCTGTTGATTTTTATAACTGAGCATAATTCTATTTTGTGTATATAGCATAATTTCATAACCCTTTTGTCTGTTGTAAGATACCTACGCTGGTTCTATAATCTGGCTATCATGAATTATGTTACTATAAACATGAAAATGCATGAATCCCCGTAGTAATCTGGATGCAATTCTTTTGGCAAGATCTTCAAAAGTGGTATGTATGGATTGTATGGGTGGGACTCCATTCCCAGTCTTTTTTGTTTGTTTTCTGTTGTTGTTGTTGTTTTTGGTGGTACTGGGGGTAGAACCCTTCTATCCTCGGGTTACACTCCCAGACCTATTTTTATAGTTTTTATTTGGAAACAGGGTCTCTTAAACCAGCAAGGCTGGCTTCGATCCTGTGCTATCCTCCTGTCTCCGCCTCCCAAGTGTGGGGATTACAAGCATGTGCCACCACTCCTGGATTCCTAGTTTTTTAAAGCATATCCACACTGATCTCCATAGTGCCTGCACTGATTTGCAAAGCTACCAATGGGGTCCCTATTTCCCAACCTCCTCCACAGCATTGATTGGTGCTTGTGTTCATGACTGCCATTCTAAATGATGTTAGATGGAATCTTAGTGTCATTTTGAATTGCATTTCTCTGGTTTCTAATGATACTGCGCATGTTTTTATATATTTATTGGTAATTTGTATTTATTTTGAGAAGTGTCCATTCAGATATATCTCCCATCTTTATTGGGTTCTTTTTTTTAGTACTAAATTAAGTATATTATTCTAGATGTTATATATTCTAGATATGAACACGCTACCAGAGGAGTAACTGGCAGATTTTCTTCCAATATTTTAGGCTCTCTTTTTAGATTTTTTATATTTTGCCTCACAGTAGCTTTTGATCAGATGCAATCCCATTTATTGATTTTTGGTTTTATTTCCTGAACTTTGAGGAAGTATTACTGAGGAAGTTTCTATAAGAGTGTATATGTTGGAGAATTAGAGTTGGTCCTATGCTGTCTTTTAGTAGTTTCAAGATTTCTGGTCTATTTTTTAAATATTTTATACATTTTTTTAATGTGGTACTAGGGATGGAACCCTTCTACCTCCGGGCTACACTCCCAGATCTATTTTATACTTTTTAATAAATTTAGAAACAGGGTCTCCTAAGCCAGTGTGGCTGGCTTCGAACCTGTGTGATCCTCCTGTCTCCGCCTCCCAAGCAGGGAGATTCCAAGTGTGCGCCACCACGCCCAGCTATTTTATACATTTCGAGTTGACTATTCTGAAGAGTGAATAGTTGGGTTTTAGTTTCATTTTCCATACATAGTTAATTAGTTTTCTGGTACCATTTATGGAAAAGAGTGTCTTTTCACCAGAGTCTGAGTTTGACCTCACTGTCAAGGATCAAGTTGCTGTAGTTTTGAGGGTTTGTTTCTGTACCTTTTATTTTGTTCCACTGACCTATGTGTCTGTCCCAATAGTGTGCTGTTTTCATTATTATAGCTGTTTACTGAACTTTGAAGTATTGTGATGCCTCCAGCATGACTTTTGTTGCTAAGAATTGCTTTGGCTCCTGAGTATTTTGTTTTTTCGTATTAATTTTAGTTTTTTTTATTTTTGTGAAGACTGATGGTATGTTAATGGAGATTTTATTAAATATGAAGATCACTTTTGGTAATACGGTCATCTTGATTAAGGTTTTCTGCCTATCCAGGAATATGGGCAGTCATTCCACCTTTGAATGTCATCTTCTATTTTTTTATTATTCTGTAGCCTTCATCATAACTACATAACTACATAACTTTTTTTTTTTTACTTCCTTGGTTAGATTTATACCTAAGTATTTTATTCAGTTTGGAACAACCAGGGATGGATTTTTTTTTCATATTTCTTTTTCAGTGGTTTGATGATTGGTGTATAGGAAAGTTATTGATTTTTTAAGTTGATTTGGTAGCCAGCTACTGTGCTGAACTTGCAGAGTTTGGGTTCATGATCAGTGTAAAGAAAGGCTATTGATTTTTGTAAGTTGATTTGATAGTCAGCTACACTGCTGCATTTGCTTGATTCTATTGGGTGTTTTAAGTCAAAGAATATGCCATCAGCAAACAAGAGATGATTTCATTCTTTTCCGCCTATTTTTATCTTTTTTACTTTTCTTTTCTTGTCTCATATTGCTGTAGCTAGAATTTTTAATGCTGTATTATTTATTTATTTATTTATTTTTAATTCTGTATTTAATAGCAGTGATTATAGTGGGCATACTTGTCTTGGTCCTGTTTTTTAAAGGAATTTTCTTCAGTTTTTCTCCAGCACAATATTGGCTTTGCCGTGTGTGGTGGCACATACTTATAATCCCTGCACTTGAGAGGTGGAGACAGGAGGATCCTGCAGGTTCGAAGCCAGCTGCGCTAGCTTAAGAGACCCTGTTTCCAAGTAAAAATATAAAAAATGGGTGTCTGGGAGTGTAGCCCAGAGGTAGAAGGTTTTCCAGGAACCCCAGTACCACCAAAAAAAATTAAAAATTATAAATATATATCCACTTGTATTGTACATTCTTTGTTTACTTTATTCTCTTTTTACTTTTCTTTTGCAGACATTTTGTACTTACCAGAAAAAATCTAACTAATGTAGAATAATTCTCAAATAAATATTATCATCTACTAAATCTACAAACTTAAGATTTCAGTTTACTTTGTTTTTTCTAATTAATAATAGGACCTAGTCCATTGGCAGATATAGAAAAACAGGTTGAATTATTTTCTGATGAGCATAAGATTTATTTGCTTTGGCAATTCGAAATATTTGAGTTTCTTTTAAAAATCATTTAAATTGTTTCTCAGTTTCTTTTTCAATGTGATGTTGAAGGACCCTTAAACACTTTTGGGGACAAATAATAAAAAGAGAATAAAAAATTTTTAAAAAAGTATTTCTAGTGTACTATTGAGTCAAGGTCTAAACCCAGAAACAGGAAACATTTAAACACTAAAGGTAAATGTTGTTTTTTTCGAGTAAGTATAACTTTTTACCATTTTTCACATCAAGCAAGCCACCTTTGATCATCAAATCTTTAGAATTAAAATATGCTACATAAAATTTTCCTCTGAGTTCTATTTATCCTGACAAGAATTCCACTTTAAAAGAAAGCCTCAAAAAGAAAATAACTTTCTCCTGACACTAAAAGAAAACATACTATTATCCTCACTAATGCAAGATAATAATAACATATAAAGCAACTATAAACATCTTCACATCTTACCCTAGGATATATTTCTATAAATTCCTTTTTTATAGAATTAGAAAAGATAAAACAAAATACACATATTTTACCACATTTTGTGTGTTTTTAAAGAAGTACGCCCAAATCTCCATTTACCTAACAATGACAAAACCTTAATAATTATGGTAGACATTTGTAGAACATGCATAATGGAGGTTATACATAAAGTGGTCACTACAGGAACACATTTGGTCATCATAACAAATGTATAAGATCGGTTCTAGATACTATATTATGTTTATATGTGAGGAATTAGAGATATAAGGTTATATAGTGCATTCAAGTTATATTTGATACGTTTGATAGCCAGAAGTTTATCTAATCTAACACTAAGGCTCAAATGCCCCTTAAGACTGAAGTAGTATAGGATTAAAAAAATAGGTTAAAAGAGATAAATAGGAAAGGAGGGATTTAAATCTAAAAACTCTATGATAACCCTCACCTTCACTCGGAAGGCCTCTTTTCCTCCAGGCCTGAATTCTTAAAATGGTCCAATAAATCTTAGAGGAATATAAGTCCAGTTAATTAGTGAATATGTACTTTTTTAGCTCACAGAATATATTCTCAGACTGCTCATAAGTCGAGTGAAAGATGTTATCAAAAGAAACTCTAGACAAGAAAAGGAGAAACCACAGATGGGCAGATAAGGTGACCTAATTGAGGAAAACGGGAGGGGAGAAGAGGGAAATTCCCTAATGTACATTAATAAATATATCGAATTCAATCAGTAAGTCAAACATAAGAAAGAGCGAGGGGGAGGGAATGAGGTAAAAGTTGGGGAAGGGGTAAATGAGTGATATGTGCATGTTTGCCCCTACCATCTTGTACTCTATTAAGATGTGTGACTACAATGCACCAATAAAAGAATTAAAATAAAACAAAGCCTAATTATATGGGTATAATTCAAGCCCGATCCAACTAGATAATGTCAACCTAATGAGTCTGAGATGAACCAGACCATTCTCCCCTGATCTGTGCTCTATGGTCAAAAGAATCCAGACCAATAGGCTGACACTAGCATCTCTCATATCCAGCATCTCTCATATCCAGCATCTCCCATATCCAGTATCTCTCATATCCAGTATCTCTCATATCCAGTATCTCCCATATCCAGCATCTCCCATATCAAGTATCTCTCATATCCAGTATCTCCCATATCCAGCATCTCCCATATCAAGTATCTCTCATATCCAGTATCTCTCATATCCAGCATCTCCCATATCCAGCATCTCCCATAGCCAGCATCTCCCATATCCAGCATCTCTCATATCCAGCATCTCCCATATCCAGCATCTCTCATATCCAGCATCTCTCATATCCAGCATCTCTCATATCCAGCATCTCTCATATCCAGTATCTCCCATATCCAGCATCTCCCATATCCAGCATCTCTCATATCCAGTATCTCCCATATCCAGCATCTCTCATATCCAGCATCTCTCATATCCAGCATCTCTCATATCCAGCATCTCTCATATCCAGTATCTCCCATATCCAGCATCTCCCATATCCAGCATCTCTCATATCCAGCATCTCCCATAGCCAGCATCTCTCATATCCAGCATCTCCCATATCCAGTATCTCTCATATCCAGCATCTCTCATATCCAGCATCTCTCATATCCAGCATCTCTCATATCCAGCATCTCCCATATCCAGCATCTCCCATATCCAGTATCTCCCATATCCAGCATCTCTCATATCCAGCATCTACAAAGTTTTCTTCAACAGAAGGGCCATGAAATCCCAAGTGTTCATCTCTCATTCTGGTGATGCCCAGATTCTCACTTGAATGTGCATTTCTAAGTTTAGTAAATAAATCTCTATTTTTCTTCAAGATTTCAAAAATCTTTTTTATTGGTGTATTTTGGTCATACATTTTAGTGGGGTACAAGATGGTAGAGGCACACATGCACACATCACTCATTTAGCCCTTCCCCAATTCCCATCCCATTACCTTCCCCTTCCTCCTTCTCATGTTTGGCTTAGTGATTGAATTTGATATGTTTGTGAGTTTCCAATATTTTTTATGGTTCATGCTGAAATTTGTTCTGTCATGTAAACCGAGGACCCTGTAAGGCCTGAGTTATGCTTCCCACTGTCCCCTAGTAAAAATGCCTCCAGACCCTTCATAGAATCAACCCTTCTATTGTGATAAGACTTTGTTCTCACAATACCCTCATCTCATTCCAACACTAGTAGTTTTAAGAAAAATAAAAAATATGCCCACATATACACATGGACAGACCCATAAAACAATAGCAAACCTTGACCTACAACCTAATTGAAAGTCTGTAAGTTATATTTTTATCTGGTCTTTAACATGCAATGGACATTGAATTCATCTTAGGAGCTTCGAGGAAATGACTAGGCCTGGACCCCATCACAGGCCAAATCTCATCAAAACAACTGAAGGATATTCATGAGCCAGCGTGGCGAGCTGCTCAGCCCAGCATGGAAGCTGCATCTAATGCACAGGGTGTAAGTCAGCTTCTCTTCACTGTGAGAAAGGGGGAAAGAGTTTTTCTGACTCATGGTTTCAGAGATTTCAAAAACTCCAATGAGAGTATGTCCCCATTTTTCTAACTTAATGCCACTGGGTCCAATTCTTGACGTTCTAGCACCTGCCAAGAGTCCCACAGGCTGGTGACAAACCCCTCAATGCATGACCTTCGGGGGATATTTAAGATGCAAGCTGTTACACACAGTATGCCTTTTTTTCTAGTAATATGCTTACTTGCTAAATAGAAGATTATTCGTTAAATGCAAAATATTTGATCCACAATAGAAAAGGGTTGTGCCTCCATTTTTACGGGACTCATTATCCTGTCACTAATTAGCTAATCATCCCATTCCAAGGGGATCCGTTTGTTGTGGCACCTGTTCTCTTTGTTGTGACCGTGGAATATCTGGATCAAAGGATCCTTGAGCTTCACAATATTTTACGTTAATCCTCTTGTCTGAATGTGAGTTCTCAACTGGCGTGGACTCAAAGCCTTCCAGAGCCCAGCTCTCTTGTCCTGCAGTGTTTTACAAATCATAACATTAATTACCATTCTTTCACACAGAGAAGACTAGTGTTCACAGAGTACTCAGAACCACATCGAATCCAGATTATCTCTATTCAGTGCTATGTTATTTACATATAATGTAAACTTCTCCAGTAGAATTGTACAGGCTGTCTTTCTCCTTGTATCTCCACATGCACTGTATAGCAGAACCCTAACAAGAATTTGTTGGATAAATGAATAATAAAAAAAAAACTATACTTTGGGCGCTGGGCGTGGTGGCGCACGCTTGTAATCCCCTGGCTTGGGAGGTGGAGACAGGAGGATCACGCAGGTTCGAAGCTAGCCTCACTGGCTTAAGAGATCCTGTTTACAAATAGAAAATATAAAATAGGTCTGGGAGTGTAGCCTGGAGGTAGAAGGGTTCCATCCCCAGTACCACCAAAAAAAAAATACTATATGTTTGTAAAGTTCATTCAGTTTTCTTGTTTGCCATGAACTGTTATGTTCAGAAACCATTGCTTTTTATAATACTTAGTATTACTATCTCAAGTCGAGATTAAAATTGAAATGTGAATTATGAATATATTAGGTGTCTTTGAGAAACTGTTTTTACCACCTAGTGTACTGAAAAAACTTAAGAAATGAGTGTACTGTATAGATAAGAATTGGTCAATATTCTTTATAAAGCTTTGGCTGGGTGCAATTGTACACAACTGTAATCAAACTTTTGGAAGGCTAAAGGAGGATTGCAACACTTAAAATAGGGTAAATGGAGGAAATAAAGAGAAAAAAGCATGAGGTAAGATGAGAGTAAAATAATAAATTATTTTGCTTTTGTTTCTGTTATTTGCATGGTGCATCTTTAAATATTTGAAATTAGGGGATTTACCTCTTGTCTTCTCCATATCAAGGCTAATCAGTAAGCCAGTATATGAAGGAGGGAGAGGGGAGGAAATGGGGTGGAAATTGGGGAAGGGCTAAATTAGTGATGTGTGCATGGGTGCCTCCAGCAGCTTGTACTTTATTTAGATGTACAACTACAATGCACTATTTTTTTTTTTTTTAAATTTGACATTGCTAAACCGGGCGTGGTGGCACATGCTTTTAATCCCAGCATTTGGGAGGCTGAAACTGAAGGATCATGGTTTGTGGACAGCCTCAGCTACTTGGTGAGGCCCTCTGCAATTTAGCGAGATCCTGTCTCAAAATAAAGAATAAAAAACAGGGCAGAGGGTATAGCTTGGAGATAATATGCCCCTGGGTTTCATGCCCAGACCTGCAAAAAAAAAAAAAAAAAAAAAAAAAAAGAAAATTGACATTGCCACACAAAGTTTTCTCTGTTCTCTTCCTTTTCCAAGACCAGGCATAAAGGTGGTGTGCACATTTTTTCCTTGGCTTTGTCAAGTAATTCTGAGACAGAATTGATAATATTTTATAACATAAGTACATAGCTTTTCATCATTTGAATTTTGAAAAAAATATTGTTAGAAGTTAATCATTTATATGATCTAGATTAAAATCCAGAGCCAAAAAGCCATACATTGTGTCACACACGTACACATACATATGCACACACAGACACACACACACACACACACACACACACATATCTACCTCAAGTTGGATGTGGTAGCACACACCTGTAATCCTAATACTTGGGATACTGAGACAGGAGGATTGCATGTTTGAAGACAGTGTGCAGTAGCTTCATAAGATCTTGTTTCAAAATAAAATAGAGGTCAAGTGTAGCTCAGAGATAGAACACTCCTGGATTTTATTCCCAGTGACAGACAGACACACACACACACACACACACACAAACACAAACACACACACACACGAAAAAAAAACTCAAAAAGCTCAAATAGCCAAATTATGAAACCAACCTAGGTAATCAGCAGATTAATGTATTACAAAATTAGGGGTTATACACACAATGGAATTCTACTCAGCAATAAAGAAAAACAAAATTATATAATTTGCAAGAAAATAAAAAGACCCGGAGAACATTATGTTAAATCTCATTAACCAATTGCAGAAAGTGAAGGATCATATGTTTTCTCTAATGTGCAGAAGCTAGGGTGTAATTGGGAAACCAGAGGGACTCCAGATAATGGAGGAGAAATCTCACTGGAGCCGGGGAGGTGGTCTAAAGGCAGGGAAGAAGGGAGAGTGAGGCTCACTAATGGAAACACTACCATCGACTGTGTGCGCATATGTGAAAATATCAATGTCAATCTCAGTGACACTGATGTGAGGCTGTAATGCACCGATAAAATCACATTTTAAAAAGTGCAAATTGTATAAATTGGTCGCTGGTTGTTGTCTTTGTGTGATTCTTTAGAATGCAAGGATGAGATGGAATGAGTTTGGTTATGACGCTGTAGAGACAACATATATACCTTGGTTACTAAATAGAGAGTTATCTTCTGCCATCTATTCATTACTAACAAGCACTATGCGAGTTGCTGGTGCTTCTTGGCATCAAATCCAGATCCTCCTGCATGCTAGGCAAGCACTCTACTCTGAGTTTTCTCCCAGCTTTGTACCATGTTTTCAGTACAGAAGAACACATATGCACAACCCAGAAGCTGATAAACATTAAATAATTCTGTCTACTGTCTAGGTGCGCCGTACCCTGTCCTGTTGGGAGCTCCTTCCCCTTCTCACGAGTCCACAGCGAAAGAATTTGTGCTTCCACCATCGCGCACTCCCATGATCCCGCTATCGTGCCATTTCTAAATGGTCTGGTATAAGACTTGTTGCTATTTTGAATTTCACCCTAGAAACCTGGAGATAAAAATGAAATACCTTTCTCTATGTTACATTCACAATCACGTGTATACAACCAGTGTACATTACATCAAAGTTATACAAGTTAGGTGAAAGCTCAGAGGAAATGTTTAAGTATTTCCCATGCCAAATATTGTGCACATGGGTCATTTCTAGTATCTCCAAAAGGACCCCTCTGGCTGGCTCTGGTTTCCTGCCAAGGGGCTGAGATTTAAGCTGAGCAGCCACAAAATGGAAGCCTGCTTCTCTGTGTGCCTCTGTGCATTCCTGTGTTTTTCTATCTCACTGAAATATGGATTGTACAGTGGTATTCCTAGACCTTAAAAATTGTAAATTTGTAAGATATATGTTCCTGTTGTTCCTGGCTTTCTGATCTACGTGCAGGTGGCTGTCACAAGTTATGACAGTGGATTAGGTTTCTTTAAGCAATATGACATGAAGGCATATGAAAAAAGAGATAATCGAATCTTAGTTCTTATCTACTGATCTTGGCCTGTATAAAAAAAATCGTTTTTACAATAAGAGAAAAATAAATCATTGCATTTTTAATGTGAATCTGCCAAACAGCTTTCAAACAAAAGTTAAGAATATCAAACTCACTATTAAATAACATAAGCTAATTTTAGATTTTGCCCACAGAAAACGTGTTTTCTACTTTTATATATGTTTGTACTTCATAATGAGATGTTTAAAGAACCAACACTGAAACAACAACAGTAATATGTCTCTATTTGCCATTTGTGTACATAGATTCCAAATAAATATTGACCCCCCAGCTTGGCATTTAGTCCTATGCAATCTGGCTCCATGACTATCGAGCTACATACACACGCTCTAAATAAAGCTCGCATATGGACCATGTTAAGCACAGTCATATTCTGGTTGTCTGTTCCTGCGTTCCACTAGAGCTAGAAGTGGAAACTTTCTGTGTCTGTCTACCCAAATCTCACCCACACTAACATGAACTTTGAATGTCACTTCTCTGACAGAGGTTTCATCCGTTATGAAGGGCAGGGAGACCTCTTTTAAATTCTGAGTTCTGCATCTACCTACTTTCAGGGATGCATCACATTCAGGAGGACATTCTTGAGTCTAATTCACTTCCCTTTTAAACCATGAGCACTCTGAAACCTGGAATGGAGTCATTACTCCTGTGCATAACGCAATGTTGCGGAGCAGAATGGGATGTTGAGAAGAGGAACCGAATAATTAATAAACATTTCATCCACAGTATCACCTGACCACGGTCAAGAGCTGATATTAAATTTTATTTTTGGTTTTATAAAAACTTCCTAAAATGTTTGCTCTGCTGGATTATAGCTCAAGCCAATGCAAACCGAATTGCATTATTTGTCCCAGGTGTCCTTGACTGGGATTATATTAAACACTGACTGTGAGCTGTGAAAGATTAATAGTGAACCAAAGAGGCAACTGCATAAACAGAATTGAATCTGCATTAAGGTATTCAGTTAAGTATGGCGTGAGATATTAGTTTACTTTTTCCTCCCATTTCTGAGTTCATTATATAAACTCTAAAAAGACTATTGGCTATTTTACAAGACAGAATAAAATGGTTCAGATTTAATTACAAACCACGAGCTTAATGGCTTTCTTAATTTTTAGAGGTAATATATTTTTTAAAATAAGTTATATTAAAATTATATTAAATTGTTTGATGTTCTTTTCCCTTCAAATTTAATTCCAATAGCATATTAGGCCTTACACTTCAAATTACATATATTAGGTAAAGTGTATTAGCTAATATAATATATGTGTATACATTACATATATATTATCATATATACATGCTTTAGTGGTACTGGGATTCTTGGAAACCCTTCTACCTCTGGGCTACATTCGCAGGTACCTATTTTAAATATATATATATATATATATATATATATATATATATATATATATTTTTTTTTTTTTTTTTTTTTTTTAAATTTGGAAATAGGGTCTCTTAAGCCAGCAAGGCTGGCTTCGAACCTGTGCGATCCTCCTGTCTCCGCCTCCCAAGCACTAGGATTACAAGTGTGCTCCACCACGCCCGGCTATAAGTGCTATTCTGAACTTAAATAAAAGATTTAGGATACCTACCTGGCAGGGGAGACACCATGATCACAAAGGTGGTTTTTCAACGACTAGGCTCATGCATTGCACTCTGTATGTGCTGACCCCTGCGATTTCCCCAAATGTGGGAAACCCGATTGCGTAATTTGTGGTAGTGGAAGACTGTGTTCGCACTCTCCTGTTAAAAAATATAAAATTAGGACTCGGGGTATTATTCAGTGGTAGAACATTTGCCTAGCATGCACAAGGCCCTGGATTCAATCCCCAGTAGCAGCATTTACCAAGAAAAAAAGAATGAACTTATATAAGAAATCAATGAGGGGATAGCAAGTCTCTTCAAGAAATCAGTGAGAAGATAGAAAAATTTGCATTTTAATCCAAATCTTTATTCTTTCACTTAAACCAATGACTTCGATACTAATTATGATAAAATTATCAGTACTATTGAATGCTATAGCATCTCATTATTGCAGTGTTCCCAAAGGGACACTATTTCACCAAGTGGTCAACATAGTAAATTGTTTAAAAGTTTATTGGTGGACCATATATGATAGTGAGATTCAAAATGATTCATTCATAGAAGCTCATAAGATTACTTGGTATGTCTCTTTTCCTAAACCTCCCTTTCCTTTGCCTACTCCCACCCAAATCCTCTTCTACTCTACCAGACTCCTCGTTTTCATGATGACCCCTTCCCATTTTAAAAATGTTTTTCAATAACTTTCACATATGACAGAAAATATACTGCCCTTGATTTTCTGAGTCTGGCTTATTTTCACTCAGCCCAATGTTCTTCAGTTGCACCAATTTTCCTGAAATTTTCAAATTTTGGTTTTTATGAGTGAGTAAAACTCAATTGTCTGCGTATACTGCATGTCCCTTATCCACTGAACTGTTGATGGAAACCGAGTCTCGTTCAATGTCTGTCTACTGAGTTTTGTCACGATAAACATGAGGAGGTATGCATCACTCTAGTGTTCTGAATTCAGTTCCTGTGGAAGATCCTGAGGAGTGGTGTAACTGGGTCATACCGTGGTTCCATTCTTAGTCTTTTGAGAAAGCTCCATACTGACCTCACCAAAAGCATATAAAAGTGTTCCTTTCCCTCTACATCGTCACCTAATATAGTGATTAATGTCTTTTACAACATAAGCCATTTTATTCTTATTGCCACTTGACTCATGCTATTTTCCAAATTTTATGAATGGATGTGTTTGCACACATTTGTATATACGTATATATGTTATACGTGCATATATATGTGTGTATTTACAGATATATTTAAATGTAACATTTTAATATTTATTGGACTAAATTATATTTTGTTCTCTATTCTTATTACTATCCAAAAACAAAGGCATGTATCTATAATTAGGCATTATCCCAATGGATCCATATTTAAGATAGATTTGTCAAGTACAATTATTTTTTATTTCAGAATATTTATAGTAAGTACTCATTTAGTTTAACATATAAGATATGGGTTCAGCTGACAAGTGGATGAATTTTAGGAAATAAAAAAATATTCATAAACCTAGTACTTACAAAAGTGTATTTAGAAACAATTTTTAAATGAGAACATAGATAATTAAATAAGTAACCACTTCAATTTGATCCTGTGCACAATATCACAAAAAGAATAAAACATCAAGTGCAATGAGTTATAGTAGTTTTAAAAGTAGGACAAGAACAAAGCAAATATTAGAAAGCATATATTTACATTTGGCTAAAATTATTGAAATACGCTCTGAAAAACAAATGATAAAAATACATATAATATATATATATATATATGTATATATTCTAATATAAAAGAAAGCTTACTAATAATATACAATTGCAAAGGAAGTGAAGATGTAATTATAGATTTGAAATGTGTATTTTAAGTAGCCAAAGGTAAAAGTCAATTCCAAAATAAATAAAATGTAAGCTAGTGACATTTAAGGAAAAACATGAGAAACTCTTTCTAGAATCAAAATTATGAATGGAATGTATTTAAAAATATTTATATATAATAAAGATCTAGTATCAGAACAATAGTTATATCGACAAAGATGAGATCATAAAATAAACATAATATTAATATAAATATAGATTATTATAATAAGAAACAAAACCTTGTGAAAATAGAGAAAAACAAAGTAATGTAAATTCTTTTTTTATGTTAAAATTTTGTTATTAAAAGTATTTAATAGTTTTAGAAACTAACCCAATTGGAAGTAAAAGCAGACTGACCATATACAAATTCACTTTAGAAAAGATAGTATACATAAATAAAAAACAAAGAATAACTACAACTATGGGGGCATTGAAAACTGATTTTGTGTGTGTTTTTAATAAAATAAAATATCTTTATGGCCAATAAAAATGACTAAATCTATAAGACAGAATTGGTTCAAACTCAATAGACATACCAATCAGCAAGATGTTCAGGCAAGAAATGTTTTCTTTCTCTCACTTATTCTATAAGTATTTACAAGCTGTCTTTTTCTTTTTTATATTTTTTATTGACAGATTAAAGTCATACACCTTAATAGAGTACAAGATGGTAGAGACATCCATACACATCACTCATTTAGCCCTTCCCAACTGCCCCCCATTTTCTCTCCTCTCCATACTCTTCATGATTGGCTTAGTGATTGACTTTGATATGTGTGTGAATGTACTATTTTCTGGTATTGAGGAGAAGGTTAATTGCAGACATCATACACCTGCACCACAACAAATCTTGTAAGGGCAATTAAAAGGCAAATGAGTAATTCATGTGAAGTTCCCATGACTATGAAGAGCTTTGAAAATTGGGAGACAATGATCAGTCATCTAGTTTATTCCAAAATAGAGTAAGAAGACAAAAATTCTTGGAGTTCTTTTGAAAACACAGAATCACCATTTTACCTTCATTTTTTAAGTGCGCAGTTCCCTGTATTCAATGATGTATCTAATGACGGAGATCTCTAAGTAATTTAACTTGATGAGGAAATTTTGAAAGGCTATCTGGATTAGCAAGGGCTTAATTAAAATAATTCTCTTTATATGTACCACATTCATATTCTACATCACAGAAATACCAAAATAAATGATATTTAATTCTGAAGGACATACTTTGTTTGCTAATTTTTATTGTTTCTTTTTCTTTCTTTCTTCCTTTCTTTTTTTTTTTTTTTTTTTTTTTTTTTTTTTGGTGGTACTGGGGTGGAACCCAGAGGCTTTCTACCTCTGGGCTACTCCCAGACCTATTTTATACTTTATTTGGAAACAGGGTCTCACTAAGTTGTTGAGAGCCTCACTAAGTAGCTGAGGCTGGCTTCGAACCTGTGCGATCCTCCTGTCTCAGCCTCCCAAGCGCGGGGATTATAAGTGTTCGCCACCACTCCTGGCTTTGTTTGCTAATTTTTCTATAGCTTACATAAGAAGATGGTAGAGTGTCAGTTAACAAATGACGAGAAAGCAAAATAGGATTCCTTTGTTGTTTTTGTTCCTGTTACTGGACCCAGGGCCTTCTACCCCCAAGCTATTACTATTTTTTTTAATAGGGTCTCATTATATTTCTAAGGGCCTCCCTAAGTTGCTGAGACTGGTTTCAAATTTTAATCTTCCAGTCTATTTCCCAAGTACAGGGATTGCAGGTATGTGCCACCATGCCTGGTACAATGGAATTCTTTACAAGAAATTGCACAGATTTCTGTCTTCTTCAACTTGTGGATTCACAAAGTATGTGGTAATTTTTTGATATAACATAAATATTTTTAAAAGTGTCTGAAAACTTGTTGCCAAATTCAAAAGTAGAGGGAACAATGAGCATATAACCACCTTTATTTCTGATTCCAATTCCTAGTTTAGTAAATTCACAAAATTACTCTGGTTCGGTAATTCTGTAGAAGTTGTTAGACCTCACTGAAAGATGAGATACTTATGATCAGGACTAATTCCTTTTTATTTATTATAGAAAATGAATATAACTTAAAACCAGCCTATGTAAGTGGCCAGATTACAAAAGTGATCTTCTCATTTTCTTTGCTCTTCATAACAATTAAGATGTAATACTGCAGACCAAGTCATCTTGTCCAAGCCTTCCTGTCCAGAGTTCTGGTTGAGGCACCATCACCTGGGTGTGAGTAATCACTCATGTGGCTGTTCTCCATCGCTAGCCCCTTTACAGGTGGATCTAAGCCAAGCATGTTTACATGTGCCTGTAATCCTAGAACTTGAGAGGCTGAGACAGGAGGATTGCAGATTTGCAGCCAACCTCAGCAACTTAGCAAGATTCTCCACAACTTAGTGAGACAAGCCCAAACCTGTTTCAAAATTTTTAAAAATAGGGTTGTGGTGTAGCTCAGAAGTAAAATGTCTCCAGGTTGAAATCCCAGTACTGTACACACACAGAGAGAAGAAGGAGAAGAAGAAAAAGAAGGAGAAGGAGAAGGAGAAGGAGGAGGAGGAGGAGGAAGAGGAGGAGGAGGAGGAGGAGGAGGAGGAGGAGGAGAAGAAGAAGAAGAAGAAGAAGAAGAAGAAGAAGAAGAAGAAGAAGAAGAAGAAGAAGAAGAAGAAGAGGAGGAGGAGGAGGAAGAAGAAACCTATAACATGTGACCAAAACTTAACCCTTCCAGAAGCTTAAAGATTACCTACCAGAAGCCAATAACAGAAACCATACCATTTTTTGGCAAGATTAAAATCTTTGGTTTGTTTATTTTTACTGGTGTAATCAAAATATTATGCAGAAATTAATATTAAAAAACTATCCTTAATTCAGAGAGTTGGAATGTAATGTTTAGAAATTCAATTTTGCATGGTTCTCCTGATTTTATATTCAGCAGAATCTTAGCAAAGATTAAATCAATGACTACTAACATTGTAACATACATAATATCTTTGAAATAGGACTTTAAGCTTTAATTTTCATAAAAATTAAAGAATATTAACATGGGAAAAAACCCACTTTCAAATAATTATTCTATAGCAAAAGCTCAAGGTGTATTAAACCAATCTTCTTTTGGAATTCGAGAGTAGAAAGTCCCTAAACCATTCTTTTAAAGATGTCTTAAATCGAAAGTAGCAAGTTAAAAATCAGATTTTAAAAATAGTTCTTATTACTCTGGGATCTTAGAACTAAGTCATTCCTTTTCTTTCCTCTTCAGAGGGAAAGAACATTTTATAACTAAGTTGTAAACCATTAACAGCATAGGGTTGTAATTGAAATGCTAACATAATCTTAACTTTCATGGTAGAATCTGCTTCCCTCTAATCCCTTAGCTGCTGGGGTGAGATACAATCAAATACTAAAGACATTATCTGATATTTTGGCAGGTGGAGAAGAGCAGTAATTTTGTTCAAACCAAAAAAAGTTGATTCTCTCTGAGGTACCTCTAGCCATACTGAACATTCTGTTTTTATATAGGCACATTTCATGTATTTAACATAAAACTTGCCACTTTTACTTTCGATTTTAAAGTTGGCTTTGGAGATGACTCAAGAGGGTTTCCTAACCAGACTTCCCATTTACTCTGAAGAAACTTACTCAGTCTTTATAAAGAATGAGAGGAGAGAGTAGTAGAATAGTAGTAGAATAATGGAAGGATGTAGAGATGTGGAAATAAAAAGGAACAACTGGTAAAAAGTGTTTATACTATGCTATATTCATATGAAAGTATGGCTACAAATCTCATTTTATATATCTGAAAAGGTGAATAGTGGGGTGGGACATGAGAGAAACACCCCAAGACTTATGTGCATGTTCGTTTTTATGACTTCGAAATGCACTAGTATTAATAATTAAAATGCACAAATTAAAATACAAAAATAAATAAGATAGAAAACAACCAGCCGGGCGTGGTGGCGCACGCTTGCAATCCCCGCATTTGGGAGGCTGAGACCGGAGGATCGCGGTTCGCGGACAGCCTCAGCTACTTAGTGAGGCCCTCTGCAAGTCAGTGAGACCCGGTTTCAAAACAAAGAATAAAAGATTGATTGGGCAGGGGGTGTGGCTCAGAGGTCAAATGTCCCTGGGTTCCATCCCCAGACCCGCAAAAAAAAAAAAAAAAAGAAAACAAAACAAATAACCGAACATTACAATATAGACATAACATGGCTATATTTCAAACTATATTTTGTCAAGTTATATATTACTATTTTATCTAGGTGGCGTTTATCTAAACCTTGGATTTTTATCTCTTTATGTTTTAGTTATCTCTAGCTTCTCTGTGTGATCACTGGGTTCTGAGTTCTTTTGAGGGTAGAGGACAAGAATCAATCGTTCATGAATATTCTAAAACGTAAGGTGATAACTTCCATAAGCAACAGTTCTGAAATATGATTATTCATTTAATAAATAGGCATTCAAAAATAATTTCTTGAGATAATCTATACAATTCATATAACTCTAGAAATCGATGTGTTCTTTCTATAGTTGAGAAAGTGGTGATTTCAGAGGTGTTTTTTATGTTATTTTGTTATTTCAATGTTTTTAATCAGATATTGTTAGAACCATCCTGGAATGATGAGATCTAATTATGCTTAGTACCATGATCTGAGCACACAGAACTTCCTAATGATGGCCACAAACATCAATTGTAGTTAGCAGTGTAGCATAAATATATTCTCTTATTTTTCTGATAGCAAGGATTGAATTTAGGGGTATTCTACTTCTTAAATAGGAGATCATATTATCCATCATAGAATACATATGACATAAGTATGTCAATATGATAGTTTCACAGAATTTAGGTCACAGTTGGACAACTGTTAACATAGTTACAGGATAGTGGTGCATGGAATTCTTCAGTTACTGTTGTTTGCCTAACAGGATGCTAAAGGCTGTTTTCTAAGAATGTTGATGTATGCAGCAGAGGCTTCAGTAATTTCAGTGAAGCAATTGCTTAATATTTTGCGGCACAGAGATGACTAAACTTTTTGAGTTCAGCTTCTGATTCTGGCCTCGAACCTGTGATCCTCCTGTATCAGCCAGCCAATTACAGGTATGAGCCACCATGCCCAGTAAAACTGGTATTTCTGATATTCACTTTAGCTATTAATAGGCTAAAATAATTCATAGTTTACATTCATTTTGGGGAATAAAGGTTAATAGAGTAGGGTGAGGGAACTACTTATGCCTCATGGAAACCAAATTAATAAATATAATTGTAATTTCTGTTCTTTTTTTACTGGTGTATTGTAGCCATACTTCTTAATGGAGTACAAAACAGAATCGGATGCTTTCCCTAATATGTGAAAGCTAAGGTGAAAGGGGTCATAGGAGGAACTCCAGGTGAAAAAAGAGATTCTACAGAGGAGCAAATAAGGCAACCTAACTGTGGAGATGTGGGGGGAGAGGGAAACTCTTTTAAAGCGCATAATGTACTTTTTCTTATCATAGTCATCAACTAAGCCAAGCATGAGAGGGAGGGAGTGGGGTGGGCACTGAGTGGGGGCTGGCTGGCTGATGTGTGCATTTATGTCTACACAAGTTTATTTTGCTTCATTATGATGTATAAATACATTGCACCAATAACAATTTAAGAAAACAGTAGAGGCATAAATACACACAACAATCATTTAGCCCTCTCCCAAGTCCCACCCCTATTCAATCAGACCCTTTAGGTTGTTAATAACAAAGAGTCCTTCACTTTCCTACCTGCATAAAAAGAAAGCTTCCAGAGTACCTATGATATTGAGGTCAGACTTATTTTACACATTGTAAAATTTTGCTTTCAAATAATGTTAATCATCAAAAAATTCATCCTTTATTAAAGTATATTCCGCATAGCTATTACTTCCATCCATTTGCATATTTTTGTCTCCTGGTCTGGAGAAAATGGCTTTTCTTTTTTCCATGCAGGAACCCTTCTGATTAGCATGGCTGGGACACATCATCCCCCTGATCATGGGTTGATTCAGCCAGTCATCTTGGCGAGGTGCCCCTTCTTTTCTCTTTCATTGACTGACACATACATTTGCTGTTCAATTTTCAAACTTCTTAAACACCCATTACAGAAAAGAGTATAGGCAAGATTATAAATAGAGTTAAGGCAAAAGTAGAGAACTTATACATTATAGCCAGAATGTATAGAAAAGTGTGAATCCTGAGATTGTTAGAAGACACTGGTTCTTAAAAGTTCTCTTCTCCAGAATACTAAAATCATTATTATTTATTAAGGCAAGTTTTAATTCTTCTACTAACACAATTTATGCCTTTTCTTTGTTGTTAATCCATCTGCTTGCTCAACAAGAAGTCACTGAATGCCTGTTAAGCCTTCGAAGATCTTTATTTTATAGATGATAGTAACAAATAACAACGGTGTAACCTAACATAATTATTCCTTGTTAGAGATATGCTCTTATATGCATACAGACAGTGCCTATAATGTACTTAGTACTCCTTAATGCATTATATAATATATACTTTCGGCTTAGATTTATATAAAATTACAAGAATAACTCAAAGAGTTTCTGGGTTGTTTTTTATTTTTTATTATTTATTTATTTATTTATTTATTTATTTATTTTTGTGGTACTGGGGTTCCTGGAAGCCCTTCTACCTCCGGGCTACACTCCCAGACCTATTTTTTTTTTTTACATTTTTTATTTGGAAACAGGGTCTCCTAAGCCAGCACGCACGGCTGGCTTCGAACCTGCACGATCCTCTTTGACTCTGCCTCCCAAACGCGGGGATTACAAGCATGCGCCACCATGCCTGGTAGAGAAAGTTTCTAAAGAGCCCTCCTTTAGATTATTCCTCATGTAAATATTTTGTATAACCACAGTACTATTAGCAAAATTGGAAACTACAATTGGTACAGTACCACTTACTACACAGAAATATTATTTGTATTTCATGCTGTTTTGGTGAATGTCCTTTTATTGTTACCCATACTTAGTCACATTATACACTTAGTTGTCATGAATATTTTATGTCCTTCCATCTGAGATAGTTTCTTTTCTTACCTTCTATAATGCTGACACTTTTCAACAGAATTTGACATTATTTTCTTCAGCATCTTTAAATTTTGGCTTATTAAATATGTTCATATAATTAAATGAAGGATTGTGCTCTTGCATGCTTATATCAGGGAATAATGCTATTTAGTTAAATGTATAGATTTATAAGAAAATAAGTATCTAGAGGAAGATACCTTGAGAATATGTGGAAATCATATCCCAACTCAAATTAATTTTAGAATCCATTGGTGAATTTTATGAAAGAGCTACAGTTATGATAATGTAATAAACATCTGCACTGTCACCGTTTCTTATTCCCTTATTAATTGAAATGCTCCTGTGAAGGAAAACTGTTACTCCTCCCCCAATTTGCTTACTTATTAAATTATTAATAACTGTATTAATTTCTTGGCAGTTATTTATTCTACAGGCTTTCACACAAAACAAACATTATTTATTTAGTTGCTTAAATGGTTCCCATTGGAAGCTGGTTCAAACTGGCTCCTTTGGTTAATTTTGTTTGTTTCTGTTTTATTCTTTAATTATTCTATACGTGTATGGAAACTTCCTTATCATTTGGCAACGCAAGATGTTTTAGTTTGTTGTATTATCCTATCCTCTGTCTTGAAATCACTACATCTTTAAAAATCACCAATTTATTTTCTGGAAGAATAATATTTTAAAAGCAAGAGCCAAGTAGTTAGTGGACTTGTTGCTACTGGTTGTCACTCCACCAAGACCTTTCAGTGAACAGAGTTTCCAAAACATATTTGTAAGTATACTTACTTATGCATACACACACACACATACATACACACACACAGCATCACGCATTTCACTCTTATGGTCTCCTTTTGCTTATTTCTAACTTAATTTCTAACATAAATTAATATCAAACTACTAACCCATGCCCCTATGAAACATAAATTTACAAACTAGAATTCAAGATTTGTTGCAGTTGTTTTTCAAAAGATTAACCTAGGTAGGTTATTTTATATTTTTCTTACCCCTTTTACTAAGGTACTTTACTTTCAAAAAACTTCACAAGTACTGTATGAATAGGTGCCACTGTCAACATGATCCACATTATGTTGTGAGACTATAGTGCACCAATAAAATAAAAAATAAAATAAAAAACTAACCTAGGTTGGTTAGGTTTTTTCTTTCCCCTTTTACTAATGTAATTTCCTTTCAAAACATTTCATTCATTCTTATCTACTTAGATTCATAGTTTATATACATATAAACAAACATAATCACAGTTTATATATAAACATGTATAGTATATATGCATATATAATTACAGTTTCTTATTTACAGCTTGATTTCCATTTCATTCTCCCCATACTCTTGCTGATTTTTAAAATAACATTATAAGCCGGGCGTGGTGGCGCACGCTTGTAATCCTTGTGCGCTTGGGAGGCAGAGACAGGAGGATCGCGCAGGTTCGAAGCCAGCCACGTGCGCTGGCTTAGGAGACCCTGTTTCCAAATAAAAATGTAAAAATAGGTCTGGGAGTGTATCCCGGAGGTAGAAGGGCTTCCAGAAATCCCAGTACCACCAAAAAAAAAATTATACATTATATAATGAAAAATTTGTAATATGCATTGTTCAGAAATTCACTGAATTATCTAACCATCATCCTAGCTGTTATACCTGTATTTAGAATACCTTCACATTCTTCTATTTTATCCTCTTATGGTCATAACCTTTCCTAACACACTATATATATGAAAACTACTTATCTGTTTTCTGCTCCTACAGTATTACCATACTACAAAATCATATAGATGGAATCATGGAAAAATAGACTTTTGAGTCTGGCAATAGACACACACACACACACACACACACACACACACACACACACACACACCAAACAAAATGCATGTGATATTTGTTTGTGTGATTATATGAATCAACATAGCATTTCTCTTTATTTTTGAGTAGTATTAAGGGATGTAATATAATTTTAACAGCCTCTTATTAGTATTAATGCTGTGGAACATTTTTTACTTGAGTATTTTCCATTTTTATGTGCTTTAAAGAAGTGTTAATCTAGGACTTTTTGAATATTACTTGAGTATTTTCTAATACCTTGATTGCATGGATATAGTTCATAAAATTTCCTTCTTTTTAAATTTTTTAGTAATTGTGACATAAATCTTATATTACTATTATTGTTATTTTATTACTAGAAAAATTATCAATGAAACCATATTTTTAAATTTTTATTGGTGTATTTTAGTCTTACATCTTAAAGGGGTACAAGATGGTAGAGTCATACATGCACACATCACTCAATTAGCCCTTCCCCAGTTCCTCCTCTATTTCTTCTCCCTCCCTCCTTCTCATATTTGGCTTAGTGATTAACTTTGATATGTTTGCAAATGTAAATCATGTACATTAGGGGATTTTCATCTTCTTCCCTCCCATCACCCCCAGTTAGGCCTCCTCATTTACTCATCTGTGGTTTCGCCTCCTCTGTATAGAGTTCTTCCTATGACCCTTTATCTCTCTAGTTTCCACATTTAAGGGAGAGCAACCAATTTTTTACTTTTCATGACTGAATAATTTCACTTAGTAAAGCGTTATCCAGTGCTGTTCATTTTCTTCTAAATGACATAATTTTGTTTTTCTTTATGGCTGAGTAAAATTCCATTGTGTACGTATCCCATAATTTTGTGGAGTCCAGGACGGTAGGATCATAGGTGCACAATCACTAATTTAACTCTTCCCTATTTTCCACCTATCATCTTCATCTTCCCCCCTTCTCATGTTTGGTTTAGTTATTGACTATAAGTCTTTTGATTTTCTGATTTTATCATACTGCCTAGAACTTCCATTATGAAGTTGGACAGGAGTGGTGAGATCGGCCACTATTTCCACTGCTGATAATTTTAAAGAGGACCTTCAGTATTCCAACACTCAGTTGGAATTACATTTATTAACAAATTTTCTTTGCATTCTTGCCACAATCACAACTTCATTGTAATGTAATTGATGTGATATCCTAGTAATATATAGCTAAATTTAAAATTGCATCTGTGCTCATAATAGTATTATTGTTCTGTAGGTTCAATATCTAGAGAATGCTTGACTAACAGAACACATTGCAAAGTGTTTTTATTCCTTTATTATCTGATATGTGTGTATTTATGTGTGTATATGTGTGTGTGTGTGTGTGCGAGAGAGAGAGAGAGAGAGAGAGAGAGAGAATCAATATTATACTAGTTAGAATTTTCACAGCTATAATTCAAAAGTCTTGATGATGTAACTGAGAGAAAGAAAGATTTATTTGCTCACAGTTTCTGGAAGTTCTGGGTTCAGCCCTGTGAGGCTGGAGACTGGATCTTAGGGCATGGTGGCAGCAGGAAGGAGAGAGAGGGCGAGTGCAAGTCTTTGTTCTCACATCATGGAGGGCTGAAGTTAGAGAGAAAACAAGGGAGGAGGAAACATATAGGAACCTCAACGATGCACCTGCAGGGACCCGACTTCTCTAGCCACACCTTACTGGCCTCTGCCACCAATTAGATGGATGGGAGCTTATAAACAAGCCCTGCTTCCAACATTGCCACCCTGTGTTCCTGAGGGCTGCAGAGCACCCCAAATCTAAACCATTATGCATATTATTGACAGAAGCAGGTTTAGACATAAAAATTGAAGCCTAAATAGTCCCTTTCAAATAACCAAAATGTCTCAGAAGTAAATATATTTATTCATTACAGAAATATAATGTGGAACGATAACATCTGCCAGGATTTCTCTGCAGTAGTAATGTTACGAACGTAATATTTTTCCTTTTTATTTTTTACAGAAATGTAAAAAAGGATCTGTCCAAATTTTAGCACAGCTTTTACTTTTCTGAATCTCTTTTTGTATGACACCGTATTAGTATTTCCCTTCATGTTTTATCTAAATCATACATTTGAGATCAAGTGAATATCACCAAATTTGGTCACTTTTGCTTATTTTTTGTTCCTTTCTAAAAAAAAATCACTTTTCTATGGAAAGCAACATCTTGAAAACTTTCTTGATGAACTTTTAAAAAAAATCTTGATTTTTAGAATTTCAGAGCATGGATAGAAATTATTTCTTCTGAATACAATCAAACACTTTATTTAAGGCAGACATGTCTTCCTAGAGTATTTTAAATTACAAAGATGTCTAATGTCCTGGCCACAACAATCTGGGTTTTGCCGATAAAAGTAAGAGAAAGAGCAACCTATTCTGTTACATGATTAATAAAAGGAGCCTAAAAAAAGAAAGAAAATAACAGAATATAATTGATAGATACGACTTAGGTCTGGTCAATAAATACTTAGAAAATCTCTCTACTATCTCAATTTTATTTTTATATTTTGGAAACTAAATATTTTTTTTAATTTTTGATTGGTGCATTGTAATCATACATCTTAATGGGATAAAAGACTTGTGTAGACATACATGCACACATCACCCAATTAGCCCTTTCCTGATCCAAACCATGTTCTCTCCCCCTCCCTCCTTCCCATGCTCGGCTTAGTGATTGACTTTGATATGTTTAAGTACATCGTGTTCTTTAGAGAGTTTCCCTCTTCCCCCTCCCATCCCCTCAGTTAGGTCGCCTTACTTGCTCCTCTATAGAATCTCCTTCATCTACAGTTCCTCCTGCTACCCATTTCTTCCTAGGTTTCACATATAATAGAAAGTATCTAATTTCTTCATTTTTGTGACTGACTAATCTCACTTAGCATAATGTCCTCCAGTTCCATTCATTTTCCTGTAAATGATGTAATTGTGTTTTTCTTTATAGCTGAGTAAAATCCCATTGTGTACATATCCCAAAGTTTTGTAATCCATTCATCTGTTGATGGATATTTTGGCTGGTTCCACAGTTTGGCTATGGTGAATTGTGCAGCTATGATCATAGATACACATGCATTAGTTTGGTTGTTTGGTTTCCTTTCTTTTGGGTAGATAGCCAGAAGTGGTATTGCTGGATCAAATGATAAGTGCATTCCTATTCTTCTGAGGATCCTCCATACTGTTTATCAAAGTGGTTGCAATAATTTGCAATTTCACTAACAATATACTATAGTTCCCACTTCCCCACATCCTCACCAGCTTTTGTTGTTGTTTGTGTTTTAAATGGTTGCCATTCTAGTTGGGGGTAAGGTGAAATCTCAGGGTAGTTGCATCTCTCTGATTGCCAAAGATGTTTAGCATTTTTTCGTGCATTTATTGTCCATTTGAATTTCTTCTTTTGTGAAGTTACTATTTAATTAACTTGGATACTAAATATAAAAATAATGTTTGAACATAATGGCATTCCTCCTCCAAATTATAACCCAACTCTAATTAATTAATTATTTATTTTTTATTTATTTTTTTCTATGCTGAGACCAGGTTAGATACCTAACCTGATATCTTCCTGTCTCAATACTGGGATTACAGGCAGCACCCCTGCTCCTAGCTTCATATGTCAACTATAACAAAAATATAAATAAATCTTGATGGCATCTTGTTATACCCAATGTTTTTCAGTTACAAAACAAAACCGGCTTTAAGCTTTTAGGCCTGGTTTGGTGGTATATGCTTATAATTCCAGCTACTCAGGAAGTTATGTCAGGAGAATAACAATTTCAAACTCAGACTAGTAAATTTTGTAAGACCCTATCTCAAAATTAAAAAAATAAAGAGGGACAGAGAGTAAACAGTTGTGGTGGCGCAGACCTATAATCCCAGTACGTAGGAGACTGACACAGGAAAAACACAGGTTTTAGGACAACTTCAGCAATTAGTGAGACTCTCAGCAATTTAATCTACCCTGTTTCAAAATAAAACAATAAAAATGCCTGGGTATACAGCTCAAAAGTAGAATGCCTCTGAGATCAATCCACAGTACTAAAAAGGTGAGAGAGGCGGGGTATACCTTAGCATTAAGGCACACCTAGTTTTAATAGTAAAACATAGTACAACAAAAATGCTTCATTATAAGTCATATAGGTTTATTAGCAGAAGAAATTCTTCAGATATTACTACCCTCTTATTGTTTAAAAATGCATTTATTGTTAACCAAAATAAACAGTATTTTGGTTCTTAAAAGCATGGGGGCTATATGATTAGTTTATTTCTCTTATAGAGCCATATGTTAGCTTTTTTGTTTCTTACGTGATATAACCAATTGAACATAGTAACTCCTTCACATACTGACTTGAAAAGGCACAATTGGCCACAAGCTAAGTGCAAAAGCATTATTTTCTAATTGAAAAGAAGAAATTTCTAATAGGCTATTAAATTGCATTTTCTTCCTTTTTCTTCTTAGCAAAATTGTTGGTGTAGTTCAACATCTTGGTCTGGTGGCATGAATGTAAGTATTATTCCTTGATATGCTTAAGTCATATACATTTTTGTCCATCGAGTAAATACCTAGCCATGCCATTCAAGTGCCTAACTATCAAAACAGAAGAAAGCATAATGTAAAAAATATTTTTCTCTTCTATATTCTACAGAGAATATAAATCTTGAAAATGTGACTTCCCAAACATCTGCTGAGTAACCAGCCAAGGCTGGCTAGCATTCTTATGAGTCCTCTCACTGCCAAAAGGGCCCTATGTGTGGGAGTAATTGCTGGCTCCAAGCTGGAATGGATCAAAAAGGAGGGCAGAGTACAGCAGGTTCGGAAAGGCGGCAGCACAGGAGAGGAGAGGATGCCAAGTTTTCTCAGAATCACCTACATATGTCCATTTGCTCTGTAACTGCAGTTTGGTTTGTTCCATTTCAGCGTGGGAGTTCCAACACAAGAGGTATTTAGAAATGACACTTTCTATCAATGGAAAATAAAATTAGCTACAGATGGCGAGGATCTGCTTGTCTCCTATTACCTGGAGTTGTAAAGGTGGTAATTTATCACTGAATTATCTTACTTGGCTGAAGTCATACACACCACGGTAGGGGATTTCAGTGCTTAGCTCCTCTCGTTCCCTCATCCCTTCCATGATTTCCAGAGTAAAAAATTCCATTATCATATCGAGGAAATATAATTGTGCAAAGGCTTGAGAGATTCACACACACGAGAATTTCTGTTCATTTCACATATCATAGAATAAAATATATTCACATATATACATATGTGCATGTATATACTGAGAGGGGAAAGTAACACTTTTCTTGAATCTATGAAAATTCAGTTAATGTTTTCATTGCAAGAATGATTGATGGTGTACTGCTTGCTGAAGACTGAAGACATATATGTCATGTCAAGCTCCGGGACCTACCTACGTAAAAATCAACAAGATGGGTGGAATGCCTTGTTTCCTGTGTTTTTCCAAACACCTTATTTTTGTTTTTTCTTAATATTAAATTTATTTTTAATTATGAAATAATTTAAACATTCAAGAAAGAATTATGTATAGCACAAAACACACATCATTTATTTTTAAAACTGTCATAGACATATGCATAAATGTGTTGTGTATATATGAACATATATCTGAAAGCATTACATGTGTCCAGGTATATATTGTTATATTCACTAATAACAAATATTATTTGTACATGTCAAAGTATAGTATAATATATGACAAAAAGAATGTTTTTCTATAGACTATGTTTTAGTTATGTGATTATTATTATTATTATTATTATTATTATTATTTTTGGTGGTACTGGGGTTCCTGGAAACCCTTCTGCTTCCATGCTACACTCCCAGACCTATTTTATAATTTTTATTTGAAAACAGGGTCTCTTAAGCCAGCGTGGCTGGCTTGGAACCTGCAATCCTCCTGTCTCTGCCTCCCAAGAGCGGGGATTACAAGCATGCACCACCACGCCTGGCCTAGTTATTTGTTTTTATTGATAGCTTTACTGCAGTCAAACTGCTAGTATATATATGATATATATATATATATATATATATATATATATATATATATATATATATCATATATATATATGAAAAACTTCATAAATTTGTATCCCTATGCCCTTACTTACTTCATTATTACAGTGTTTTCATTAGCAACTGTATAATAAACATAATTATTTACTGTGACAAGTCTTGACTTTTATTTTTCTTTATCAAACTTGTCTCTGCTTGGCTATTTAGATTTTGATATAAATTTAGGGAATATGTTATCTTTGTATTGGAATTAAGACATATTTTGGGGAGGAATGACATCTTTGTAATTTGGGTTTCATAGACCTTTTTATAATAAAATATAAATAAATATATAAATATATACATATGCATAATATATGTATTATATATAATAAAATATAATAAAATATAAGTAAATATATAAATAAAAGATGTTGCATGTTCATGATTTGCAATAAATCATAATTTAATTTCTTTTTCATGTTTTACTCAGATTTGGATTCCCAGGACATTGTATTAGCAATGATAGTTGACAAAGACTTAAAATGGGATGCTTAATTATTTTCCCTTTTTTGATCTATATATTATATATATTATATAATTCATATAATTATAAATATAGCCATTTATTGTGCATTTATAAGTATAAATGTTCAGTTACAAATGTATAATTATAAATGTACAATAAATGTCTACATTTATAATTATATATGCCTAATCATTTCATGTTGAGTGAAGGCCTTCATGTACATAGAGGCTATTTTCTGCACTGATACATCCATATGTATTCATTTATTAAAGTCATGAATAATAATGTTTATGCATGATAATCCCTAGAATAATCTTTATAGGAAAAAAGAATAGCATGTATGAAGTATATGAGCTATCTAAATAAATACAATTGAAATTTTTAAGAGATTAAAGAAGTAAGAAAAATTATTATTCCTAGCAGTACTAGTCTTGAATATTTCAAAATAAGCAAAATTTTATAGCCAATAATTGTGGAAATTTTTGCAGGGTTCCAAAATAGGTCAATATAGTAAAATTACTAATAAAGAAATATGTGTTCATATTAGTGAAGAAAAGAAACATTACCTTTAAAATACACTAATTAAACTCATAGCTAACTTCAGAAATTGGTGCAAAATAGACAAAAATGGAAAATGATTCAAATAGTGAAAAAAAAAAAGAAAAATGATCAGGAATTTTTGAAAACCTGTACTGACCTTTTAATAACAAAAACTGGATTAAAATATTTGCTGAAAATATTTGTTGGCAGTTCAGTATTAGTAAAATAACATACAAATAAAAAAACTTAAGGTATTTTCTAGTTAAAAACATAAAGAATAAATTAAGCTGGGAGTTGTGGTACACATTTAACATTTAACATCTCAGTACTTGGAAGGCTGAGACAGGTGATCCAGGTTTGCAGCCAGCCTTAGCTACTTAGCGAGGCCTTGTTTCCAAAAAAAAAAAAAAAAAAAAAAAAAAAAGCCAAGCATGGTGGTACATACTTGTAATCCCAGAATTTGAGAAACTGAGGCAGAAGAATCTTGGTTGATGGATAGCCTTAGCTATTACTTAGTGAGGCCCTTTGCAACTCAGTGAGACCTTGTTTCAAAATAAAGAATAAAAAATAGGGCTGGTATTGTAGTTTGAAGGTAGAATTCCTCTGGATTCCATCCCCATTACCACAATAAATAAATAACAAAATAAAAATAGGGAGGGCCCGGGTGTAGCTCACAGGTGGAATGCCCCTGGGTTCAATTCCCAGTGCTGAAAAAAAAAAAAAAAACAAAACTTAAAACCAAAGAAAAAAACAGGAGAGAGAGGCAGTGGTATAGATCTGTAATCCCAAAACTTGGGCATCTGAGAAAAGAAGATAGTGGGTTAACAGTTAGCCTCAGCAACATTGTGAGGCCCTCCCCAACTTAGTGAGACCCTGTTTCAAAAGGGGGAAAAAAAAAGGAAGGTCTAGCTCAAAGATAAAATGCCTATGTATTCAATCAGTTGTAACACACACACACACACACACACGGAGGATTGTATGTAAGTAAATACAAAATGAGCATAAATAATTAATAATTATATGATGTTTAAATAAATGTAGAGATACATAGAATAAAATGAGTGGTAGTAAACTCCAAAGCATAATGAGGTAAGGGAAACAAGATGTGCTAAGGTATTATCATTATTGAGAATTTAAACAGCCATTATTTGTGTTAGGCTTCATTATCAAAGATGTATAATAGAGTCTGTAGGATACCTACTAAAATAAAAATGGGATATTAACAGGTGTATAAGATAAAAGTGAAATAAATAGATTAATTCTAAAAGCATCAAATAAAGAAAATAGATGAAGATGAAATAAAAACATAAAAAATTGCATACTAAAAAAAAGAACTTCCAAGGACTTAATCTATTTTAGGCTCTCACTCTTAGCAATTGGGATAATTACTAGATAAAGAAATCAGTAAGGGAGTAGATGATCTATACAGCATTATCTCCAAGTTGGACTAACTAATATTGATAGAACAATGAGAAGAGATTACCTGTTGCATTTAAATATTCATGATACGGTCACCCAAATAGATCATACACAATGTCACAAAACAAAAGTTACAACCAATGAATAATTTATCATATAATCTAAGTGCAATGGAATTAATTAACAGTCAATCCACATCCTTTAGCAAGTAAGCAATATGATCTGGTTTGTTAGAAAAAGAAATAATTCACTAACCCCCCTACTAGAAAGTAATAAAAAATACTCTAAATTTTGGATCAGGAAATGATATCTTATACAGGACTCAGAAACCAAATGAAGTTGGGTTTTGTTAAATATAAGAACATATTTTCAGAGTTCATCACTAGACACAGCAGTGTGAGACATTACATTGCATAGGAGAGGAAATATAACAAATAGATTTATTATTTTGTCTGTCTCTGTGTACGTGTGCACATGCATGTGTAAAGAAATCCTGTAAAGTAAGACAACAATATCAATATTTAAAAAAATGAGTAAAGTTAAAGGGCAGTTTCCAAAGGCTGGATGTAAAACACCCTCAATTTATTAAATCAACAGGGAAGTACAAATTAAAAGCATAATTAAACACCAAAATAAATGATCAATACTGAGTGTTCGTGATGATGTGAAGAAACTTCAAATTATATACTGCTGGAGTGAATGTAATTTGCTGTAATCATTTTGGAAATTGCTTATAGTATAAACTTTACAGTATGGCCTGTGCTGAGCACATTTACAAACCGACTCTGTAATTTCACTCCTATATATATCCTACATAGGAATATGTCCATACTGCACCAAAAGTCACAGACAAGAATGTTCATAGCAGCAGTATTTTTAATAACTCAAACTGGGAAACCAGCCAAACATTAGTAGCAGTAAAATATGTAAATGAAATGTGTAATATTTTGCAAAGGGATACCAAGAAGCAATAAAACAACTGAGCTGTGGGTCCACAGCAGTATAGATGATTCCCACCAAAGTCAGGAGGATTGAAATGAGGCATTCCCATAATGCTATATACTTTCATAATGTTTCTATGAACTGTAAAATATGGCAAAACTAATCAAGAATGATCAAAGAAAACATTCCGGTCAACTCCGTCAGCATAGTATTAATATTATTATTACTACCATCACTACTACTACTACTACTACTACTACTACTACTACTACAGGGTAGTAGCCAAAGAGATGATCATGAGGACTGTAGACTTTTAATTTGAATGTCATGTTTAAATAAACTTCAAGAAGAATGTGATGCAATACATAGATACTTCACAAGAGAAGACATTCAAAAGGCCAGTAAATGTATGAAAATATATTCAAAATCATTAGCAGAGAGATGCAAACAAAAACTACCCTGAGATTTCTCCTAACTCCAATTAGAATGGCAATCATCATTCAAAACACAAACAACAACAAATGCTGGTGAGGATCTGGAGAACTGGAAACTATATACATTGTTAGTGGGACTGCAAATTAGTGTAGCCATTTTGGAAAATAGTATGGAGGATCCTCAGAGGTATGGCAACAAACCTACCATATGATCAAGCAGTACCATTTCTGGGTATCTACCCAGAAGAATGGAAATCAAACTATCAAACTAATTCATGTGTATCTATGTTCATAGCCGCACAATTCACAATTGCCAAACAGTGGAACCAGCCAAAATGCCCCTCAACAGATGAATGTATTAAAAACTATGCAATATTACACACTGGAATTTTACTCAGACATAGAAAAGAACAAAATTATGTCACTTGTGGGTAAATGGATTGAACTGGAGTACATTATGCTAATTAAGATTAGTCAGTCACAAAAAGTAAACAATATTGAATGCTTTCTCTAATATGCAGAAGCTTGGGAGAAAAAGTCATAGGAGGAACTCTGGATAAAGAAGGAGACAATATAGATGAGCAAATAAGATGCCCTAACTGAGAGGGATGGGAAGGAGGAAGAGGAAAATTACTGAATATATATCATATACATTCACAAACATATCAAAGTTAATCAGCAAGCCAAACATAAGAAGGAAAGAGGTGGAAGGGGATGGGGTGGGAATTGGGTAAGGGCTAATTGGGTGATGTGTGCATGAATGCCTCCACCATCTTGTAACTCATTGACTACAATGTGTTAACTACAGTGCAGCAATAAAAAATGCACTTCATATGGCTAACATATAGATTAAATAAAATATGCATCATCTGTAAAAAGATGTATGACTACAAAGACTACAATACACCAATAAAAAGACCTAAATAAATCACATTAACCATTAAAAATAAATAAAATAAAAATGAATGTCTGGGGTATAGCTTGGAGGCAAAAATGTTCCTAATTTTAATCCTCAGTACTGAAAGAGCATATAAAAAATACAAAAATAAAAAAACTTTAATCTCATATCTTCCACATTTTTGTAAAGAAAATTCAGCTTCCATTTCTATTTATTGAATAAAATTAAAATTAATTCACCAAGTTCTAGCAAATTCTAGATATTTATTCATTCATTTATTTATTTAGGCACTAGGGAGTGAACCTCAGGGCATTCTTCCTCCAAGGGATACCCAGCCTTGTTTTTTATTCTTTACTTTGAAATACAGTCTCACTAAGAAGCTGAAGCTGGCTGTGAAGCTGTGATCTTCTTGTCTCAACCTTTTGAGTATTGGGATTAGTGAGTCGCCAAACCCAGTTTATTGTTTTTGAAATAGGTCATGGAATTAATAAATATTTATCTTGCCTGGGTGCTTCTATTGTATGTGATAAGAGAAGTTAGATGAATGAATGAGAAAATTTGGAAGATTTGTGAGAAAAATTAAATGAAAAAAGTACACAAGAAAATTATTCTGTGAGATTAAAATAAAAAAATTAATAAACAAACCTGATTGTTTAAGGGAAGCAGAATCTAGAAAAATAGTCAAATGATATATTTATTTATCCTCTGATATTTAAATAAGATATGGCTGATCAGCTATAAAATGTATCCAATTAACTTGGGTATTATAATTATGATTATGAAACTAATAATTATAGAGGCTAATATACTTATTATTTACATATACTATGCTTATGAATAATATATGAATATTTCTTGAATATTATTAGTCAGTGAGAATAGAAATAACTTGATTGGAAAACTATTTTTAAAAACACGTTTTCGCGGGAAGATGGCGACCGAGAAAAGCGGGGCTTAAGAGCCCCGCTAACAACCATCTCCATTGCCACAAAATCAGCGCCTTTCATAGCCAGAAAACACCATCCCGAGATAAACAAAAAAATCACCAGGCTCCAGAGAGAAAGCGGACTGAGAACAGAGCTCAGAGTCACAGAGGAGATACACTGCCCTCACGCCCGAGGATGCAGCAGCAGCGCCATACTGCCAGCGGCAGCGGCAAATTCACCGGACGGCTACAGCAAGCCGAGGTGAGCCGCTGCGGAACAGCCAGGCGGGATCTTTCTGCGCAGGGAGCATCTAAAGCTCCCAGTGTCTGAGCTCAACACACGCTGCAGGGACTCAGAGTGGAACTCAAAACTAGAGAAGAAAAAATATGCCAGCCTCACGGCCGAGGGCGTAGCAGCGGCGCCATATTGCCACCAGCGGCAGCAACAGTGAATTCACCGAGTCCAGTACAGCTACATCTGCGTACTCAAGAACAGTGAGTCAAATTGCGGGCCACAGAGGAGAAATCCCAGTACTGTACTCCCTGGGACTTGACCCAGTGGGGGAGTGGCGGTGGCAGAGATATCACACCATAGGAGAATGTGCAACCTGGCACCCCCCCACAGTCTAAAGCAGCCTCTATCGACTCTCTGGGTCGGAGACTCTGTGATACAACCCAGTAAAGGAGTAGTCGGGTCTGAGATACTACTGACTCGAGATCCAGAGCATCTTAAGCAAAGTCATAGTGACCCAAGGGAAGAACCCAGAGAAGGCACAAACTTCCGAAATCACGGGAAAGAGGAATAACACTGGAGAAATGAATGCCCACAACCCCACAACATCAGAACCCGATAAAACAGAAAATCAGAGATTTCTAGAAGATCAAATCAGGAAAATAACTGTAGAAATAATAGAGGTGCTTCGAAAAGAACTCAGAGAGAGCCAAAAAGAGATAAAGGATGCAATTAATGAAGTAAAGGCCTCAATTCAAAGCATGAACAACCAATTAGACCACATGGAGAACAGAATCTCGCTCTTAGAAGATGATCATTCCAAAAATGAACGCATAGTTTCTAATCTAGAAAAAAATATCCGACAGCAGGAATCTGACATTGAAGAAATATGGGCCCATTTTAAGAGAGCTAACCTAAGAATAATTGGAATAGAGGAGGGAAAAGAAAGTGAAACCAAAGGGATCAACAAGCTCTTCAAGGAAGTAATAGCAGAAAATTTTCCAAACATAGAGCAAGAGGTTGATACACAGGTCCAGGAAACTTATAGAACTCCCTTTAGACAGGATCGGAGAAGAGGATCCCCACGCCACATAATTGTCAAAATGACCAATGTGGAAGCCAAGCAGAGAATCTTAAAGGCAACAAAAACAAAGGACCAAGTGACATTCAGAGGCAAACCAATTAGAATCACTCCAGACTTCCCAAACCAAGTCATGAAAGCCAGAAGGGCTTGGAGTAACATATTCCAAACTCTGAAAGAAAACAACTTCCAGCCAAAAATTTCCTACCCAGCAAAACTTTCTATCAAATTAGATGGAAAAATAAGAAGCTTCCATGACAAACAGAAACTGAAGGAATTTATGTCTTCAAAACCAGCACTAGAGAAAATACTCAAAGAGATTAACTACAAAGAAGAAATAGGTAACACACACCAGAACCAGAGAAACAAGAGTTTCCATCCAACAGACAACTAAGATTGGTTATCTGTGGAGATTCATTATTTATGTTAATCTTTTACCTATCTCTAAATTGTATTGTTTGCCTTTATTGTTGTTAATTTTAGGATTTCTAGTTGGAATATTAATATACCTTCAGATGTAGCATTTGGAAATATTTTATCCAATTCTATTAGTAACTGTTAACTCTGTTTACATTGTCTTTGGATATACAATTTTTTTTTTATTTTCTAGGGAGTTTGTTTACTCTTCTGTTGCCTGTGCCATTGAAATCATATTCAAGAAATCACTGCCAATTTCAATGTTGTGATGTTTTATGACCCAGATTTTCTTCTAAAAGTTTATAGTCTTAAGATTTATATTTAGGTCCTTTATCTATTTTGAGTTAATATTTGTATATGGGATTAGGTAAGGGTCCAATTTTATTCTTTTCTGTGTAAGTATTATTTTTCAACAATATTTAGTTAAAAGATTATTATTTCCACCACCAAATGTTTGTGGAAACCTTGTCAAAAATAACTTGACAAATAGGGAAGAATTTAGCTCTAGGCTTGTATTTAACTCCAATGATTTATATATCTGCCTTTAGAACAGTACTACACTGTTTCAATTATTGTAGCTTTATATGGTTTGAAATCAGAAAATATATATCTTCTAGCTTTGTTCTTTGTCAAGATCGTTTTGGGTATCTAGAGTCCATATTCCATATTAGGATAGATTTTTTTCTGAAAAATAAATATATAAATATATGATAGTTTCACCTAAAAAATAGAAAAAATATTCTCTGGTAAGAAAGAAAGCAAAAAGAAATATTGAAATGTTTTCATGTAATTTTAATTTTTCAATATTATTTAGTTAAAAGATTATTATTTCCTCCACCAAATGTTCGTGGAAACCTTGTCAAATATAACTTGACAATATCTGGAAGAATTTAGCTCTAGGCTTTTATTTAGCTCCAATAGTTTATATATCTGCCTTTAGAACAGTACTACACTGTTTCAATTATTGTAGCTTTATATGGTTTGAAATCAGAAAATATACATCTCCTAACTTTGTTCTTTTTCAAGATCGTTTTGGGTATCTAGAATCCATATTCCATATTAGGATAGATTTTTTTCTGAAAAATAAATATATAAATATATGATAGTTTCACCTAAAAAAAAAAGAAAAAAATATTCTCTGGTAAGAAAGAAAGCAAAAAGAAATATTGAAATGTTATCTTTATGTTATCAAAAGCTTGGTATCAGACAAATGAAACTGTTATGTGAGATTATCATTTTTAATTTTGGATAAATTGCTATAATACTAGATGTCAACCACTAAGCCAAGCATGGGAAGGAGGGATGGGGAGGGAACAGGGTGGGGATCAGGTGGGGGCTGACTGGGCGATGTGTGCATGTATGTCTACAAAAGTTTTCTTTGTATCCCACTATGATGTATGAATACAGTGCACCAATAAAAAATAAAAAAATAAAAAAATAAAAACACATGTCTTCAAATCTGGATGCATCACCTAAGGCACTTTGGTCTCATTCAGTATTATTATTATTATTATTATTATTATTATTATTATTATTTGTAGGTCTTGGGATGGAACGCAGAGGCATTTGACCTCTGAGCTACACCCCTTGCCCTATTATTTATTCTTTATTTTGAAACAGGGTCTCACAAAGCTGTGGAAGGCTTCACTAAAGCCTCCCGAATGCTGGGATTACAATTTGTGCCACCAAACCCGGCTGTATTACTTTAAACTCTAGGATTTTGTTCTCTTAAATTCTCTCTCTCTCTCTCTCTCTCACTCTCGCTCTCGCTCTCTGTTGTTCTCTGTTGCTCTCTCTCTGTCTCTCTCCTCTCTCTCTCTTTCTCTGTCTCTGTCTTGTCTCTCTCTGTCTCTGTCTCTGTCTCCTCTCTCTCTGTCTCTGTCTGTCTCTCTCTGTCTCTGTCTCCCTCCTCTCTCTCTTTCTCTCTCTCTCTCTCTGTCTCTCCTCTCTCTCTGTCTCTCTGTCTCTCTTTCTGTCTCTCTCTCTCTCTCTCTCTCTCTCTCTCTCTCTCTCTCTCTCTGTTTCTTTCATGCTGAGAATGGAACTCAGGTGCATTCACCTCTGAGTTACATCTCTAGATTTTTTTATTGTTGATTTTGAGACAAGACCTCACTAGGTGCTGAGGATATTCTTGAACCTGCAACACTCATGTTTTAGCCTCCCTAATAACTGAGTTATTAACCTGACTCCACTCAGCCTTTTGAATAAAGATTCGTGCTACACATCTATGGATAGATGCTGTCTGTCTTATCAATCTTGTAAAATCTGTATTATTGCTGAAATGTAAAAAAATGTACTGTACTGTCAGGTATAATGTGTCTGTGTTCTTAAGTGGGAGATTAAATGATTTTTTTTTTTCTGGCGATGACTTCATGTAAATTGGGCCCTGAATAAGAAAGTAGTAGTCATAGATGTTTCTCTTGGCCTTTTAAGTGTATACATTACTGATGACAAAGTCCTCCCATCTGTCACTGATGGGGCTGCGCCAGACAGAAGCGTTCCTTTGCTAGCTTCTCCTTGAGTGAGACAGAGAACTCAAGTAGTCACTGATACTACCAAAGGTCATTAGGAATATGCTGGTTAAACTAGACTTTTGTTAAAAGGCTCACAGTTCTCTCCGTAAGGCAGAAAAATGTCCTTTGAATTCAAACTCTGTCAATCCCAAAGACAGCTTTAGAAACAATTGTAAAGAATCAGGAGCCAGCCATGGTGGTGCACACCTGTAATCCCGGGACTGAACAGGCTAAGAAAGAAGGATCACAGGTATAAAGAGAGCCTCAGGATTGGAGCAAGACTCTTAACAGCCTCATGAGACCCTGTTTAAAAAAAAATAAAATAAAAGGCCAGGAGTGTAGATCAGAAGTACAATGCCCCTGGTTTCAGTCACTGGCATCTTTCCCCAAAATAAAGAAATACAAGTCAATAGGGCTTATTGCACTTCAATAGTGAGGTGCTTCCAGAGCTTCCTGGAGTTTAGATTGTATCCCAGTACTGCAATGATAGACGCCAAACTACCTCATAAAATGCACATGAGTCTAGAAGCTGGACTATCTTGATTTTTTCTACTGTAACATTACATAAGTGACTTTGTATAGGCGACAGGTTAAAGAAGGGTGTCAGAAAGAACAAGATGGAATTGTAGTAACCTGAACACAGAAAGAAAAAAAGCCCGCTAGCTATTGTGTCATTATAGAGGGAGATATTGACCCGGGACTTTCAATTTACTGATGTGTATACTTAAAGATTGTAATTGTGCCAAGATCTTCAAAAGGAACCTTTTGTTTTAAAACCGGAGAGACTTAGGTAGAAGCAATGTAGCCCAACACATATGGTATATATTTGTAAATGAAGCCCAAATAACTTAAGGTCTCTTAAATTTATTACATCTTCCATAATCCACGTATCTGATCAGATACCTTAAAAATAAAAAAAACACATCAAAAATATTTATCAGAGGCATAGAAATTTAGAAGATAGAAAAAAAATCTGGCCTGTCAACGGCCAAATGGTTTAGAAAGCAAAACCTTTTTCCAAAGTTCAGTATAGAATTCTTAAAAATCTGATTTCCTTAAAAAAAAAAGGAGCATAATATTTTCCTAATATGGTGACTTACTATGACATTGCTGAGCACTGTCCATTTTTACTGGGCCCTGGGTTTGCATATGCAGTGCCTCTACTGTATGGCTATGGTCCATTTTATTGAGCTTCTACACACAGAACTAAAAGTCTGAATTCTCATTTCCTTGAGGCTAAAAATTAATGACTTTGGTTCAGTTTCAGAGTAGGCTAGTGAGGTCAGGAATTGAAATCTTTATTTAAGATACAGATTTCTTCCCCCCACCCACATTCGAAAAAGCAATAAAATGCCTTCATCTATTTTTCTCTCCGAGGGTTAGAAATGACGACTCAGTAGCAACAGAAGCACTACAGAACTATTGTGAAGTCGAAGGCCCTTTTCTAAAATTTACCTCCTAGCTTTATTCATCAACAAACCTTTCCTCTTGCTTCCTTTACTGTTGTTTTCTAGCATATTTGTAGGCGCTTAAACTGCCTTGCTTCTCTTCAGAAATGGGAAAGATTCAGTCATCTCTGGCAGTTGTAAATGATGAAGGGAAAATACTGGCAGACTATTTTAACTGTAAATTATAAAAGTGTGGTCCTTACAGAAACACAATCCCAAATAAATTCATGAGTAATGAAAGCAAACTATACATAATAACTTTCATAATTTGAATTTCATACATTACATGCTGAAAAAAATGATACTTTCTGTACTATTTCTCAGACTATTTTTCTATGTCTACTACGAATGATGTTATGAACGTGCCTGTTACCTTGAAGGTCATGGAGGTCATTATGTGAAGTCTGTCAAGATAACAGTGTCTAATTCCTCACTCTGAATATAGAAGGCTCTAAATGAGCCAGTTCTTTATAGGATAATGACCTCCAAATCCTTAAATCTTTTCCTGAAATCTACTGAGGCTTCTTTTACCTCAGATAGTGTCTTGAAAAAAATTAAACAGAGGACACATTATTAAAAAATCATTCCTTATTACCAGGCTGGGCATTCACTCTGGTTCTTACTCAACCCATCCAAGTGGGCATGGCTGAACACTGAGGTATAATCCTGATGTCCATTCTGGCTTTAATGTGTGACCTTCAAAGAGAAAATAACCTAAATGGGAATAATAAATAAAGGTTCAAAATAACTACTTGTATTTAAAAACTTTTAAGTGACTATGCTTTTCCACCAGGCACGATGGTACACACCTATAATCCCAATACTTGAGAGGCTGAAACATGAGGATTTCAGGTTTGAGGATGGCTTTGGTCAGTAGCAAAACCTCAGCAGCCATAAAAGATGGCAGTTTAAAAATAATTAGTCGGGTGTAGTGATGCACGCTTGTAATTCCCGCACTCGGGATGCGGAGACAGGAGGATCGTGCAGGTATGAAGCCAGCCGCGCTGGCTTAAGAGACCTCGTTTCCAAATAAAAAAGTTAAAAAAAAATAGGTCAGGGATTGTCGCCCAGAGGTAGAAGGGTTTTCAGGAACCCCAGTACCACAAAAAATTTAAATAAAAATAAAAAGTTGTGGTGGGTGTAACTTGGAAGTAGAGAGCATCTCGGGGTTAATCCTCAGTACCACAACCACCAAAACAAAAACAAAAAAAGAAAAGAAGAGAAAAAGAATGTCTGTTCTGCACAGCAAACTTACATTAGCATCTTGCAGAAGAGGTTCTTATCAGTAACACAGTCAGACCCCCTGCAAGAAGCTGAGGGAATGGGTGCATGCACAGTGCTTCCTGTGATGAAGAGTTGGGGTCAAGTGTTAGTTGAGCACTAATGGTCTAATAATGTTTGTGCATGACCTTACAAACCAACTGGCTGAGTTGGGCTTGGCGACACATTCCAGTGTGTCGGAAGCTAATTTAGCAGTAGTACAAGTTCAAGGACAGCCTCAGGAGCTTAGTAAGGCCTTCTGAAACTTATTGAGACCCTGTTACAAAATAAAAATAGGATAAAATAAAGCTGAGTTTGTACCTTGGAGGTAGAATGCCCCTGGGTTCAATCCTTATTACCATGCACAAAAAAGAGTACATACAGCTCACAATAAAAACAAATATTAATAATAATTCACTTGAAGGTAACTGCTCATAAGACATTAATATACTTTAGATTTATTAATATTTTATAAAGCTTTACTATCCAGATTATGGAGTTCAGAAAGCAATACTAGAGAGAATGAAATTTACCATTAATTAAAGGGTAAAAATGAAAATGTTTTCAAATTTATTTATTTAGATAGACAGGAAGAATTGTATATATTTATCATGTGAAACATGATGCCTTGAGGCACATGTGAATAAAGAAAGGTTAAATATTTAACACCTGTATCATCCCACAAATCAGATTTGTTGTTCCTGTTTGAAAAAATATGTAGATAAGAAATAATTTTGTTTTGAAATTAATAGATTTCATGTGATCTATATTGTACCATGGCCAAAGAAAATGTGAATGTAAATCAAAGCTGATTATATTATGCTAACAGAACTTAATAAGAGAGATAAAATGAGAATTTTAAAGGTCTTCCTAAGACTGACTCAGTACAGAAGCTAAGAGATGAACTACAGCTACTTAAGGGGCAGTTCGGTTTAGTTTTCGTTTTGCTTTTTTGTGGTTCTATAGATGGAATCCAGGTCTTAAACACACTCAGCAAGTGCTCTACCACTGAAATACATCATTCCCAGAGACATATTTCTAATTAACAGATAAAATTGTATTCATCATTTATACAAATGTGTGGGTAGCTTACAGTATCATATTTGACATAATAAATAAAATAATTTTATCTGATAAATTTCGGGAGAGTCACTCTTGAATCCTTCAGAAATGCTATGAATTTACATTAGGCAAGAATTCTAAAATTTCTCCTTTGTCTTAACACTTAGCAACTATTCTTGTCAGCTTTCCAATGCACAGAATGTACTTTTCATCTCTCTCTCTCTCTCTCTCTCTCTCTCCCTCTCCTCTCATTCTTTTGTTGTTTTTGAGTAATAATGGCTTTGATTCTCAAGCCCAAAATTTAAGAATGTATATCACATTGTTTTCTTCATATCTACCAAGCACCATATGAGCAATTCCTACAGCATATCCCAACAAGGCGTGCTGCCGGGGGTAGGCATTATTATGGCTTCTGTACAATGAGTCTTCTATTATAAAGAGTTGTTCATTTCATTCTGGGCTGGTGTAGTTCCAGGTACATAAAGTAGTCCAATTATCTATAGTAATGGAGGCGACTTGCCACCAGAAACCTTCAGCTGCCTCCACTGGTATCTCTGTGCAAATCCAGCAATGGAAGGTGAGGTGCAGTCTTACAAAGGTGTGTGCTCAAGAAAGCAGGCTGTTTCCTGCCATTAACCTGGACAGTAGTACAGGGCAGAAAACAAAATAAATATAGATAATCCCTTCCCTTCTTGAAGGATAAAATCAACATGGTCATCTTGTAAGAGAACAGTAGCCAGAATAGCATCACCTTCTCCAGGATGATCATACCACAAAGCATTCTGGGTAGAAAATAAGGTGTTGGAGAAATCCTAGGCAGAAGACAATGGAATAGGCCATAGTATGACGGCATACATATGTTTTGAATCCTGTTCTCCCCCACAGGGTAATAATGACTTCTATTGGGTAGAGTCAAGCAGATATTCATGAGTCCACTTGTAACTGGGCCTTCTGTCCAGGTCTCCATGTTTCAATGAGTGTAATGCAGGGCTTCTGAGAAACATTTATGTGCCAGAGCCACTCCTAGATATCTTGTCACTCTGGGGCCAAGGGTTTAAGAGCAGGGAGTAAGATGGATCCTTCTCTCATCGCTGGCCACAACCGGGATTCTGCAGAGGTTCCTGCTATCTTCAGAGTATGGGGCCTTTCTGGTATATTTCTTTATCTGAATGCATCATTGGTGTGAGGTTACAAATAAAAGCCACAGTGTCATAACCACTTGTGCCCAACACCTTTTCCAGCAGGGTACCAAGGTCTTCAACTTCTCTTTTAGGAGTTCATTAAAGTGTTAAATCACTCCAGCTGGTTGGTGCCAGTAGGGGACATGCAATTGCTACTGTATGTTTTTTTTCCTTATCCCAGGTCTGTACTTCTTGGTCTATAAACTGGGTACTTGTGTCACTTACCATGACCAAGGGCTGCTCATAGGTAACTGATAGTTGTTCAGGGGAAGCTACAGTATATTTATGATAAGCCTGAATCATAGTCAAGTGAAATCTAAACCCGTAGTTGTATTGACAACCATCAAGATATATTCACATCCCTGTTTTGTAGGTAATGATCCATTATCATCAATGTGCCATTCATGTAAAGAAATATGTCCCAGTGTTTTAGGAACACAATATTGCTGTGATATTGTTCTGCATACCAAGGAGACTGTCTCACCATCGTGTACTTGAGCACTGGTAAATGACAGTTCCCATCTTTGGCTAATAGCTCTTGGTATGTGCACCACTGTGTCCTAACTTCTTATGAAGTCAAGGTGCTATTGACAAGGGCTACAGTGGTACTCAGAAGGCCCTGATTCGTGCTAAAGCATCAACAGAATCGTTCCCAGGGGTCTGTAAATGTTGATGTCCCAAGACATGATGTATAGTAGCTACTTCCTAAAGGCCCTATTTCCCCAAGTCTTCCCATATATCCTTACCCCTCAATAGGTGATGCTGGATGAGCCCATTTTGTATTACCCATAGGGGCAGCCACAAGGTTATCCTAGCATATACTTCCTGGATGTTTGTACAGACATGAAAGAGCCCAGTATCCTCCATAATAAGCATTAACCAAAATTTACAGACATCAGCCCATCATCTAGAGCATCCAGCACCAGTCTCATAGCAAAAAAAATCTCTGTGGCAGGTTGTAAAGTCACGATTACTCATGAGTGGCTGTCATGACAAGAACCATCAGTATATCATGCTTCCACAATTATAGGGACTCACTCTTCCTCATAAGGACCTGGAGTGTCTCTCACTTCAGTAGGTTTCAAGGTGCTCTTACTCAGAACCTTACTGACATCAGCAGTCTATGTACCAGCTCAGACAAAGGGCTTTCCAGAGTAATGTCAATGGAGAAAATTTGCCTCATCTACAACATAATAGAACTGTCCTGGTTCATACAACAGATGGTCCATCAGCTCTGATAGGCTGGGTAACACTGCATGCAAGGGTAGTCTTACTTAAGTATGTGCAACAGTGTGTCCTAACTTTTTATGTCAATAACTCCCTGGAGTTCACTTCCACAGGCCAGAACTTTCAGGCTTTCCAACTAGCCACAAGGGAAGGTTGAATGGGCTACAAGTTGAGGGGATTATACCAAACTCCTCAGGTTTCAGTATCATTTGGCCTATTTCCTTATGTCCCCCTGGTAATTTATACTACCAAATATTCACAATCCTCTTGGATTCGGAAGTCGTAAGAGAACATGATGGGGATATTCTCTGGTAATAGCCATTTACCACATACACCCCTAGCCAGAATTCTCTAATAGTTGTCAGTATTATCAATTTTAAAGCACATATTCCCCTAAGATATGTTCAGCTATGAGAAATATATAAATATTATATTGTTTAAGAGGAAAATGTCCGATTCCCCAAGTCATGGGCAGGTCAAATTGTAATGAGATGGCTTGCCTAATCCTCTGTGGCAGTCCTGAATCTGGTAAACTTCTGTGAGTTGCCAAAGTGGAAGGCTCTGTCAGCTCATGTATCAACTAGTGCCAGAATATGTTGCACACTGTGAGGGAGGGACCAACAAATAGTCAATTTCACAGGTAGCCTGAGGTCATCTGGTTTTCTTGCCAGCTGGGTACCCCAGCTGAGTCCTTAATCTGAAATAAAGTCAGCCACACATAGCTCTCTAGATATGCATTGGCCTTTTGCAGAGGTAAAGGAGTGTGTCTTTGATTCCAGCTAAGCTGCTGACAGAATGCCAAGAGCACTTTTTTGGGCTGGCGGCAGTCTATTTTCTCCTCTGCCAGCTGAGTCACCAATCAGTCAAACCACATCTGTCTAAGGCTGACTTTCACAGGGCGTTCATTTCCTGCCTTAGTCCTCTGTAGCTTAGGGGCCTCATCCCATGAAAAGCCCCTTCCTTCCACTATGGCTAGAACTTGGGCAACGTGTCTCTGCTGAAACATTGCTCCATCTCCCAGCCTGGCCAAGGTGGTGGTCACTATTTTAGCAGGCTGATTGATACGGGATCAAGAGAATGGTCATAGTACCAAAATTATCCTGTAGACCAGGCCCTAGGATAAGATCTTTCATATGGGCCATAAATGGCTCTCTGTCTGGGTTAGTATGCCGAGCTTTAAATAACTTTTGCACAAAGATCTGTATAATTTTCACTAAATCTAAATAGGCAGTAGACAACAGCTCCAGCTACTCATGGGCATTATTCCAAAATGTGGGTAATTAATCAGGGCATGATTCCTGGCGTGTGCATTAGTCGCAGGCACATTCTGCAGTCACTGCGGCAAGGATGGAAGGGTATTTATATTAGCCAAATGGGTCATTTCAATCAGATTCGGTTCGGTATTATTTGCCCCATCTTTCCACAGGTGCAACAGCCACACAGTGACCATTTCCAATATTTTATGCTTAAATAGCTTCGTCAAAGCATGTAAGTCCAGATGCATAAATTTAGACATGGTGGTGTGATGGTGTTGATTTCTGGGGTTCTTTGAATTCCTCCTCAGGGAGCAAAAGGCTCCTATATCTCTATCTTCTGCCTTATCAGGAGTTAGAAGCCTTAGAATGAGCCTATTTGACTACTGGAGCAAGAAAGAGAGGCCCTGCACTGGGGCCATGCAGGATTCTTTTGGTGGCCACTAGATATATGGCTTTAAATTTTCTTCCTGCTACCATAGCCCATGGATGGATCTCTTGGTTCGGCTCCTGGCATGTGACAAAACTGCCCCACACATCCAGGCTGCTCATCTGGCTGCTTCTCAGTGCACTGTGGGAACATTTGGCTTGACTGCCTCTAGTGCCTTCCAGACCTTATCCAGCAGTAGAAGTAAATCATCCCAAATGTTCTGGTGAAGACCACACCACCAGATAATAAATATGCTACCAGGGACAACAGGGAGGCTGGAGGCATCATCTTCTCCATTCTTGTTTTTATTTTTTATTTTTTGCTTTTTTTTTTTGGTTCAACTAGGGCTGCTTTTCTGGAGGAAGGTATTGGGTATCACCATATATATGGGGACACTCACCTCATCTTGCCAACTATGCCAATTGCCATGGGTGTGGCCAGGGGCCAGCTGGGGATGCAGGAGAGTTTTTAGGTGAGATTGTCAGAGGAAAAAAAAAATAACACAGTTATCATCTGGAGGAACACAAAGAACAGCTTTATTCCATAAACTGGTCACTTAAGTAGAATTTGGCACAAAATGGTACGTGTCAACACCAGAGTAGCATGTACTCAGCATGTTGCATTTTGCTGATGAATACTTACATAATTATGTACAAATATGTACCTACATGGTCTGAGTGGATCAGAGAGCACATCTGCAGGTGTTTGCGAAGAAGAGGGGTGTACTATGCCCACCACTAGCCTGTACATCCTCTGGGGCTCCACATTTGTTTAGCCACAGTGTACTCTGGGGGGTATTGTTTTATTTTGTGGTGCTGGAGATAGAACCAGGGCCTAACATACACTAAATAAGTGCTTTACCACTGAGGCACACCCCTAGCCCAGTATATTGTTTTTTTTTGTTGTTGTTGTTTTTTACCCTCACATTATGGTAATGTCTGGGAGTTGGGCTCACTGTTGCATGAGAGAGCATCATAATGTATGCTACTGACCTGGGTGAAGATCACAATTCAAGATTTGAAATATAAGTTCTAATGAACGCTCATAGCATCTGCACCATCATAAAGTTGAAAAATGATAGTTAAACCATCATAAGTTGGGAACCATCCATATCTGTTACTTCTGCTTCTGAATATAGAGATTTGTGAGCTGTATGCCAACATATAGGTGCCAGGGGAAATTTTTCAAATTGTGAAAGCCACATTTAAAGAAGTGCCAGTATCCTTGGGGGCCTCGTTACCCTAATGAATATTTTGAGCCACAAGTCTCTTTGGCTGGCAGTTTTGCTCACTGGAAGCTTTGGCAAAAGACATTAGGTTCATTTTGAAGTTATTCCCAGAGGTTTTGGACTCATCCTTTTCTACACAGTTGGTAACACAGCTACCACGTAGACCCATTTTGAATAGTAGCTGTTAACTTGAGAATGACTCTTGACACAACAGAACATCTGACCCATGGAGACCTACTAAATTTCTGGCCTGCTTTGCATTTGATGAATAGGTCTACTTGATTCTATAATACAAAAAGTGCTAAAAATTAAAATAAAGATACCAACAAGCTTCATAGATGAAATTAAAATGTATTTTTTTAAATTGCAGCCAGACTGATAATTGTGTCTTTTTACAGGAAGAGCAATTGTCCTTTTGGAGTACAGTTTATTTTCCATTGAACTTCCTAAAGCAAAGTTTCTGGATCAATAGGTACTTCAATTGACAGAAAATGCCAATGCCTTTTCCTGATTCACTGACAGTTCAGCCAGGACAAACCTGTCAGAATTCAGGGACTGTCAGTAGTGTTAAAACACAATACCAACAGAAATGGTAGAGTTGATCACTCCACTAGGTGAGCAGAACTCATGACCATTTCCAGATCTTACCTATGTTCTTCTTGAGTCACCCTGTTGAATTTGACTAATTCCAAGCACACGGCCAGTGGTTTTGTTCAATTGGCTTCTCACATTAAAAAAAAAAAATATATATATATATATATATATATATAGAGAGAGAGAGAGAGAGGAGAGGAGAGAGAGACAGAGAGAGAGAGACAGAGAGAGATTACAGACACATCTTTTTGTGTCCAGTACTATTGAAAAGATTGTAGTTTCTGATTACACTCTTTGTCATTTCTACAGATATTTACAATAAAAACCTACTTTAATGTATCCATGTGCAATCATGATGATTATTAAGTGTGGATCAAATTGTCATCATTGTAATCTAAATCCATGTGATATACATGGGGCTGTAGACGTAACTTAGCAGTAGAAAGTTGCCTAGGCTGTTTTGAGGCTCTGGGATCAATCCCAATGCTACAAAAACAAAATCTAGCATACTATGTAATCCAACATATCCACTATTGCAGATTAGACACAACATATATAAATCGATGTTTCCAATATTGAGGCCATCACAACAGACAAGATTTGGGACTCCTGCTAATGCATATTTATTTGTTGTTCATACACAAGACATGGTCCTGAAGGATTCCTCAAGTACTGATGATATGCAATTTTTGTGGTCTGGGGATTTGACTCGAATCTCAAGTCTAAATCAACTTTTTTTTTTTTTTTTTTTCAAGTCTGCGGATGGAATCTGGGAGCATTTGACTTCTGGGCTATACCGCCCACCTAGTTTTTTTATTCTTTAATTTGAAACTGGGTCTCACTAAGTTGCTGAGGGCCGCACTAAGTAGCTGAGGCTGTCCGCGAACTGCGATCCTCTGGGCTCAGTCTCCCGAATGCTGGGATTACAAGCATGTGCCACCACACCCGGCTCTAAATCAACTTCTAACAAATCATTTTAGCATGTACATTGTGTTTTTGGCTTTGGGGGATTACTTGCAGTCAGACAATTGTATACCTTTGATTACCAATCAGTAATAGATGATAAAATAGAATTTTAGCCGTTTCATAATGATTAAAAGTTCTGTGTACAATTTAACATTGTGAATTTAACATGAAATTGCTTATAAACAAGTTTTAATACAAGCATTTGCCTGATGCGAATGAATCACATTCATATTCTGGAGACATCAAGCACTGTTTCAATTCAATCAGTTATTTGTTTTCCTGATTAAATCAATGCCATTTGGGCAGATTGTTTTTATTTTCACAATTTAAATGATACATACTAGATTGTATCAGGTATAGAATTAGCAAAGTTTAATATGGATGCTGTAAGAAAAAGGTAATAATAAGTAAGGCTCAACAACTGACTTAATCCATGGCATGCTCTGATTTTGATGAATCTGGAACATGAGATCAATTTATTCTTGAGTTGGGAAATTACAGTGCCATTTTCTGTAACTAAACATTTCATGGTCAAACTCAGTTATGCCAGTCATACATTACTTCTTTGTCTTCCTTTGTATATTTTTCTGTTTTATTGTATTTCACGATATCTATACATTGAGTTAATCATTCCAAAAATTTTAAAAAGTAGAGTTTGAGTAAAAAGCATGTTATTCTTTATTTTATTTATCATTTTTATTTAGTATCTATTATTACTTCATATTATTACTTTACTTTAGTGGTGACAAGAATGCTTCACCTTGTGCTAGTTTAGAATTACATGCAAGCCAGGCATGCTGATACACCCCTGTAACCAAAGTACTTGGGAGGCTATGAAAGGAGGAGCCTAGGTCCTTAGTAAACCTCAGAAACTTAGCAAGGCCTTCAACAACTTAGGGACACACGGTTTCAAACTGAAAAATAAAAAAATTGAATAGGTCAAGAGTGAAAATCAGAAGTTGATTGTCTTTTTGGGTTCAATCTCCCACATTTCATACACACACACACAACACACACACACACACACACACACACGCACGCACCCACCAAATATGTGCATATGAAACTGAAAGAGAGAATAGTCTTAAATATGAGGTCAAGAGAAATGTTAGTTTCCATCTGCACTTTAAACATAAGAAAAAATATGTGTGTGTGTGTGTGTGTGTGTGTGTGTGTGTGTGTGTGTGTACATATAAGAGAGACAGAGGGAAATATACAGACACAGAAACAAGCAAAGATAAATACCTTCATGTTTTCCTGCATAAGGCAAGAACTCATATTTTTGTTACTGCAGGGAAGAAAAAAGTGGATATTTTAGGCACATGCTAAACTTAAAAAGACAGGCCAGAAGACATGAGTCACAGGGCTTTTTTGTCCTTTCCTTCCTGTCTCACGGATACATTACTCCTCCTTTATGTGGACTGATGGAAAGGCTTAGTTCCCGGCCTCCTCATAATTCAGAAGTTTTTACTGTACTAGAAAAAATAGGAAGGCAACAAGAGGACAAAAACAGTTCCTCCTACACAGAGTACACAGTGTTGATATAGCTTCTATAAACTTTATTATAATACTTGAGCCTGATTTATAGCCAAACCTCTGTGCTTCTCAGCCTACCGTAACTGTCTTAGCAGCAGCATCAGGGGGCTATTATGAAACTCAATTGCACACTTTAAGATTTTGTCCTCCCCAGAGCAAACAGCACAACGATGCTACATAAACTACATATGTTGGAATCTGTAATCCCCCAGATATATCTTTTGCACCTTAACCAAAGAATATGTTGACATTAAAAATGGGAAAAAAGAAATATTCTGCAAGGTCATTCATCCTTGTGCCTTGAATGTGATATTGCTATCAGCAGATACAGCCATCAGCAGTTGGAAAGTGGCACACACTCTGCGTCCAGTTTCAGAGGCACAATTCAGTTGTCATGATGACATCTTAGTAATAAATTGTAAAATCACCTCTGTACAGAGAATGTTCTTGTTGAACGGAAATAAAATAATAGACAATGAAACACATCAGTATAAAAACCTGTATATGAACTCAGGAAATATCAAGTAGAACAAGTAGTATAGCACTGGGAAGTACTTTTCATTGTGCATTTTTTTTCTAACTATGGTTTGTTCATCTGTGCAGAGGAAATTGTTCTTCAATTTTATACAAGTGGCTTCGGTGTCAATTCTCTTTATCCTTGTTCTTGGTTCATTTCAGTAATGCCTATTATGAGAGAAGGAAATTAAAAGACCTGTATTATTACAAAGGCTTGACACTCAATAAATCATAGTTTTGAAAATATGCCATGTTTTATTCATTAATGAAAGCATTAACATGACAAAATTGGAAGCCTCTTCAATAGGAATTTTGACCTTAACATCTTGTACAGAATAACTATCTTGATATCTGTTCAAACATTTGCAAAGTACTCCCTACATTTCCTAATTGAATGTCCAGATTTTAAAAGTAAGTGTGAAGATAATTTACATGTATAAGAGAATATTTTAAAATTTTAGCACATGTTTACTCAAGAATTTTTGAAAGAAGACTGAATAATTTCTACCAATAATTTGTGTAAAAAATAAAGAGAATCAGCTGGCTGTGGTGGCAAATTCCTCCACTTGAGAAGATGAAATAGGATTGATAGTTTGAGGCCAGCCTGGACAAGTAACTTAGTGAGACCCTGTTTCAATATAAAAAGTAAATTTAGAAAGTTAGGGTATACATAGGTAAGTGTTAGAACAGTCCTGGTTAAAGCCCCCAGTAACCACCTACACACTAAAACAGAATCAAAGTTTGATTAACTACAAACTTTGCAGATGTTTAAGTGAACATTTAAATTAATCTGGATAAGAAAATTCATCCATTCCTTTGTAGGATACCTTCTCATTGTGGAAAGTCTTTGTGTGATATCTATGATAACATATTTATTTGTGTGTGTGTGTGTGTGTGTGTGTGTGTGTGTGTGTGTGTGCATGAGCAGGTGTGTGCTTATATGTGTGTTACTGGAAATCAAGCCCAGGAACGTCCTGCTTCTGAAATACACTCTAAGTTTTTTTTTTTTTAAACATTGTCTCACTAAATTGCCTGGTCTTGAACCTGTGGTTATCCTATCTCAGGCTCACAAATATTTGGTTTACATGTGTGTACCACCGTGTCCTGCTGAACGTATTTTGATAAATGATAATACAAGAGAAGTAACAGAATGTTTTATGATGAAAACATGATTTTTTTATCAAAAACAAGACTTTCTTTTTAAACTTAATAAGCTTAAACTAAAAAGTGATTGTGTAACTTACCTAAAGTCCAAGAGTTAGTTAAGAGTAGTTTGGAGAATAAAACACAGATTTCCTGTCCATGTTATTAGTCGACGATGCTCTTTCTGCTAACCATCATCTAAACCCATCTAAGCAAGCACAGATTTCTCTATAATTTGATAGCTAGACTGATCATCCAGCATGTATTGCTATACTTAAACTAAACATATATTTTGGATTGTAGGAACAACATGTAATCTTCTTGTGATTTCATCAAAATTCTTCATTTACTGTCCTGCGAATCACTTCTTGAATTATTCATTCTTAATGGTGCATCGGCACACCAGAATTTCTATATTGTGGAAAGCTTTAGGAGACATGGGTGTGAGAAGAACCTGAAATTTTTTTTTCTGCATGGCCATTTTTAAACAGTGAGAGAATTTGCCGTTCTGAACTACATATCTAAGAGAGACATTGACAGAAGTGCTAGGACGGTTACATGGTTCCATTCAGTTTTTTGTTACTGACTCTTCTGTGAGCCCTTACCAGTTAGTGCGTTAGAGTGAGAAGAGTCTAGAGGGTCTGTCAGTGCATGCAAGTGTCCTACTCCCTATTCTTTTCTGGATCCTTGTTTCTCTCTTGTCTCTGAATCCCTTCCTAGTACCCATAATAAAAGAAAAAAGAATATGAACAATAAAACACTAAACAACAAAAATATAGACAAAATTTGTGTGTGTGTGTGTGTGTGTGTGTGTGCGTGTACATGTGTGTGTGTCTGTGTGTCTGTGTTTCTGGGGATTGAATACGGGGCATTCTACCCCCAAAATATACCCTCTGCCATTTTTTAATTTTATTTTGAAAGAAGGTCTCCTAGGTGGCAGAGAGTCTCACTGTGTTTCTGAAGTTGGTGTTGAACCTGTAATCCTCCTGTCTCATCTTCCCTAATACTGAGATTACAAGTGTGTACCCCCGTACATAGTTTCCTTTCTTCTTTTAAAGATCTTTCTGCTCTCTCTTACTTTTTGGGTCAAAAGTTATTCTCCTTTTTTATTTTTCTCTTGGTGAAATTGTCTGTGGGAGGAGTGTGCAATTTTTACACTAGCTGCATTTCAAGGATGTGTGAAATCTTCCACACAGCCTGGCACGAGCTCAGCAGCAAGGCTACCTCACTGTCAGCTTGTTCTTGGTGATTGATCTTAAGGAGAATTCTCTTTCATCAGCCAGAGAGGAGGATCATTTGGCTGATTTATTATTATGGCTCATCACCTTGGAAGTTTCCTTAAAAGACCTTTCTGCATGAAATGCATTCTCCATCAGTGAATGTATTTTACATGGCGTCTGCATTTTGATACATACCAGGATTATAAACTGTTTTAAGATTTTAGTTAATGTTCTACATTGCACAAATTGCTGTTTTAGCATTTATTGCTTTGTCATTTTTTTTTGTTGTTATCTTCAGTGTGTTGGCCTCTTTGGGGAATGCGGCGAGATCTGTCTACTTTTACCTTCATATGAATATAAGGCATCTAAAATGGTGTAGAAAATTATGCTAAAGTCAGAAAATTTCAGTAAATCATCTAATAATAAGAAACATTTTATTTCCCACAGATTCTAGACATTATTGTGACTATTCAAAGATATGCCATAGATTAAAAAGTCAGTATTTTGTATGTTACTTCATTTCCTATAAAATGTAGTTGTTAAATATACTTTTATTTCTATATCAACTTTTCACTACCAAGAGTGGTTTTATTTAAGTAAAACTAAATTAACAGTTAATTTTTAAAAGGCTGGTATATTAAAAAATGGATAATTAGAACTTTTTAGTAGAAAGAAACCCTAGGAGTCCAATTTTCTTGTCACATGGGTGATCGAGCTAAAGGCATAAATAAGTTTAGACAATCAATTACAAAACTGTAAGTACAAAATTTCTTCACATAATAATTTTTACAACTTTAATAAATTATGTTATGTTATGACAAAATAAAATATATAGTTTACTCTCACTTAATCTATTTATACTACACTGATGTACTATACCAAATATACTGTTTAGAAAGGGTGGCCAGAAGCTGAGCATGGTGGCACACACTTGTAATCCCACTACTACTGTGAGTTCACAGGTTTGAGAACAGTCTCAGCAAGTAGTGATACTCATCAATCTTATGAAACCCTGTTTTCAAATAAGAGGTAAAAAATTGGGCTAGGGTGTAGCTCGAAGGTAGAATGCCTTTGAGTTCAGTACCAGAAAAACAAAGTTCAATGTTGGCCTGACCCAATGAGTGGGTACTACATGATGTGGGTAATTTTTAAGATCTTCCCTTACTTTTCACTGCTTACTTATGTTAAAATTACAATTCTAGAGCTAGGTGTGGTGGAACATGCTTCTTCTAATCTCAGCATTTAGGAGGCTGAGATAGGAGGATCTGCAACTCAGTGAAAAATAAAGAATAAAAAACTTGGGCTGGGAGTGTATAGTTCAGGGGCAGAATGTTCCTGTGTTCCATCCACAGCAACACACACACACACACACACACACACACACACACACACATATATATATATGTGTGTGTGTGTATATATATATATATATATATAATTTTTTTTGGACGTTTCTCACAAAAGTTCATGGGATCAAAGCAAGATCTCCAAGGAAACTAGGTTCAAAGGTGGGGTTTTTAAGCATTGGTTGTTTCTTAATGGTTCTGATTTTCACAGTGGACTAATCCATTGAGGGAATTAGACCATTCATAGATAAATAGAATTAGGAAGGTAGGACCTATTTAGACCTACTGTGGGTTTGCCTGGAAGGCTTTAGTTTATCCGGGACACACACACACACTCACTCTCTCTGTCTTTCCCTCCCCCTCTCTGTCCCTCCCTCTCTCTCTCTCTCCTTCTCTATCTCTATCTCTTCATCTCTCTCCTTCCTCTCTGTCATGAGCTGAGCAGTTCTCCTTGTCCTTCTGTCACTACAGGCTGTCTTATCTCAGGCCCAAAGGAATGAAGCCAACTGACCATCTACTCAAATGTATGAAAACATGAACCCAAACACTTTTTCATCCTCTCACTTCTTTTGCTCTGCTATTTTGATCAAAGCAACAAAAAGCTAACTTAAACACGGCACTCGAAAGAGTGTTCTATTACCTATGTTTCCCCTTTTTGGTCAGATCTTAGGCATTACGTTTATATAGTCCAAAAAGATCTGTGTGGAAATTAATTCAAACATTTCTAGATTTGGCTGGAAAGAACAGGCCCATATCATTTAAAGGAAGAATGAGATATCATTGAGAAACATTATTGAATGGCAAGAACATTTTGGTGCTAACCTGCACTTCAATTAATTCTCTACATACATTAGGGAATTTTCCTCTTCTCCCCCCAGTCCACCCCAGTTAGGTCACTTTATTCACTTATCTAAGGTCTCTCCCTCTTCATCTAAATTTTTTTTTCATGACCCATTTTCTCCCTAGCTCCCACTTATTAGAAAGAGCATCCTATTTTTTACTTTTTGTGACTGATTAATCTCACTTAGCATAATGTTCTCCAGTTCCATCCATCAAAGTCAATCAGTAAGCCAAACATGAGAAGAAGGAAGGAAGGGGGAGACAATGGTATTGAAAGTGGGGAAGGGCTAAATGAGTGATGTGTGCATGTATGCCTTAACCTACTTGGACCCCATTAGGATGTATGACTATAACGTACCAATAAAATTAAATAAATAGATTTTCAAAAAATTATTCCCCTACATTTGTAATTTAATTATATTTTCTCTTCTATATAATGATTTTGAAACTAAAAAATGTAATTACCCAACTTCACACATTTTTCTAGTATCAATATGCTATTATGCCCTGAATGAACTGATTGATCTAACAGAAAAATTAATAGCACTTTAAAAATGTTTCCCACTTGAATTTTCAATGATAGTTTAGACATAGTGGTAAAAACAAAGTCCAACATTATTTTTAAAACACAACAAAATTCTTTGTTAAGTCATGTGGAAAACAAATTTTGCCATCATATATGAATAGTAGACTTTTTACAAAGTAAAAAATTGTGTGCTAAGATCATCAGAAAGAAGAAATGATAAAAAAGATGGAGTTATAAGGCAAGGTCATATAAGCAACTACTTAAATATGGTGAATTTTCCCAATATCTTAAAAGAGTCAAAGAATATCATCCTGAAAAAAATTAAATGAAATACACAAAGAATTCTCAAAGAGAAAAAAATAAGTGTATAAATTGGATTTAATTCAGTGTGGTACATGCCTGTGATCCCAGTACTTGGGAGGCTAAAACAGGAGGATCATAGTTTTAAAGCCAGCCTCAGCAACTTAGCAAGAACCTGTTTCCAAATAAAAAATAAAAAATAGGTCTGAGGTTGTAGCCCAGATTTAGAAGTTCACTTAGTACCATCCCCAGTTTCCCAAGCAATACATACATACATACATACATAAAATATATTCTTTGGAATACAAATGTTAGGAAAATAGTTGATATTTATACAACTTTCAATCCACAATTTCAATTAAAATAGTATAGAATAATAATTACTGGCCTTTAAAATTCGTTTTCTATAAAATGCTAATCTCTGTTCATGTTTTCATTTTGATTTAGATGAAAACCCAAAATAGTTTAGGTAGTAGAAGTTTGGGTTTTGCCTCTTAGTATCTTTCTAAAGTGATTGAAGTCAGAATAGTATAATGATACATGCATATCAGCATACAGATATATGCATGTCACAATTCACCATAGCCAGATAATGGAACCAGCCTAGGTGTTCATCACCTGATGAATGGATTACACAACAGATAAGTGGGACATGCACACAATTCAATTTTTAAAAACTTAGAAAATTTATATCATTTGCAGAAAAAATGGATGAAACTAGAGATTAAGCTACTTGAGAGTAGACAATCATTGAAAGTGAAGAGTTCTATGTTTTCTGTCATATATGGAATTCAGAGAGAAACTGGGGAATTAAAGGAACTTCAGATAAATAAAGAGAGAGAGACTAGTAGAATAATGGAGGAGGTTTTGGGGAAGAAGTTGGGAAAGGGACATAAAAGACTTGATGAGGGAAACAGTTCAAATAATGCTTTGTTCAAATGTGAAGTTATCAATATAAATTTCTTTAATATGTACAGGGAAAGGAAAGGAGTGGAATTGTATCCAGCCAGAAACACACCAAGTGCCAAAGTGCTGTGTGCATGCAGTTTGTATCACTTTGAATCTTATTAGGCTATATAATTATAATGGGCCGACAAAAACATTAAAAACAAACAAAAGTAAAATAATGTCCACTTATATAAATTCTGTTGCTTATGAAAGCCGAAGGATTGACAACATTTACCTTACTATGCCTGTTTCAATGACTGATTCTAATTGAAATCATTGCTAACAAAGGCAAATTTCATTTGAAATAATAATGTGATTATCTGCATCATAATTTTTTGTATTCATGAAATGGAGGGGAAATATCTGTAATCCATTCAAAGTTTTACTAGGCATTTCTGAGTTTCACAAATGATTGAAAATGATGAATGTATAATTGTCCATGAACTTCTTCTAGATAGGCTCCCTTTCAGGAAAAAAAGGTCTTAGTGGAGATTTCTTGTAGCTGCGGCATTCTGCCTATTTATTATTCATTAATTCATTCATTCAGTCAGTCAGTCAGCCAGTCAATCACTGTGCTTTGTAACTATACTGTATAGTGAGGTTCAAAGTGTTGGTAACACACATGCACACATCATTCCTTGTGTGTTCCTTTCTGGGTCTTACTCCTCTCCTCCCCACAGATAATATTACAATTGGTATAGAAAACTTCCTATACATGACCAAGAGCATCTCTTGGACTCAATCCCTAGTACTGCCCAAAAAAATCATATTGATAATGGCTTTATTCATTCTTTCTAGTCAAGCAAGAAAAGAAAACTCATCTATCTATGGTCAAATATGCCAGCTATTTATAACAAGGAACTTGAACCCTAAAATTGTTCTTCAAAGCTATAAATGAGGCTGCAGTGTTTATATTCAACCTTACACTTCCTCTTCACTCTTCCAATGCATATTATTTAAAGCTACCTATTGTTCACAATTGAAAATATGAATCAATTTTTTTCTAATGTCTTAAAGTCACCTGGTGTGATTCAAAGTTATTATAGAAGCAAAGTTTACTTTTATTTAATTTTTCTTACATTTTGTTCTAACCCTCAGCTATCAGTCAGAGCAAGAGAATTTGAATTAAAATTGGCTTTACATATTTCATAGTCTTCCTTAATTTTAAGTCTACTTATATAGAAAAGTTTATGTGTTTTTTCCAAAGGAAAAATAGTGAAGTGTGTTAGTTAAGTGTGTTCAACTCATTTATCTTATAATATCAGCGAAGGGAGGCACTGTGTCCCTTATAAATTAATTGATATTGACAGAGCTGGATGTGGTGGCACATGCCTATTGTCTTAGTGCTTGGGAGGCTGAGATGGGAGGATTGCAGGTTCAAGGCCATCCTCAGAAACTTAGGAATACCTTTCTTTAAAATAAAAAAAATAATATAGGGCTGAGAGTGTAACTCAGAATTACAATGTCCCTGGGTTCAATCCCCAGTAACACACACACACACACACACACACACACACACACACACACACACACAGAGTTAGTGGATATGGAGTGGTTTGGCCTTGAACTATACCTGATGTATAAACTGGACAATGTTTACATCTCTATTTATTTAGAATTGGAATTTAATTATTAAATTTTAACAATTTAACTGAATATTTAATAAGAATTGCATTTCTATCTTTAATAATTTAAATACTATACTTACAATTTGTATTTTTCAATGGCTCTTATCAATAATTAATTGAGCAATATATTCTTAATATTTAGCTCAGAAAAATTAAATACCCATAAGTAAATAGCATATTAAAGAGGAAATTCATATAATTTTAAGGCTTGGAGTTGAATCTGTCTTTAGTACTTTTAATTAACATGTACCTCTTTAGAAATAAAAGTAAAGTATAATAATAGTCTTCCTATTTCCATGATTTTTCTTGGTCTACAAAAGTTAATACACATAACTAGTTAAAATGTTTGTCTCTGAAGGACTCATAGATATGTACACGTCTCCCTTAAATAAAAAGGTGAAAATGTCAATTATATGTTTTTGTTACTATAATTATAATTAATTTTAGCAGCGAAACAGATTGTTCATACTAACGAAGCTCTATATTAATTCTACTATAAGTCATGCTTCTCCATTTATAATAATTGTTTAAGCATTTAGATGAATATACCTACTACACAGTAAAAAAGAGGTCTCTTAAACTTAATATCAGCATATTATATGGCAAAGATAATCCTTTTATTATTTAATTTTATTTTTTTATTTTTTGTGGTACTAGAGATCAAATCTAGGGGCATCCTGCCCCTGAGCTACACCTCTATTTTAATTAATTAATTTTATTTATTTATTTATTTATTTATTTATTTATTTATTTATTTATTTATTTATTTATTGCTGGTACTGGGGTTCCTGGAAACCCTTCTACCTCCAGCTACACTCCCAGATCTATTTTATATTTTTATTTGGAAACAGGGTCTCTTAAGCCAGCGAGGCTGGTTCTGAACCTGCGCGATCCTCTAGTCTCTGCCTCTCAAGCGCGGGGATGACAAGCATGCGCCACCACGCCCGGCAAATTTTTATTATGAAATAGAGTCTCACTAAGTTTCTGAGGGTCTTGCTAAATTGCTAAAGCTGACTTGGTACCTGAAATCCTCTGTTACAGCCTTCCTAGCAGTGGGATTATAGGCATATACCTCCATGCCTGGATAAAGGTAATGATTTTAAATAGAATTCATAGAAAGGCGATTGAAAATTGATTTATATTTTATTTATGTGCATTGATCAAAATTCCTACCATAAATCATAAAATTACAAATTAGGTATAAGGTTGAAAAACTCAGGTGAAATGTCTTGCCTAATAAAACTTATAAGCAAGAATGAAGTGCTCATATTTTTACCTTAAATTATATTTTCAGCTCTTCATTAAGAACAAAATCCTGAAGATTATTTTGCAATATAACGTGCAAGGACCCATTACTATCTCTAGTCACTCAGCCTAAGGTTGTCTCAGTAACGCAAATATGTCATATTCTGTCTAAACTATTTTGCTATTTCCTCAACCATTGTTTCAAAATTTATGTAAATATTTAGAATTGTGAAATTGTTAAACATACTCCATTGCTTTATTGTGTACATGTCTCTTTTTTTCCTTAATTATACAGTCTTTACAAATTAGGATCATAGCTTAAATGAGTTTAGTGGTCAAACTTCAGGTAAATTTAATTTTTATACAAAAAACATAAAACTTAATTGTCAAAATACTTAGTATCTAGTTAATAGTGGTGACACCATTTATAATTTCAGTACTAGGGAGGCTGTGGCAGAAGGCCAGCCTCAACAATTTAGTTTGGTCCTTTGTAATTCAGTGAGATCACATTTCAAAAATTAAAAAAAAAAAATAGGGCTGGGGGTATAAATCAGAGGTAGACTGACCCTGGGTTCAATGCCCAGTACCCCCTCCACACACAGAAATACATAGTCTCTAAAATATCAACGATAATGGTGGTATTAATGTAATCTTATTAGGATCATTACATCATCAAACTTATTCTAGTTTTAATTCTTCCCATTTATTGATTTGTCTTATTTTACCCTAGTTCAATCCAATTGTCGATTTTGAGGGTTAGTGTTGTTTTGCTTACATTTATCAACCTTTATACAAATTACACACTACTTTTTGCAAAAGGAGGCTGTGAGTGCAAACATTGTAGCTTACAAGTTTTCTCTTCCAAAACAAACAAGAATCTTGTACCAAGTATAGGTAGGTGATGATTTTTATATTGACAACTATCACTCCATTGTTTATTTCCACTAGCATTTCTTTTTTTTTTCAAACTCTTACTTGTTTTTAATGGACTATCACACAATCATAAAGAATAAAATTATCAACATAATGAATGTAGTGAATTTTTACTTCCGAGTCATTAGATGCCAGCAAAAATGCTAATATATAATTCTATAAACATGCTTACAGGCTTATAAGTCAACAGTGTTTTAAGAACAAATAAATATTTTTTATTTTATTTATTTATTTATTTGACTATATAAATTTAAGCTTGTCTGACTAAAGATTCTGTTTTGTAGCTAAGCTGTAAAAGATCAACAGCATTATTTTTAGGTGAAATAATTGACTTTCACATATTTTAATGAAAAGTTGGCTGTTTTATTTTATAAGCTTTGTTGACAAAATTTACTTCAATGAACAAGTCACAGACGAATTTGTCTTAATTATTTTGATGAGCTAGTGCACTTGTGAAGCTGGGGTTTTAAACTTTCTGAAGAACTAGGGAGAAGAGGCTGAGAAGGACTCCAGGTCACATAGTTCATTGTCTCAAACAAAATTGAACCATTTTTCTAAAACAAATGCTTTATACATCATTATATTTCAGAATTCTGTATTAATTGGTTTAGATACCTTTTTCTTTTTGGCCAGCATTCACTTCTCTTTTATGCAGGAGTATGTTTTTGTAGGTTTTTACCACACCATGTTTGAAATGCTCCTTATCTCTCAATAAGTTTAAAAGCCACAAGGTAATCCTGACAGCAAAACCCTTTGAAAGGCATGGGTGATGGCAGAGGAGGTAAGAACTTGTTGCCCCAGAGTTATCTTAGAAATAATAGTAATGATAATTAAACTTGATGGCAACTCATTTCTTCTCCTAGAAAGCGGAAAAAGTGTATTTAATATCTACTCATCCAGAGATTCACTAAAATTACCCACTTTGAGTGATAAATTATTTATTTCCCGGAATGTTTTTATTAATTTAAAAATTTGTGTTGAAGGCAAATGCACCAAGACCTGTGTGCACATTTGTTTGACTTTGATCCTCATTATGATGTATCATTACAATGTGCCAATAAAAATAAAAGCAAAAACGGGGAAACAGGAAGAGATTGTTCCTCCTCAAAAAATAAATATATATTTGAACCACAGATAATGTTCTAGAATATTTTTAGAGAAATAAATGTCTGCAATTTCTTCAAATTTTTTTATTGGTGCATAGTCGTCATACGTTACTTAGCCCTTCCCCAATTCTCACCCCATTCTCTCTCTCCTCCCTCCTTCTCATGTTTGGCTTAGTGATTGATGTTTGTGAACGTATATCATGTACATTAGAGAATTTCCCTCTTTCCCCCCCAGTTAGATCTTTTTATTTGCTCACCTTTGATTTTTCTTACAGGATCATACTAATAAAGCATACAAAGATAGCTCATTAAAGTTCTGAAGGATTTTTCATAATTTTAATCTATTTTTACAATCAATGATTATAAGAATTTTTCACAATCTTAATATAATTTTTATAATCAGAAGTAGCAGAATATAGTGTATTTTATCAATTAACATCCCTGGATTTGTATTATGTCCAATAAATAATAACCATGCACTCTCAGTGTATCTGAATCAGGCTGATGAAAACATTTTAGACTTATACATTTGCTTCTGTGTTTTCAAAGAAAGAATTTTGAAATCTAAAATACAGGAACTTTTTCATCACATAGATGTGATTTTTTTGTACTCAATTCTAGTTAAAATTTGGTATTTATAAAAGTATACACAAAATGGTGAGATCCTTGAAAATGAGAGATGTATCTTTAAATTTTTTTTCTTCTTGTTCTGATAATTTTGTTGCCCAGGTGGTCAATTAGGACAATGGGCTAGCCTGAAAAGAACAGCATAGCATTAATTTTGTAAGCAAAAGATAAAAAAAATAGCTGCAGGCTCCCCAATCCTTTTTAATATGTCCCAGGGAGCCTCACTCAGAGAGGCTCAGGTGAGGTTCTACAGGTAAGGGGTTATCAATAAATCATTGAGAAATCCTCATCCCAAGGATTCTTCCATATTATGAACCCAGGGACTATGGAGAGGAAAAGCAAAGAAGACCTAGGTGTAGAAAATCTCCCCGATGAAGCGATCTCTAAACAGGTTCCTGCTCGCAAAGCACAAAAGCAGGCTGTAGACATCAGTGTGTAGTGGTGGCCTTAGTTCTTGGTTTTATTTTCTCTAGAGACACCATGCTCTAGCTATGCGCCAATTCAGCTTTGCCCCTAAAACTTGCCAGATAAAACCCTGTAATTGTCTATAATCAGACCTGAAAGATCATGCAATTAATTTTGGCCTAGAATTAGACTGTTTATATGTAGTATTCACAAATGTGTAATTATCTAAATAATTTCACATCAAAATAATAATAAGGGAGCTGATACATACCTGTATTCCTAGCGACTGAGAAAGCTGAGGCTGGTGAATCTCTTGAGCCCAAGAGTCTGAGACCAGCCTGGGCAACATAAAGACCTCACTTGAAAAAATATAGCCAAATAATACAATGACTTATTCTCTTGAGAGATGCATATATCTTGCTTTTAATATTTAAAGCATTGTGACTATTAAATGCTTTAAAATCATAGGCATGTTTATCAATGAAGTATGATAACATTTGAAGCAATATGGTGGCACACGTCTGTAATCCCAGTAAATCCCAGGCTGTAAAAGGAGGTGTACAGGTACCAGATCAACCTCAGTAGTTTAGCAAAACTCTGTTTCATAATTAAACATGAAAGGGGCTTGTAGTATGGTTTAGCTCAGAGATAAAATGTTTCTGAGTCCAATACCCAGTTAAAAAAAAATATATATATATATACATATATACATATATATATACAAATAGACACACACACACACACACACACACACACACACACACACACACACCCTCAAATCAGAAACAATATTGCAAACCAGGCTCAGTAACACAGGTTTATAATCCCAGAATACAGAAGGCTGTAACAGGAGAATTACAAGTTCAAGGCTAGCTTGGCCAAAATAGTGAGACCCTGTCTCAAAAAAAAGAGGGGTAGAGATCTAATTCAGTGATAGGTATGCCTGAATTTAATCCCCATACATACAAAATAAAGAAGAAATAATATTTTTAAATTAAGTGTATGTAAGTACACCTGGACTTTGAACAAGATGAATCAGTAATAAAACATACAACACTAACAATATATGAAAATATACCGAAGTATAGCTTCCTCAAAATATATAAATAAAATTGTGTTCCTATTTTGCTCTATTTTCTTGGATGAACTTTAAAGAGTACAACATATTAATTTTCAAATATCCAAGAAGGCTATTCAGAAGAATCAATATAATAATATTCTGAATTAGAACCCACACACTTCTAAGCCTAGAGTAATATATCATTTTAACAAGAATTATTTTCAAAAACTGATTACATACTTCAAAACACACTTAGATGAAACAGAGTGTGCTTGACACAAATACCAAAATTTAATTTCCTTGAATCTTGTTTATGCATTTAGCTGAGCATCAGTATAGCATTCAATTATGTATTAGGTAACTCAAAATAACATTCTCTGCTAAACATTTCCTTCAGATACATGAATGTTTTGTTGTGAATTTTAAGTGAACCTCAAAATGAAGCTTAATAACAAGGGATATGCACAGTCATATGATGTAAATCATGTGTACCAATGTAAATTTTGCCTAATAATTTTAATTATTTGATATAATGTTATATTTTATGTAAGTATTCTGTCATCGAGAAACGTAACTTCTTATAATGAACCTGTCATCATTCATATCTTGTCTGTAACATAAAACAGCAATATAAATCTGCATTTCTTGCAAAATTTACTGTGACAGTATGAAAACAAATGATGAAACTATGATAGTCAAAACATGTTGATATTAGAGAAAAGTCTGAATGCTCACTGTAGGATGCAGAAAGATCTCCTGTAAACTTGAGTAGGAAAGGCAGTTTTCAGTTACAAGTTGTGACAACAGGGAAAAATCACAGAAAATGAATTACTAAAGGATGATGGCATATGACTATAATTCTTTAGAATTTTCATTTATTCTAGATGCAAAAGTAGAAGTAGGTGTGGGTTCCCCAATATTTTATTTTTCTTCAAGTATCAGCAGGTGAAATTCTGTAGATGAGGGGTTGTCTATTAATTACTTGAGAACTCCTCAGCAAAAGGCTTTCGCTATTTTATGAAACCAGAGTGTATGGACAGGAAAATCAAGGAAGAGCAAGGTGTAGAGTGTTGGGGTCCAGGCCTAGCATGGGTCGAGGTTCGTGTGTTGGTGAGAGAAAGCCGAGGTCGATGAGAGAAGAACTGCCACACGAGATCAGATTCAAGCTTCTCCATTTTATTCAGGATTTGTTACTATATATTTTTGGCAGAAAAGCAAGGGCATAGTCATGCAAGCAGGATCTCCAAGGACAGGAAAAGTTATTATTTACAGACTTCAGGGCAGTGTGTCAGACATTTAAATAATCATAGTATGCTTTATCTCACTTCACAAGGCTGACTCAAACTCAGTCTTATAAATTGGCCCAAACTAAGGTCAGTTTGAACTTAATGTTTGGCCCAAACTTTATCCTTAGGAAAAAATCTTTGCTGCCTGAGTCTCTCACAAGCAGCTGCCCATCAGTTTTAGTTACAATGCTTATACATAAAATTCCAATTATACATATTAATCCAAATAATCCTAAAATAATTTTTTGAAGAAAGGAATGCCAGACATACTTCATGGGAGATCTATGCCATTGCGGATCCCCTGATCGAGCTTTCTCAAGATCTGCATGAGATGCTGTAGCATTCCCTCCTTTATTGTTTTTTAATTTGAGAATGTATACTTCAATTGCCAAGGCTCTTATTGTTTGGGTGGCAAGGTGGATGAGGACTGGAAGACACAGTGGAGAAGTACTGAGTTCCTTGATGAAGAGATTCCCAAACAGAGGTGACATTTGAGTCCCCATAGAGATGGTCGCTTGGCACCTGACTCGTAATAATTGCATCTCTGTACTCTTCCTGTGCTCTAAATCAGACACCATTAGCCTTTTCCTCCTATCTATATATCCGGCTCATGCATAGGACTGTTTACAGAGAACTTCACAATGTCAAAGATATCATGCCAGCTTCAAAATGTATATTCCTTTAAGTAGTATGGCCAAGGTTCCTGGTTCCTTGAAATTGCCTACCATTCGATGTGGTATGACCTGCATCGCAAGCTGGCAGTCGGCATTCTCATACTCAGTGGGAAAGCATTTGTGTTGCATTCTTTCTCTAAACTGGAAAAGCCTCAATTTAATCACTCTTTTTATTACCTTACAACCAAATGATTGGGCATTTTAATTTTATCTGCCTTGTCCCTTCACATTTGTTAGCCAATATTACCTAACCAGTGAGTGTCACATTTTATTCATTTGGTGCAGGTTCTTGATACTACATCCACATGAGCCAGTATGTGTATAAACCTGTATGAGTTTATAACTAACAGGACATCATCCTAAGGCATGTTTACAATATGTATATGGTGCTAGTGGAGGAAGAATCGCCAAATCCTCAGTGAGCATCCATATTGTCCACACAGGCTGAAATTAACTGCTTATGTGTTTTATCTATCAGTTTCTGTAAGATTATTATAAATCTCGGCTATATTTAATGTTTTTAATATTTATAGAATATTCATAATGTAAAAATTTGAAATCTTTATAAAAGAGTCTCATAACTGCTCCATGAGTTATCTGTTTTTTATCTATTTAGAAAAGAAATTGCCAAAAATTAAGCACTTCATTTAAATACAAGAAGAGTCAATTGCTAAAATGGACATTGTGCTCCAATATATTCTTTTCCAACTTTGCCATTAAGGGTAATAATTATCATTACTATTCAAGAGAATTATTGCTACCAGAGAAATACACTCTATTGAGTTGAAACACTGATTATTTTCCATACATAAATAATAAACTCTAACGGAGCAAAATGTTATACACTTTTAATCCCAGAATTTGGGAGGCAGAGACAGAAGAATCCTGGGTTTCACAATCAGTCTCAGCAATTTAGGGAGGCCCTCGGCCACTTAATGAGACACGGTTTCAAAATAAAACATAAAGTAAAGCTTGAGGGTATAGACCAGAGGTAGAATATCCTCAGGTTCAATCTTTAGTACTATAGATAGATGATAGATTGATAGATAGCAAGATAGATAGATAGATCAATAGATAGATAGATAGATAGATAAACTGTCAAATAAGCTACATTACAATTACATCTAAATTAATATATTTTAGTGGCAGCTGTGAAAGTTGCCATTAAAACACTGGTTTCTTGGAAGCTTTAGCCGGGAGTAAAGAGTTCTAAAAGTTAACAAAAGCCTCTTTGTTGAAAATTACACCAGGGACATATGTTTGTTTTCTAAAGGACTATTCATGTTCAGGACTAACTTTATTTACAATTTATTTAATTATGAAATATGTGGTTAGTGACTCAGGCTCAAATGCGGTTGATAAAAGCACACCTTATCAATTCAGCTTTTCAATTTGAAGTGCTTAATTTGAGTCAAGCACTCTCCAAAGTGCTAGAGAGCCAGAGATGAGTACTTGTGCTTCTAGCAACTTAGATCAAGTTCTTTATTAGAAACAAACATTACAAAAACAATAAAAACTGCTGGATACATATTTTAATGATCTAAGTGCAAGGGAGCTCTTCAGCTTGATAGGAAACTGCAGCCACCAATACCGAAGAAAGCGTGTAGGACACTGCACCAAAAAACAGCTGAGCACACAGGTAGTTTTTAGTTTTATAAGACATTTCAGACTTCAAGTGACCCTTCTAATATGCATGGAAAGGATCAAGCAGTTCTCACCAGTTCCTGCTCAAATTTCAGACTCACAAACAAAAGTGATATTTTCCAATCACTAACTTTGTTTGGTTTCAATGGGTATCCAAGAGATTGCTATACATTTGCAGGAAGCATGGAATTCTTACTTCGGTTTTTGGCATAGTTCTCTTGATCTAGTACTTGATCTCCATATTTTCTTTAACCTGTAGGTCCCAGACCAAAACCCATCTGATTCAAAATAACATCTCTGATATTTTATCCATAATTTATTTTCTCCCGGTCCCTGAAGTTCTCAGTCTATAGCTCACTCCTATTTTATCACTCATGAAAAAAACTATCTACTTGTTTCACATTAGTGATTTATGTTCATACATGATCTTTTTCTATCAAAATTCCAGGTCCTTAAAGAGGAAGTTGAGTTGCAAACTATGATAACTAAATATTTTAGGTTAGAAAAATATATGACACAATAAAAAAGTAAAAGTGATGATTTTTATAAACAACACTGAACTTATTCTCAATATGTTTAATTATGCATTCATACATGTTTATCTTATTTAGGTAGCATATGTTATTTGAGTCTGTGTGTGTTAAAAATTTTAAATTGTTTAATTCATAAAACATGACTGAGGAAATTCTTCTCTAATTTCACATGGGTTAAGAATTTGTCATGTACCCAGTGTGGCAGCACATGCCTGTAATCTGAGTAATGGGTAGGCTGAGGCAGGGGGTCACATGTTTGATGCCAGTGTGTGTGGTGACTTGGGGAGACCCTGTTTTAAAATAAAAATAATAATAAGGGCTGGGGTTGTTGAATGGCCGAATGGCCTCGGGTCCAATCCCCACCAAACACACACACACACACACACACACACACACACACACACACACACACAGAATTTGGCATTCATTGAAGAATCTAGTTTTCTTGTCACTTTTATGCCTCCTATATAAAGATATTTTAACCTATTATGTTTGCTGCTATGTGTTTGTTCTTCTCTGAAACACTGAAATGACACTAGTATTCTGTTTTATAATTGTAACAAAGATAATTACTTTTTCAAGAAATATAATCTAAAAAGAACCTTTCAAACTAGCTGTCTAGTTACAAAGAAAGAAAAACTTATTTGCACACTCATTTCTTAGATTACAAGCCCATCTTATAAACTGATATGTTAATAAATATGTGCTTTATTTAACACTGACAATTAAATGTGAATACATTATGTATAAATTAGATAGTAAAATTCAAGTAATGGGGATAGTTGTTTTTCATTAATTACGTTATGCCAGATATTTTAATGGTCTATTTTAAATAAGAAAAAATTGAAATTTGAATTATTTAACAAAATTACTTTTTGGTGCCAATTTATTTTTAAGAGAGTATATTGTTGGAAAATAAGACCTAAAATTTGATTTGGGCATAAGTTATTTTCCAGTGAACCAAATTGATGTAGTACAATAAAATTATTTTAGAAAGATAAAATCAGTGAAAACCAATTTGTCACAAATGGTTGAAGACTGCAAGGGAAATAAAGACATGAAATAAAGTGTCTTTCCTTCAAAGTTTAGCATCATTGAGGCATAAAGTTAAAGAAAAGCGGGAGAGAGAGAGTGAGCTCATGAGCAACTCTCTCTTTCAGTGCAGCCGACTGAAAATGGAAACAATAAGTAATTGTTAAAAGTTGAAGAAAATGCTTAAAGAGTATTCAAGTTTTACTCAAAGTGATGTTGAATAAAGTTAAATCAGATTTTACTTTATATATGGAAAAAGTTAAAATAAGGGAAAACTTACAATGAACTTGAAACCGGAACAACAGAACCAAACCCCATCAAACTAAGTATCTGTGTGCATTAGGAAGGCTACTTATTCAGTGACACCAAAATTCCAAAAAAACGTAAAAATAAACAAAAGAGGTGGTGAAAAACTTAAAATATTTCTATGGCTTTTAAAAATAAATAAAAAAATTTCATCTTCAAAACATCAGATCTTATCTTCCTCTGTGTTTAATGTATAATCTTCAAAACACCCCTTTCCTTCATATAAAATAATATACAAACTCTTGGTTATGGATATGGATATGACTTGCATGCCATCTTACAGTCATACTTCTCCTTACATAATATTCTACCATATTTTCTAAAACAGTACCAAAACATGACTTTGTTTATAGAATATTTCACTTGTGTCTAGAATACTCATACCATATCTCACTTAACAGGTGGATGCTTAATTACCTTTTAACATTGTGCTTCCTGTATATATCTATTTCTGATTTATTTATTCACATATGTGCCTTTTCTCTACTGGACTATAAAGCACATGACGGCTAGCATTAGGTTTTATTCATCTCAACATACTTAGACAATAACAGAGTTATCTTGTAAACATTGATTTCAGAAAATTTTGTCAACGAATCATGTGCAGAACACATTATGATTATTTTATATTTATTATTTATCATTAGACTATGAAAGGTAAGTTTGGACAGTGTATTTTTATAAGTTTCTTTTATATTATTTATGTAGGGTTTCTACCAGCAGCATACTGTTTTACTGAAGGAATCCATCTTTGTTCTTAGTGAACAATTTAACTTCTCAGGTGATGAGTTACCTATTTGACAGGAAAGAAAGAAGGACCTAGACCAAGCATAGTAGTACACACATGTAATTCCACTGCTTGGAGGGCTGACACAGGAATATCACAGGTTCAAGGTCAGCCACAATAACTTAGACCCTCAGCAACTTACTGAGATACTGTTTCAAATATAAATAAATAAACAGATAAATAGATAGATAGATAGATAGATAGATAGATAGATAGATAGATGGGCTAGGGGTGTAGCTTGGAGGGAAACTATTCCTGGGTTCAATCCTTGGAGCCAAAAAAATGAAAAGGAGCTAGATGAAGAATGTAGTAAATCATTGAGAGGCAGAGTTACAATCTTCATCTTAAAATCATTGAGAATGATTAAATTTTTCTAATAATCTTCTTTAGAAAACTGTTTTCTATTTCTTTAGGAATAGAAACAAGAACTTTATGCAAATCATGCATCAAAGAAGACAGCATGATTTAATATAAACACTGTGGTCTCAAAAATGTTTTGCAAAAACCCAAGGAAGAATATACTTAGAATATAATAACCAATAATAAACAACAAATACATTATCTGTGGGGAGTTCTTTATGATTCAAGGTCTTGAGGAAGGTTGGGCATTTGTAGAATATACCTTTATAATAAGCACAACGTGTTTCCCACCTGGTTTTCCTTCTGCATGGAAAGCAATTTGCATTTTCACTCCTACCCCCCATACACACACATACCCACTTACCTGTCTAATGCAAGGATATTTTCTAAGCATTGGGTTAAGTGCTATGAATTGACAGAAGACTTCTCCAAGCCACGGACTTGCTTACATAGCCACCTTCTATATTATATATCTGTAGTTTCTCTTCCTACCATTTAATTATAATTTCTAGACTTATATGTATTGCTTACATAGCAATGGACTCTTCATTGACCTATAATAATCATGATGCCTGTATCTGCTTATCATATGTTTTATATCACACGCACATTAAGCATTTAACAAATAATAATAGAATGGATGAATGAATATATGGCCACTCAGCTGGCAAGCCTGTAATTGTAAGATAAAAACATAATATGGCTCAAACACATAAAACATCTCTAAATGGAATAAAATCAGTGTGTGGGAACAATAATATAAAAGTTGTTATCTAGACATAGTTTCAAATTACTCATATTTTCACACTACCTTAATATTTAGATCTTTAATTATTAAGACAGTATGAATAGAAGTAAAAATAATTTGATGCAATGAAGAAAAATAACATAATAACCTAACTGTAATAGAAGGTCAGAGTTTAACTCTTCAAGGAGTTAAACTACAGAGTTAAACTTGAAGAGTTAGTTAAACTTAGATTTTGAGTTTTCTTAAAAATATATTACATTTTTAAAGTGTGAGGTCTGTGGCTTCTATTTCAGTATATTTGTGTAACATGTATAAGAAATACTAAAATGTTTCTTCAAAATAATCATACTTTACATTAATTTCCCGATACCCTTTGTCATCCTCGTATCCTATGGATTTAAGAAGTTTATGAATTCAATTACCTAACATTTTCAAAATGGTATATGGCAACAAAATATGTTGATATTTCAATGCAGTTTTAAAAGGGAAAACATGACCTCAAGTGTTCAGTGTGGATTTGTTATTTTTTATAGATTTTTACTTGGTTTGATTTGTTCTTTATTCAATGCGTTTATTCATCCACTTTTTACTGTTTACTTACTAAATGTCAGAGACTGTTCTGTGCACTAAGACTGTGTGAGAGACACTCTTTTGGAGTTTCAGCAGGACTGATGGTAGCAACTGGGAAAACATTTCTTAGGGAAAGGAGAAACAATTTTAAGTGGAAGTCCAAACAAACTCTGTAGACTGAAAAAGGAAAATGATGAAAAACGCTTCTAAATTAGAGCTGGGGATTTTGATTTTTTTTATCACAACTGAATGTTGCCATAACTTTTCAATAGTTCCAAATACAAAATGAAATCACGTCTGCCAGATGGCTTGGTGATGCAAGCCTGTAATCTCAATATTAGGGAGGCTGTGACAAGAGGATTTCAGGTCCAAGGCCAGCATTAGCAATCTTAGTGAGATGTTATTCCAAAATAAGAAAAATAAAAAGGGGCTCTGGCAGTGTAACTTGGATGAAGAATACCCAGAACTTAAAAAGGAAAGAAAATGGAGAACTCACCTCTGCCTGAAACACTCAGAAAGCATACCCTAACACGACATGAGGCTTGTGGTTTAGAATCTCTTCATCCCACCAAAATCCAGGATCAGACAAGGATTCTTCTATTCAGTTTCTCAGACCTGAAGAACTGCTTACTGGCGTGACAAATTATCTAACCTGCACATTTCCAACACATGATGATGTGCCCTGCATGGGTAACCTCAATAGAGACCCCTTTAAAAACAGGACAAAGATGGGCACACAGAGGTTGCTGGTTCATAGCAGTCCTGCAAAACAACTGAGTGCTTATTGCAAGGTCCATAAATAGGGATCAGATGACCTTCCTGGGAATGAATTTCCATGGCTTTTGACTTTGCCCTCTGGGATTTTGATTCTGTGTTCTGAGTCATTCATCCTGAAATATATAAGAAATAAGCTGTGTTTTCAGCTGAGTAGTTTTCTTAACTTGCTTTCTGCCCATAGAAGTTTGAGAGTGTAAATATTGTCTCCATCCCTTTCAGACCAAAGTTCTTTAATTCATATAAAACACACAAGGGTTTTCTATATCCAATTATATCCCATTCCACTAGATGAAGGATGTATCTATAAATCTCTTTAAGATAAGCTTTTTTCTACTCTGGGCATTTTATAAAAATGCAGTGGAAGGATACCCTTAAGGCTTTTAGAAGCCCTTTCATTTAACAGAAAGGGTCTGTGGGGCATATCTTAATATCCTTATAAGGCCTTTTATAAGGCCTTTGTCTGTCTGAAAGGGTCTACTAGGAATCAGCTTAAATCTTTCTGTGTTCTTAAGAAGCTGTCTATATTTGAAAATTTGGCTTCATTTTTTTACACTGAAACAACAAGCCAACAGTGAGCTGGGTTTATCTTTTTCTTTGTGATATTGATCCTGATGATGCATTTCAGGCTGGGAAAAGTGTCCTTATATGATAACATCTTATCAAAATTCTACTAAAAATGTAAAGTTGGTTTACTATTCCAATTGTTCATCTCTCTTATAAGAAAGTTGAAGAAAGTAAGAATCAACCTCAACATTTAGCACAGAAAGCTCTAGAACTAGATTACTGAGTTCATATAAAGAGTTTATTTATTTATTTAGGTAGCTGCTTGGTTAGTTACTTAGTACTAGAGTCAAACCCAGGCCAGGGATGTTCTATCCCTGATGTACATCACCAGCCCTATTTTATTTTTTTAATTTGAAACAAGGCCTTCCTAAGTTGCTGAGGCTGGCTTTGAACTCCTTATCCTTCTGACCCAGCTTCCCAATTACTGAGATCACAGGCATCACCACCATGCCCAGCTTCATGTGGAGCATTTTCTATCTTCCTCTACCATATAAAACCTATCTATTAGCTAACCTCCAAGAAATCAAATAACAAATGCTGGCGAGGATGTGGGGAAAGAGGTACACTTTCACGCTGTTGGTGGGAGTGCAAACTTGTTCAGCCGCTATGGAGATCAGTGTGGAGATTCTTTAGAAAACTGGGAATAGATCCACCATATGATCCAGCTCTACCACTCCTGGGTATTTTTCCAAAGGGGTTAAAATCAGAGAACTACAGCAACATATGCATACCTGTGTTTATAGCAGCACAATTCATAATAGCCAAAATATGAAACCCAACCAGGTCTCCATCAACAGATGAATGGATTGCAAAATTATGGGAAATACACACAATGGAATTCTATCCAACTATAAAGAAGAACAAAATCATGCCATTCACAAGAAGATGGAAAGTTCTGGAGAACATTATGTTAAGTGAGATCAGCCAAGCACAGAAAGAGAAGGGACATATATTTTCTCTAATATGTCCAAACTAGGGAGCATTGGGAATACCAGAAGGACTCCAGATAATGGAGGGGAAACCTCAGAAAAGCTAGAATAAAAGCATAGGAAAGGAAGAAGGCTGAGGTTGATAAATGGAGGAGCTATATCCGAATATGTATAAACGTATGAATGTAGCATGGTTATCCTGGACACTCATTGCTGGGAGGGGGGAAGGGGAACGGGGTGGGGGGAGAGGGCACCAAATACAGTCTAAATGGATACCATTTTCAATATGTTCCACATAAAAATGAAATTAAAACCTACCTATTAGCTAACCTCTAATATATTTTTCTCATTTCCATGATTTCTATTATTATTTCTAATATTATTTCTAATTTTATTTCCAATATTTTTTCTATTATTCTCATTTCTATTATTACAAATCTTCACTAAATGTCCCATTGGGTCTAGAGTGCCACCTAATTCCATAAGAAATGCCATACATTTTAGTTTTCTATTGTAGCATCATCTTAATTTTTAAAAAATTTATTGATGCATTGTAGTCATACATCTTAATGGAATACAAGATGGTAGAGGTATCCATGCACACATTCCTCATTTAGCCCTTCCCCAATTCCCACCCGTTCCTTTCTCCCTCCCTCTTTCTTATATTTGGCTTAGTGATTGACACTGACATGCTTGAGAATGTACATCATGTACATTAAGGAATTTCCTTTTTCTCCCTTCCCACCCCCCCTCAGGTAGGTCGGCTTATTTGCTCCTCTATGGTTTCTCTTTCTTCATCTCATTTCTAGGTGGAAAATGAAGCAAAATATTCCAAAACATCACTATCACTATGATTTACATTAATCATAATCAATATAATTAATGTTGCATTACTTATGTAATTATTTAATGCATTGATGTAGTAATTAATCATAATTGATGTAAATTTACATTTATATTAATGCTAAGTGAGATTAGGCAGTCATAAAAGTGAAAGGTCAGATGTTCTCTCTAATATGTGGAAGCTAGGGAGAACTTAGGACAGAAGGAATGCCAGACAATGGAAGAAAAATCTTAGTAGAGTGAAGGAGGGAACCTAACCAAGGGAGGGAGGAGGAAGCCTCAAAAAGGAAAACATTTCAACGGACATAATATACATACACAAACTTATCAAATCAATCACTGTGTTGAGCCTGCGAGGGTGGGGAGGGAGAGGGAATGGGGTGAGAGGTGGAGGACAGATCAGTAAGTCCTGGTACATTATGTCTCTTTCACCCTGAACTTCATCATGATGTGTGATTACAGTGCACCAATAAAAAATAAGAAATAAATTTGCTGATATCTTAATTTGAGAGTTAGATAGTTAAGAAAAACTTAAATACCTAATTTCTACATGCAGTATTAACAGATGTCATTTTAGATATATGTAGCATTAACCGAGGACATTTTGTTGTGTTCAACTAGTGGAGAAGCTGATCTAGAGGTATTTACACATATGCTTGGCCTTTAGATGGGGGTTAATGGAAGACCAATACCATTTGGGACTATTGACTGAGTGCTTGTTGGTTAATTTTCCATAATAATATCCTTGGGTTAGTTAATCTTTTTAAATAGCATCTCAGCTTAATAAGAATGAGTGTTCTAGTGAATAAAAAATATGTCATGGTTTTATAATTCATAACCTTGGAAGTAACAATGGATAGTTTCTGTCATGCTCTATCTACCAAAGAATATTCAAACTTTCCCTGAATGCAGAGATCACACATCTTGGCCCTTAAGGGAGAGGTAGCAAAGAACTTGAAACTTTAGACGTTGCCTCTTCCATCAGAGGCTAATTGATACATTAAACATGTTCACGGGGAGGTGTACTCAGACAAGAGTGAAAGTAAATAAGTTAAAGCCAAGCACATTACCATGAGTGACGCATAGCGTGGAATAATGGTGAATATCAGACACAAGGCGAAAAGATCACCTGTGCTTTGCTTCAATTCATATGAATTTCAAAGCTGAGCAAAGTAAATAATGCATTAGTTAATGAAATAAAGATTGCATTAAAATTTAGAATAGTGGGTACCCTCTACTTAATAAGAGGATATGCACAACAGGAAAACAAAAACCAGTCTTTGTGAAGCACTAGTAACCAACTTTCAGCCAGGAAATGGGAGCACAATCTATGCACCCACCCCAGCACTGTATTATTTTTATTTATTTTTTATTTTTTATTTTTTTGTGGTACTAGGGGTGGAACCCAGAGGCTTTCTACCTCCGGGCTATACTCCCAGACGTTTTTTATATTTTATTTGGAAACAAGGTCTCACTAAGTTGCTAAAAGCCTCACTAAGTAGCTGAGGCTGGCTTCGAACCCGTGCGATCCTCCTGTCTCAGCCTCCCAAGCGCAGGGATTACAAGCGTGAGCCACCACGCCCGGCTATTATTTTTATTTTAAAGCAGAGTCTCACTAGGTTGAAGAGAGACTCACTACTTGCTGAAACTGTCCTCAAACGTGCTATCCTCCTTTCTCAGCCTCCCAAGTACTGGAACTACAAGCGTGTGCCACTTTCCCTGACTCTGATCATATATTTGACGCTTCAGAAAGTATGCTATATTTCTATCAGAAAAATGCAGAATACAAATTATAGGGAGATCGATGAATAAAAAGGTGTTAGAGGTCAAGGAAAGGGTTACTATTTGAGAGGAAAAGACACATACAACAGCAAGATATTGAAAGAAAGGGACTGGATTAAAATGGAGAGAGATGTGTAATGACTATATGACAGCAATTTGGGCAATTATTCTACTTTAAAATAGGTATATGAGACTAAACTGTTTATTAAAAATCCATCAGTAGATATCATTCACTGATCTGCAAGGGAAATATAAGTGATAAGAAGCCTGGACAATAACAAGATGCCATGACATTCTACATTACTGCTGTAGAATGGAAATAAAATGAGAATCTGAGTTTCGGTTAAAAAAGCATTTGTTGCCCATGAAATTATAATATAGGATTTTATCAGATAATTTTAATTGCAGTGACATTCAGTTAAGATATTCATCAAGTTATTTTCATCTTTAGTGGCAATTCTCCCAAAGAGACTGAGTGGCTATGGTACCCTGGACATTGCTGAATGAACAGTGTTAAATGTTCTGAATCTCATTGACATATATTTTAGGGCAAAAATGGTTTATAATTCTATCTCTGAAAATAGCTATCAGAATTTGATTTAGAATATCTGCTACTTGTACAGTCTGGTAAAGATTTTAAAATGTGGTTATGACTTGAAATAGATAATATTGTTCTCAGTACACTTTTATCGACAAATTCATAACTCATTCTAAAACACCCTGAGACCGACATATGAATACAGAGAGCTCACTAATGCAACCTTCAGCCGTCATCATCCCTGCTGCTTCTATTCTCACTTGGTATATTTTATACTCTTCATTTTCATCAGATGGAAGCCAACTAGATTAAACAGATTTATCAATCTATGGATACCTGGTAGGAGTGAATAGTACTGTTTTCATTTTCTAGCTTACATTTAAAACACAAATGGAGTGAATTACTGGATAACATATCTAAAGTGCTCCACACGTTGTATGATGGCTTTAAAAGCTTTGCAAAAATAAATATAAATATTGAGTAAGCCTGTCCACACTGTTTTAAATACAATTTACATTTAGGAACTTTAGGGGAATCAATTCATAGAAATGGAAGAAAGTGGAAAGCTAAATGAATTATATGTCAGTTGTAGGAAAGCTTCTTAAGACGGGAATTGGCATTGGGGTTCAGATTTAGGGCTTTCTTTATCAGAGTGCATAAATCATAAATTGTATCTCTAATAGGTTGACTGAACACCAGAGTAACTTTAGGCCATCTCTGCTTGGAAGCTAGGAACGTTGTTAAAGATTATTTAAAACTTAAGATGCATAAAGAACATGGCAAGTCAAGGAGATAGTCAAAGAAATTGATCAAAAAATGTAGTTTTCCCAGCCTATTATTGTAGCTGCTGGTGACTAGATGGTTATAAGTGTAAATCAAAATACTTACAAGCTAGATGTCCAACTCTGTAGGTACTCAAACAGCACTGCCATCAAATCTCATTTCGCTCCTCCTTTGAATGAAATGATTGATCGATTGATCACAGCTTGCATGAGTCGGTGCTGCACAAATCCATCTCAGCTCTCTGTGCTGTGCACTGAGTTTGCATCATTGACTTTCTGCCAGCCATTTTGCTGCCAGGACACTGAGTGACATTTAATGATCTTTCGCCATGACAATGTCACATTCATCACTCTTTATCACTCCTGACAGACCCAAATTCAAATGCAAACATGAAATGGAGACTGACTTTACTCTAAACTCTGATGGACTTTTGAGTTGACACCCATCAACAAGAGTTGATGAGATACATGGGAGGGAGTATCACCTATTTCTAGAACAATAATTAAAAATACCAATTCTATTATAGCCCTTAGAAATCATTGATGAAGAAGAAGTTCTTATAAAGAGTGTCAAGGTAGAAATCATCTTATCTCAATTGTCTTTTTAGCCCTTTGAAATCATTGATGAAGAGTTTCTTATAAAAAGTGTCAAGGTAGAAATCATCTTATATAAATTGTCTTTTTAACTAATAGCAAGTATTTATGAACTTAGAGAAGAAAGCTTCCTTTTAATAAACAATTTTGTTTGTGAAGCAAATACTATAATATTTATACATGCATTTTATAGAGATGTTGAGGAGTTATAAGCCTTAAAAGTTATAATTTTCATTTAAAAATAAATAAAATTCAGTAAAATTGCACAGAGTTTTATAAGTTTTTTCTTCCTTTGAACCATCTTTGGTATATTTCCATTCTATGTTAACTTTTTTCTAAACCAAATGCTTCTATATTACCTATTCTTTCTCAATATCACAGAGACTAGTCTACGCGAGTATAGTACAATGCCACTGAAATTCAAGGGTATTAGGAGATTGTTAGTATATTCAGATAGTCTTTAACATATTGTTATACTGCATATAAAGAGAGACAAAAATGCACACATGGTAATCAGGTTTTTGGATCAGAAGCCATTCTCAGTAGTGTAGTCCAAAAGTATTGCTTCACAACTTTGTTAGAAGCTAGGAGATACTTTTGTTTACAATAACGAAAGCAGGTAAATTTTGCTATTGTTCTGTCTTTTCAGTTAATCCAACTTTGAATAGCATTTTTGTTTTGTTTTATTTTTCATAGTGCTGAGGATTAAACTCAGGGTCTCTCTCCTGCTCTACCACTGAGTTACATCCTCACTCATTAGTTAATTCCAGAAAGGGAAGAAAAAGAAAGAGCTCTTCACAAATACAATTTTAATGCTACCTGAACTTCAGGACGTTAGGGACAACAATGGCTTTTCCTGTGTAATTTTACATCCAAAGAGATTAATGTTTAAAAAATAATTGTAGAATTTAATTGAATAGATATACCATAAAACTTTATTAACTTAACAGTAAAAGACAGCAGGCTTTCTATGTCACAACTGCTAGAAAATCCTTTGCCATTACGTTATGAACTCACTATATTATTGCTCCAAAATGAATGCTTCTTTAATCAAATCTTCCTTTACCTTAGACCTAAGGCAATTATTATATTCTGCCCTACATTTTAATAACTGGAGTGTAGGTCTAATCCTTTGTTTGAGATGTCGGATGATTTGAGAATGGAAAACTCTGCTGTTTATTCAAGATAGGGTCTTCCACAAAGTTTTTTATATTGTAAATGTTCATTTAGCATTTATTGAGTGAAATAAATATTATAAAAGATTTTGCCTCAAGAGTCCTACAGAAGTTATTGTGTAACACTTCTAGAGTGGATTTGGGTTTTGCCCCACCACTTCCTCAAAACTGGCAGGTACACCTTTCCCTTACCCTGGTAGTGTTTTCTATTGATGGTTCACATCTCTTTCTCTTCCAGGGATACCATACTCTTGCTTACCTTTTCTCTGCTGCTATAACTTGTGACCCCGAATCCATTCCTCCTGAAACCGCTACCCAATACATTGCTTGAGTGGTTCTGGCTGCCACTGTTTTTACGGAGCTTCATCCAAATTTCTACTGGAAGTGGCACAAGAAGGCTGACTGAAGGAATGAAGATTATCAAATTATCAATTAAGGCCAAGTGTTAAGAGTCAGAAGGCCATATCAATCCAGAGCTTCCCAAACTTATTTGTCTTACTGTATCATTTAAAAAATACTCGGTAAAGTCCTCGAAATCTATCTTCCCTTAGTGCAAAAACAGAAATATTTAGTGAGGTATTTGCATTATTTTATGTATCTATGTTCTGTTACAGCACCCTCTGGGGGGCAGTAGGATCCTCTTGGGAAGTCTATGATATCACTCATCTCTTATGGTTAGAAAATAAACATGGTTATTTCTGAGGTAAACCACATGATTCTGAAAGGGGCCAACCTTCAGGAAACATTTGGGTGTTGAACACAGGGTTCTGAAAAGAAAGGAGAGGTCTCTTCAATTTGGAATGAGAATATTTCAATAGATACACTTGATCACACTGAATCCTATTTTCTCTTTTGCCAGCTGTATTTTCAAGAGTAGTCAACCCTCCATTGCTAGAAGACAGAGACTCTCTTGTCATAAGAAAAGGCACAGCACTCATATAAGGAGGTATCCTACAAACCTGCCTTTCCAGGAGATTTCCTCACTCCTTCTGGCTATGATATGATAATAAGACCTCCCAGGAGCCCATCAAAAATGCCAATGGAGATAAAAAGATATATATCAAAGATGCTGATACATAACTAATATGTACTACTGAATATCACTGAGAATAGATCCTGTGGATGCCAGAACAAGAAAGGTAAAATGTAAAATACAATAGTGATGCTTGAAGACCTGTAAGATCCAATACACTGGCATGAACACTGGGTAGAGTTCTACTATGCGTCCTCATGGCTCTTGGAAGCTTGGACATGGTGAAAAGTGTGATTGCTCACAAGAAATGGAGAAGAAATGCCAGAACCACCATAATAAAGTGTAGAAAGATGGATCCAAGGTCTCAATGATACAGACATTTAAAAAAAGAGAGTCAGATGATAATACAAATATTAGCTCAGATCAGTCCCAACTGTCCACGGACCAAAAAGCAGTTTATTTTTTCAGATTCCACATGAATACTTTAAATGGACATTCATCAATTTTTTAATCAAACATTTTTTTAAAAATTTGTATTGCTCATACATCTTAATACATCACCCACTTAGCCCTTACCCAATCTCCATCTCTTTTCCTCCCCATCCCTCCTTCCCATGCTTGGCTTAGTGATTGGCTTTGATATCAATTCTGGGTATCTATCCAAAAGAATGGAAAGCAAACTTCCAAACTAATGTATGCCTATCTACATTTATAGCCATACAGTTCACAATTGCCAAACTATGGAGCCAGTCAAGATATCCATCAACAGACGAAGGGTGTATCAGACCCTTAATGGGATGAAAGCTATTACTGTAGAAAAAAATCACATTGAATTATCTAAAACAATCTCTTCTCAGCTATTGAGATAATAAAGCTGTATTGAATCTTAAAGAAATGACATCAGCTGCTGACACACTTAGATCTAAAAATGCACTTAATTAATAGTTTGGCTCCTAAAATGTGAATAGATCATTCCAGATATTAAGGAATTATTACAAAGGAATCAGGCACTATCTAACTTCCATACATGTGCCTTGTGACTCTTGATATGCCTTTGTCTAGTGAAAATGTCTATCAACAATAAAAGTAAAAACAATGAAGATGAACGTAAATACATGCAGAACCTTGAAAAACTTCAGTAGCAGACCCACAAGAAGAAATATAAAGGGAAGTTTCTCAAGCAGAAGAAAATAATATTGGATTCAATATGGTGCAAAGACTATCAAAAATGATAAAACGGATGTGCCATAGGATATTTGTATTTGTTTATATAAATATATTTTAAAGATATTTTCTATTAAAATAATGTCATTGATTTTCCTAAGGAGATATTCATGCTGTTATATATTCCTGGCAGTGGGTAATGTGTGTACCTTGCTTTTGATCGTTTAGGTGTCTCTTGGTACTGATAATTCTACTGATGACTCTAAATTGGTTCATCTAGCAACACTGGCCTGTGCCTGTTCTTAGATTATTCCATGGGATTGATGATTAATTCAATACTTTTAAACCAGGTGTAGAAAATACCATTCAAGTGATATTGGGAAATAATCCTCAAAACAGATTACTTTAATAGCAGTGTAAATAAGTAGAATTATATGTTATTACCAAATAAATTATGAAAACTTCTCAAGTAATAAATGCATATGAGTAAAAACGAAGCAGCTGTCTTCATTTTTGTATTAAAATCTGAGAATACTTAAATTTTTATGGGATATGAATGAAAAGTTTTAACAATTTGACAATTTAGTTATTACAATTATATATGCAAATGAATGGTGGTAATAATTATGAATAAGCTAATATCTTATTGTGGATATTACATTATGAGATTAAAAATTCTCAGGGAATCAGCATGGATCTTTATAAAACTGATTGTAATAACAGATCTGAATGTTTCCTCAAGCGATGCACTATACAACAGCAAGAACATCAAATTTAGCATATGAATCCAATGATATGGATTTTCCCAAGGACTCTTGCCGTGAAAAGTAATTGAAAATATTGTCAATTTTCTCACTTTCACAAGACATGTCAGTTCAAACAAACCTCCAATATTTTCACAGTTGATGATTCATACTTTATTTCATTCATCTAATGTGAGAAGATAGCATACATGATAGAATTTTTTGGGGGGTTGTGATTTTTTCTAAACAAATTAGCATTTATTTTAATAAATCACTTTATTCACTTAGTATATAGAATAAAATATATATATATATATATATATATATATATATATATATATATATATATATATTACTATTTCCCAAATTATTATTAGGTAGTTGGATCAATATAGATATATTCTTAATACATTATGTTTAAAACTTGAATCAACTGATTTTGTTTACAGGACACAGCACACAATCTTGACAAAGTTAAATATAATTTGAATCAATGTAAAATTTACCCTGTACTCCCTGGGACTTGACCCAGTGGGGGAGGGGCGGTGGCAGAGATATCACACCATAGGAGAACATGCAACCTGGCACCCCCCACAGTCTAAAGCAGCCTCTATCGACTCTCTGGGTCGGAGACTCTGTGATACAACCCAGTAAAGGAGTAGTGGGGTCTGAGATACTACAGACTCGAGATCCAGAGCACCTTAAGCGAAGTCATAGTGACCCAAGGGAAGAACCCAGAGAAGACACAAACATCGGAAATCATGGGAAAGAGGAATAATACTGGAGCAATTAATGCCCACAACCCCACAACATCAGAACCCGATAAAACAGAAATTCAGAGATTTCTAGAAGATCAAATCAGGAAAATAACTGTAGAAATAAAAGAGGTACTTCGAAAAGAACTCAGAGAGAGCCAAAAAGAGATAAAGGATGCAATTAATGAAGTAAAGGCCTCAATTCAAAGCACAAACAACTGATTAGACCACATGGAGAACAGAATCTCGCTCTTAGAAGATGATCATTCCAAAAATGAACGCATAGTTTCTAATCTAGGAAAAAATATCCGACAGCAGGAATCTGACATTGAAGAAATATGGGCCCATTTTAAGAGAGCTAACCTAAGAATAATTGGAATAGAGGAGGGAAAAGAAAGTGAAACCAAAGGGATCAACAAGCTCTTCAAGGAAGTAATAGAAGAAAATTTTCCAGACATAGAGCAAGAGATTGATACACAGGTCCAGGAAACTTATAGAACTCCCTTTAGACAGGATCGGAGAAGAGGATCCCCACGCCACATAATTGTCAAAATGACCAATGTGGAAGCCAAGCAGAGAATCTTAAAGGCAACAAAAGCAAAGGGCCAAGTGACATTCAGAGGCAAACCAATTAGAATCACTCCAGACTTCCCAAACCAAGTCATGAGAGCCAGAAGGGCTTGGAGTAACATATTCCAAACTCTGAAAGAAAACAACTTCCAGCCAAAAATTTCCTACCCAGCAAAACTTTCTATCAAATTAGATGGAGAAATAAGAAGCTTCCATGACAAACAGAAACTGAAGGAATTTATGTCTTCAAAACCATCACTAGAGAAAATACTCAAAGAGATTAACTACAAAGAAGAAATAGGTAACACACTCCAGAACTAGAGAAACAAGATTTTCCATCCAACAGACAACTAAGATTGGTTATCTGTGGAGATTCATTACCAAAAAAATCTTGACTTTTCTGTAGGCATGATGTTATTAAAAGCATTAGAAACACACACACACACACATCTAATAATTTTTATTTTCCCACTTTAAAAGATAATAATAGATATAAATTACCTGCTTTTATTGGCCAACTGAACTATATATTTTGGAATACTTAGGATAAGGTTTTGGTATAATTTCATTTGACTGCCTTGTCAGAGATGCTTACAGTCAATCTAACAATTTTCACTCACATTCCTCTCTTAAAATAGAAATAAAATTTGTGAGGTACCTTTTCTTATATCAAGATATGAAGAATAGAAAGTGGCTGGGTATCATTGTGCTCACCTGTGATCTCAGCTACTCTACTGGGGAGGCTGAGACAGGTGGATTACAAAGTGGATACTAGCCTGAACAACTTAGCAAGACCCTATCTCAAAACTAAAAAGGCCGGTGATGTGGCTCAATGGTGGAGCATTTAGGAATTCATTCCCAAGTACTATGAAAAAAATTGACAATACCAAGTTTTAAAAGAAACATTTTGATTTGTAAGAACTCCAAATTTTAATTTGGTTAGCCAAAATAATATTTGATAAATTTTATATGAGACCTTTGGAAGAAAATAATCGAAACGTGAATGACAGTAAAAATTCTACTTGGGGGATTCATGACATAAGTTAAATAGGAGAGATCGATTACTCTGGTCTCATTTGTACTTGTTCTCAGATGAGCTAGAAATTTATCATTATATTTTGCATGCTTAATCTGTAGATCGCGTGCTCCTGCCTCCTCCTACTTGTACCATGCCTATTTCGTACAATTATTTTTTTAATCTTACTCCCTTGATATTCTCCCCAAGGCAACTGTACAATCTTTTTCAGACTGGAATGAGCTTATAGTATTCCTGTGTCTAAACATGAATTGATTTTAATTAAACTTGCAAAGCATCCCCATCTGCTTTCCTAATCTCAACGCTCTTATCTGCAGTGCTGCTTTATACCTTGGCTATTCTTAACTTTTCTGATGGGGAACACACTGATTTCAAGATTTGACATTTTCTTTCTTCTTTTTGACTGAGGTATTTTTTCAAATATTCATGTGCCCACTCCTCACATGATGTACTTAAACAACCATATCAAAATCAATCACTAAGCCAAGTATGGGAAGGAGGGATGGGGAGGGACTGGGGTGGGGATTGGGTAAGGGCTAATTGGGTGATGTGTGCATGGATGTCTACACAGGCCTTTTATCTGGTTAAGATGTATAACTGCAATGCACAAATAAAAAATTAAAAAAGAATAGTTTAAGATCCTGACATATATTGCCATACACACACACACACACACACACACACACACACACACACTCACACTCACACTGGAGAACTTACCTTTTTAAGGGCTTCATAATATTTTGAGAAAAGCTAGGCAGGTTGTATAGAACATTAGATGCTGAGTTAGATATGTTATATCTAAGAAAGTTTTACATAACAAATGCCAGGTATTCATATGGGAATTTGCATTGTTTTGTTGAAAGTTCACCTGGAATTTAAGTTTGATGTTTCAATGGTTAGGTTATTGTAAAAATGTATTCAATTCACATTAATTTTCCAAAAATGTCTTTCATTTTCTGGTGTCCACATGGCCCCCGAATCTCTCTGCTGTTGCCCAGAAGAAATTCATCAACTACAGTTTTATTCCATGCTATTTTTAGTTCTCATTAGTACATTGGTATGGAGCAGGATAAATGTGAATCTCTAAGAATCTGATTCTTAGTCTTTGGCAAAGATTTCGCATCTTGGTTTCTGGTCCCTGGCTTTACAAATCTTTACGCATTTTTCTGCCTCTTCCATCATAGGAGTAAAACGTTCTGTTTTTGTTTTTTTTTTTTGTGTGTGTGTGTGTGTTCCTTTCTGGCATTGAATTCTGGGTTGACAATTGGTTTCTACCATTACTACACTGCGAGTTTTATTGTTTCTTTTTCTGAATAATAGGGCTTTTTTCTAAAGAGTAGATGGAGCAGGTGGAAATGTGCAGCCTGTCACAGGAGCCTCTGATTCTCCTCTCAGCCAGTGAGAAGGAGGCTTTCCCAGGTTCTTCTCTAATCTTCCCTGTGAATGCCCTGATGAGCTTCCCAGAGAAATTGACTATAGGATCTGACAAACCCTTTGTGCTGGAGGTTCCCAGAGCTTCGGACTTTCACAGTCCCCAAACTTGGTCTTTCCAGAATATTACCTGAATACTTCCCCTGGCTCAAGTGGTATCTAATAGTATCTGGCCAAGGTTTATAAGTGTCCAGATCATATGAATCAGTCAAGAGTAATTTCTTTAGAAAGTCACTTATTTGCAATTTTTCCACTTTTCTCTCTTTAAACAAGTTGTTCTTGTAAGGAAAGAAACAGTGCTCTTCATAGTACTCTGCATTCCAAGATGAAAGTCACAGCCCCCAGTGGCACTCAGCATTTTAGATGCATCCTTACAAGTATGTTACTATTAATTCTTCAAAGCACAATGCGTGGCACTCCAAGGATGCACGTTGCTTACAATCTGAAGATATGTTCAGTAATGACTACAGAGTGTCTGTTACAAATATCACGTATAGTCAACTCAGGTGGCGATAAGTACCTTTAGAGAGAAGTCTGAAAGATATGCTGATGCACTGCCTACCAAATGAACAGAATAAATTAGAAGTGTGATATGCGATATATTTAATATTATATACACAAATATAATTTAATATTATATAATTTAATATGTAATTTATATGATTTAATATTATATAAATTATATAATTTATATAATTTAATATTATATAAATTATATAATTATATAATTTAATATTATATAAATTATATAATTATATAATTTAATATTATATAAATTATATAATTTATATAATTTAATATTATATAAATTATATAATTTATATAATTTAATATTATATAAATTATATAATTATATAATTTAATATTATATAATATTATATAATGTATATAATTTAATATTATATAATTTAATATTATATATTTGTGTATATAACAAATAGCTGATATTTGGATATATTTCAACATATATTTAATCACCAAGTATTAACTCAAGACAAAACAAATTAAAAAAAGTAAACTGAGAGTGCTTGAAATTTGTGTTATTTAAAGTCTCTTGATTCTTTACTAGGAATATACTGAGACCACATATCAGTGTATGCTTGAAACACACATCCCTTCCAGCTTCTAAAAAGTTTTCTCTAGATTGCTGCCTATATGTTCTTTGATTCTCTTTTGCAATTTCATGCTACTCTGCCTAGGGATGGCTTTTTTCCTCTTCTGGAATTTGATAGAGAATTCTCAGCTGCTCCTTCTGCTTTTATGCAGAGTTCACAGTTGAGTAACACATCTACAATATCTGCTTTTCTAAATGTAGTTTCTGTCGATGCCAATTCTCATTTAACTATTGGCTAGACCAGAACACAAGAATAGTTTACTCAAAGTTTCTGAGCAAAGTACGCCAGTATCTACCTGCTAGAGGGGATTTTTTTAACTTAATTGAATTTTTCCATTATTTTCAGGAAGAGTCTTTCTTTATAAGCAAAATCTAAAAAAACAAAATCAAAGCAAACAGAACATGCTCCTTACAGCACAGCAGGTAGCAAATTTTTATTAACTCTGCTCTCATTTAACTCTAAGTCTTCTACTATAGTACTCTTATTTTATTGCTCATTAACCAGTTCATGAGCCCTGTGTGTGAACCTCATGGACAATATATTGTAATATTGGACAAGCAATACACTCAAATTTTGTGTAGTTAAAATTATCATTTTCAAACATTAATTAAGTGTGGCATATTCAGGAGTCTTTTGTATTGTACTTGTGCATTATTTCTCCACTTAATCTGAAGAAAATATTTAAGAAAAAGTTAGAAATCAACTTAAATATATTTAGAAATTTATTCATCTTTATTCCACATTGGGTGTCACTGAAATGTATAACATAAAGCACCAATATTCATATGTGTATTTAAATGACTATAAACGTATTTTAGCATCATCTTCCATAGTTACATAATATGTGTGTGTGTATTTCTGCATATGCATAGACATGCACTCGTGTAAAGGCATCTAAAACAACTTTCAGTAAATTTCCAGTATTCGTGCAATGTTTATTATAGTGATCATTCCTCAAAACATATGCAGACCAATTGCAAATTATCACTCTTTAATCTACTTCTTCATCTTTCCTCTTTTTATCCTGCCTCCATTAACCATTGTTCTCTGATTTTTGAAGTTAATTACATACAAGAAGTTAAAGATTTAAAATATAAAAGAAACAATATTTTTCTAAAATATTTCCTGAAGTAATTGCTTTGTGCTTCTTCCACATATCATAGAGGAATATTGTGCAAAATCAAGTCCATTTAAATATTAAAAGAGAATATGTTAATAGAATACGAGTGCACATTATAATTTGTCTTTTCCACTACATTTTTTAAATTACTGTTACCAATTTAGGGACCAGAAAATATGATAAATAAAACTTAAACCCCAAATCAGGACAGAAAAAAGACATATAGTAAATGTCTGTTCTTAATATTTTGTCAAATATATGTAAATGCTTATTTTATTACCGTATTTTATCCCTCTGATGTTTCTGATTTTGTGAATCCATAATCCTTACATGTATAGGTGTTCTTTTATTTCAAAAATCCCTTTTTATATGTTTCACTGCATTGCAATTATACATCATAGTGAGATTCAAACTGGTAAAAATGCACACACACACACACACACACACACACACACACACCCCATTTGGTATATTTCTGTCCATATCCCACCCTGCTAACACTCCAAGTATATTCAGTAAAAATGGTAGTGCTATCTTCATATGTGAACAAAACATTATTTGTATTGTCTTCTTCCTTTATTTTTTTTCTCTTTCCAGCTCTCAATCCCAATCTCTTCCTACTATTTTAATAATCTCTCTCTGCATTTACCTAAAGAAACTTTTGTCTTCTATTTTCTCTCTGGCTTTCTAATATGAGAGAAAACACATCACCCTTGACTTTCTGAATTTGGTTGATCAGACTATCATATTCTTTAGTTTTAATCATTGCCCTGCAAAGGACATATTTTTATGAGTGCATTGTAGACATACCTTTAAATGGGGTACAAGATGGTAGAGGCATACGTGCACACATCACTCACTCAGTCCTTCCCAAGTTCCCACCCCATTCCCTTTCTACTCCCTTTTTTCGTGTTTGGCTTAGTGATTGATATGTTTGAATGTCCATCATGTACATTAGGGCCTGGTAACCTCCTCCCAGAAACTTCCCTCATCTCCCATTCTATCCCATTCGGTAAGGTCACCTTATCTGCTCATCTAGAGTTTCTCTTTCATCATCTAGAGTTCCTTCTGAGACCATTTTTTTTCTCCCTAGCTTCAACATATTAGGGAGACCATCCTTTTTGTGACTAATCACACTCAGCATAATGTTCTCCAGTTCCATCCATTTCCCCGCAAATGACATAATTTGGTTCTTCTTCATGACTGAGTAAAATTTCATCGTGTGCATAGATCACATCTTTTCTACCCATTTATCTGTCTACGGAAAACTAGGTTGATTTCATAAACTGTCTATTGTTAGCTATGCTGCTATAAACATGGATATGCATGTATATCCGTTGTGTCTGACCTTAACGCTTCGATACGTATTCCAAGAAGTGGTATAGCTTGATTACAAGGTGGATACATTTCTAGTTTTTTGAAGACCTCCACAATGATCACTAGTGGAGGTGTCAAAGCCTAAGTCCACCAACAGTATAAGAGTTCTCATTTTCCCCCATTCTTGATAGCATTTGTTATTTTTTGCATTCTTGATGAATGTCATTGTTGCAGGAGTTAGATAGAATCTCAGTGCAGTATTTTTTTTATAAATTTTTAGTTTGCTGTAGTCTCACATTTTAGTGATAGTGACATACGATCACATAGCAGTTGGTGAATTTCTCCCAATAATAAGACAACACAATAAAAAAACTGAATTCTCAAAAGAATACAAGTAATTAACAATTAATTTTAAATACATCACTGAAAGTCAAGGAAATTCAAATCAAGACTACACAGAGCTGGGGAAAACTCAATATAGTGTTGATTTCCTGAAGACTACTGATGTAGGACATTTTTAAAATGTATTTGTTAGCCACTTGTATTTCTTCTCTTCTGATGTATCTATTCATTTCAATTTTGCAATTTTTGTTTATGTTGTTTTAATTTTTGGTGTCAAGATTTTGAGTTTATATTCTTCTACATATTACTTTTCTATCATAGGAATTGCTAGCAATGATTTTCAACCATTTTATAAGCTCTTTTTCATTTAGGGAAATCAAAAGTTTTTCTATACAGCAACCATAAATTCAATAAAAATTCAGAAAACAATTCTAGATTCTAGTCACAATACCCAAAAAGTATGGAAGAAAATTTTTGCAAACTATTACTCTGATAGAGGTCTAAGATCTACAATATGCTGAGAAACCAAGAAACTAATAACTAGGAAAACAAATAATCCAATCAAAAAATGGGCAAGTAAACTAAATAGATACTTCACAAAAAAAGAAATTCAAATGGCCACGAAATGTAAAAAAAAATTTCTTTCAACATCATTAGTAATCAGAAAAATTAAAATTAAAAAATGCAGCCGGGTGTGGTGGCACAGGCTTGTAATCCCCGAGCTTGGGAGGCTGAGACAGGAGGATCGCCCGGGTTCGAAGCCAGCCTCAGCTACTTAGTGAGGCTCTCAGCAACTTGGTGAGACCCTGGTTCCAAATAAAATATAAAAAAAGTTCTGGGAGTATAGCCTGGAAGTAGAAAGCCTCTGGGTTCCACCCCAAGTACCACCAAAAAAAAAAAAAAAAAAAAATGCAGAATGTCCTGGGTTTAAACTTTATTAACAAAAACATGCATTAAAAAAACCAAAAAATTAAGACATTTAATTATAATAAGTTACAAAAATTATACATATAGGAGAAACTCTAGATGGAGAAGTAGAAACCATAAGCAAATAAGGCGACCTAACAGAGGGGGAAAAGAGAGGGAAAGAGGGAAACTCCCTAAAGTACACATTCACAAACATACCAAACTCAGTCACTAAGAAAACCACGAGAAGAAAGGAAGGGGGAGGGAATGGGTGGAAAGTGGGGAAGGGCTAAATGAGTGAGGTGCATATGTGTGCCTCTAACATCTAATACTTCATTAAGATGTATGACTACAATGCACCCATAAGAAATTACAAAAAGGAAACCCAAATATTTTTGTTTTGTCTTTGTGCTGATCTTGTTTTAATTAAATTGTTAACCTTATACTTGGATATTTAAGTCTAGCAACATGAGTTGTCCTTCATCACATAGGTTAGGCTTGTTCTCAGATATTTAGCTTTGTGTATTTAAATCATATTTCAGAGCTGGGCGTGGTGGCACAGGCTTGTAATACCAACATTCTGGAAGCTGAGACAGGAGGATCCGGGTTCCCGGACAGCCTCAGCCACTTCTTAGTGAGGCCTTTTGCAACTCCGTGAGACACTGTTTCAAAATAAAGAATAAAAAATAGGGCTGGGGGTATAGCTCGGAGGTAGAATGCCCCTGGGTCCCATCCCCAGTACCTTAAAAAAATCATATTTCAGGTTCTTCTAATAAAACCATAACTTACACTTTCTAGTGAATAATTTTATTGAATATACATGTTCAAATATCACAGGTATTAAAACTAAACCTCAATTTCAGAAAGAATTTACTGTGTTTTAAAGTGGATTGTGTTTGATCCCCTTAGAGACATATTGACTTAGGTTTTAAAAAGTGTTTCAGCCTTTATGTCTTTTGAAAACATTACAATTGTCAAGGCTCTGGCTTCATAGCAAAATTTAACTATGCACATGGCAGAATTAAATAAAAAAACATGAAAATTGAAAATAAATTTTGGAAGGCTTATGATAAATATAATTTATTATTTCCATCTCAGTTTTATGTAGCACTAGCTTTCTAATTAGAGAAAGTAAAGTCCTTTCTGCTTTACAAGAAGTAAAACTAACACAAAAACATAGAGTGAAGATATTGAAATGTCTTTGAATATTCTTTTATTATACAATATTTCAAAGGTATTTGAATTAGAAAATCATATTCTTACCTTTAATTTTGAGAATGGCTTAACTATATTTAATATAGTAAAATATATTTTATTATATATTGATTGAGTTGTAAAATATACATTATTGGATAAAGAGTAGACTGCATTTTTTTTACTTCTACCTTTACTTTTTTTCTTTACTACTCTTAGTATTCATCTTTTTCCATAGGGTAATACAATTGTTATAATTTAAATAATTTGCTCTTTAACATAGTTTCAATATGGAAAGCTACTCATACTCTCAAGGAAAATAAATTAAATTTGAATCTGTTTTTTAAGAAATGAAAACCTCTTGAGATATATCAGTTTCTCAAACCATAAAGAAAAATGAAATAAGCAGTTTTTGTAGAATAATTCAATAAACTACACAGATAAGAATCTTCTATGGCTTTGTTTGGAATTTGATTAATGAAAATTATTTTTTCTATGACCAAACAGTCTGAAAAATATTGTAAGCTCTTTGTTTTTGGGACACTGATTTTTCATATATCATCTTAAGTATAGATATGACAATTTACAATATAGATATCTGTTAACTTAATCTTACACAACATTAACCAACGTTATTTGATCATCAGTTTATTTTGCTTGATGACATCCTTTAAAATGGGATCATTGTGTTAGCTAATTGGTTTTATTAAAAAGTAAACTAGGCTTTTCAGATCTTTATAACAAGAAGTAGCTTTAAAACTTGGAAGAAGACACTCGTGAAACTAGGCTTATGTCCTCCCAAAGGTACTAAGAGATAGACACGATGCCTCTCTTAATGTTTACATTTCAGAAAGATGATACTCGGGTCCTTACAACAGACATTCCAGGCCATGAGGTGACCAGTGGCTATTTAGTTTTCAAGAGCATTTATGTACACTTCAAAGGGAGGAGAAAGTACAAATAATTACAAGTTCTCTGAAGTAAATGCTCTGAGGACAAAAACAAGAAAAAGAACATGTCTTTCAATATTTATACAGACAGAATTAAGACTTAGTTTTAATTTGTGTTTTTTCCTTCACTACCAACGAATGGTAGCTGTTTTATTATGATACTATCTACAAATGTGATAATTATCTAACAGTGAAATCTAGGAGAGGTTTTTAAAATAAACTAATTTTAATTTTTGAAAGAGTAGAGTATGATGGTAGCAGAGTAAACCAATAGAGATGTATGGCTTTCCTGTATATCAGCAATATCGAATTAGAAATGCAAATGTCAAAGAGGATATTCAAAATTAACAATGTAAAATACTCAGGAACTGATGTGTAATAAGAGCTGCACTGAATCATTATGAATAAGCTCTTTTGCATTATTAAAGAATATAAATGAAAAGATGAATAAGTAAAGGGATTATATCGCCTGGGGTGAATGACTAAGGACTGAATGGTTTCCAGTACCCTCCTTCTCACTCTTGGTTTGCTCAGTACCTGATTTTAGCACTCAAAGTCCTGCTCCTGGGAACCCTTCAGTCCCCAAGCAAACTGAGATTTTGAGTTACCTTTCCTACTGCTGTCTTTCTTCTCTTGCTTTCTCATTTTCACCTTATATAATTAAGTAAAACCAAACCCATAGAAATGAGAGAAAATGACACTGGAAAATTAGAGAGAAAGGAGGAAGTCACCTGGGGAAAAATGAAAGGGGCTTGCCTTCTTAGATATTAAATCTATGGCAGGCTGAGTTTTTCCAAAAGCCAACTTGGAAGTAGTTTGGGAGACCCTGAGAGCCACATCTGTGGGAGGGATAAGAAGGAAGTAGGGTGGGCTCAGAAGAGATAGAATTGCAGTGTAGATCCAAAGACAAAATCATTGTACTGCACACCAAACTCTGATCCTGAAGGAACCTTTAGGGTTGTGCCATGTCGGGTCTTCATGGCCAGGTTTTACATATATACACACTTTATATGTTGGAAAATTTGGGGAGCTGTAGAAGGACAGTGTGGGCAGGCTGGGCAAGGTGGCTTCCACAGCCAAAGGCAGGGATTTGGTACATTGAGTTTCTGGCTTTTACCCTGGCTCTGGCATTACAGGGTCACCCCCATATATGATTAGGATGTCAGGTTGCCAGGCTCCTTACCAGCAGGGCATGGAAAAATGCAATGAAATAAACACTCTTGAGATTTTATTTCTGCTCTAAAAGTGGCGAGAGAGGGAGAAAAGCAAGAGAGCTAAACTTGTCCAACAGCTCAGCTCTTTTTTTATTATAGGCTTACAGAATTAAGACTGCATCATCAAATCACAACTTGTCTCTGGCTAAGAAGTAGAGAATAGGGTTAGCAATGCTTTAGAAGTTAACTTGTTACCTGGTGGTTTTTGCAAGAGTGGAAGAGGATGCTCTCTCCAGCAACCTCCTTGAGGCAGTCTTCCACCTTTAAGCAAAGCAAGCAAAAGGTATAGTAAAACAGGATAAAGTAGCTTAGATACAGTCTTCAGTTCCCTCAGGAGAGGACGTCTTCTGCCAACGCAAGCAAGAAGCTTTCAATCCTTAAGCCCATATGTTTTGGACTTAGAATAGTTTCCCACACCAGGTTAAAGAGATAGCGGACATATCAAATGTAGACAAATCATTGAAACAAATAAAAATCTGTAAAATGATTTGCATGTCAAATATCTTTAAAAATTAAATGTAATATATTTTAAACAGGTAATAAAAACGGCTTTGGGAAAAATGGAGAACTCCTTTAGAGAACAAAGTTCACATTTTGACCTTACACCATCTAGATGGGCAACTACTTGAAGTATTTCATCAGCAAATACAAGTAGTAAATATTTATGAAATACCAGTAGAGAAAAAAGTCTTTGTTAAGATGACGAGTAAACCTAAAGACAGAAAGAGTAACTTTTTTAGCCTGGAGAATATATATATATATATATACATATATATATATATATATATTTCATATATACAGATAGATTGATATAGAACAAATTAAAAAATATAAAGAAAAATAAATGGAAATAATTATATCATGTACATTAATAGCAGGTATTTATTCAGGGATATCTTGTGTCATACAAGACTTTTATTTCTTTTATTTTTTTTTTTCAGGTCTAGGGATGAAACCCAGGGGCATTCGACCTTCTAGCTATACCCCGTGCCCTATTTTTTAATTCTTTATTTTGAAACAGGGTCTCACTAAGTTGTAAAGGGCCTCACTAAGTAGCCAAGGCTATCCACAAACCGTGATCCTCAGGTCTCAGTCTCTCATGCGCTACCATTCCCGACACTTGTATTTTTTATCTTTTTAATTTTTAACACAGTATCATGAAGTAGATACCATTGATTAGTTGTTGTCAGTCCTAGGGCAATTGATAATATTATTGATATACAAAAAACTTTCAAGAGAAAAACTGAAAACTCTATATCTTGGTAGAAATTTTAACCAAGATATGAAAGACTTATGTCTCAAAGACAAATATGCAAAACAGCAACTTAGTTAAGAAATAGTAAGATATATAACAATTGCACAAAATATGTACAGCAATAACTAAAACCTGCGTAGGCATGTCTATATTGATATTTTATGCACATAAATATCTACATAGAATTAAAGAGAACTGGAAAAAATGAGGTATTCAAGGTGTGCTTGGGTTTGAAAAAAAGTCTTGTGATTTAAAAACATAAGAAGAATTGTGGGAAGAGATTTAAAAATTTAAAAGCATATTTACTTAAAAAAAGATAAAATTTTATAATAACATGTTTTAATTTTTAATATTTAAGCAATGAAAGCTTACCTTGCAAGTGTTTCATCATAGGAATCACCTCACCCATATTTGAGTATTCATATGATCAAATACAATGTGGAGATTGTATTCAGAAAGTTGCTTTATAAGAAGAGTGACAAGAAATGATATCAATAAAAACAATATATCATTACAAAAATTTATGTACTGAGGTTAAAGTTCCTAAATATATTAACATAATTTAAAGTCAGTGATGATTCAAGAATTTAGAATTGTAATGATAATATTATCATATTTTCTTCTGGCCTGTTTTGAATTTATTTCCTAAAAAACAAAAGTTTTGATTTTCTATAAAATACAATTTAATTTTAATGCTTATTTTTAATATTCATTACATTAGTATATTTATATCATATATATGAATATATTTGTATTTATATAGTATGTTTTGTTGATGTATGCGTTTATTTTTATGCTAATTGATATTGTATATTATCTGTATAATTTTTATTATTGTATATGTTCTGTAGTTGGCTGTGTGACTTCAGACATTTTTATCAGATATATGAACTATTTTACATGATAAATTATGAAGGTTGAATAACAATATTTATACCTTCATATGGGTATAATATTATCATTATTATCACAAGATGAACTTTCATTCATTATTTTATGTCTTTGAATAGCGAGTGATAACTTAGTAGAATTTTGTATATTTTAAATACAGAAATATCTTGAGTTACCTCTAAATCAGTGAAAGCACTGACATCGGCTACGGTTCTCATTTATGAAGTAACGGTCTTTCCTTAAGGCCCTTCACAGATGAAATAAAACTCCAGGAGGTATTATTCAATATAAAAAATTCTTTCATATCTATAATTTAGCAGCAGGGACGTGGTGGTGGTACACGCATGCATTATGTTCCAAGAAGTAACACATATTGTTTGTTTTGTTTAATAATATGTCCTTCACGCTTAGAAAAACACGTAAGGCATTGGTAGGTTCTCATTACAATATGTTGAATAAATAATTCACACACATATTTTCTGGAGTGCATTTCCTAACCCTTGTCAGTAATTACCTCTTTGAAAGCCATAATTCCAAATCAAACAAGTAAAATTTAACATTCCAAGGACTGGAATGTGAGAGAATCTGGAAGTAAACACATATCTTACTTCTTGCACTTTGCAAATACAATCATGTTGCTACCCATAACAACTAAATTTCTGCTTCAGTCTGTATGTCATAAATTCCAACAATGATTGTAGTCATCATTTTACTTAATTTTCCCCCTCATTTTATATGTAATTAATAATAGTTTATACTTTACTTAAATATTAGTATAATAGGACATAATAGAAAAATAGGAATCATTATATTATTTTAAATGTTTCAAAAATAATCTTTTAATTTTCTTTTAATTTTCTATACTAATTTTATTGCAACATATACAAAAATATTTACTTGTCCTGTAATATAACGCTCTTAGGGAATGTATTTTTTGAAATGCCAAAGTGGTAAGACTGAAGTAAAAATGATATAAAATATTAAATTGTTATAATCTCTACTGAGAGAAAGAGGCTCAAATTAAAAAGCACAGAAGAATACTAACAGGTGACATTTAAAAAAAAATTTTTATTGGCACATCGTATTCATACATCTTAATCGAGTATAAGATGGTAACAAATGACATTTTAAGAGATAACAAAAGACAAAGGATAATGAATTTTCTTTCTTGTTAAAACACATAATCCTGTTTTTATTTTATGTGTGTGCATGTATTTAGTTGATTAGTGTACTGAGACGTTTCACTTGTATGTATATTTTACATTCCTAGCAAACAACCCCAGGAGTATACCTTATACATGTTTTCATCTTGTTCTTTATTGTCAATATACCAAACTGATAAGATGGGACTAGATTATTCTGTCGGTTTTTTGTTTTGTTTTTTAGCTGCACATCACATTGGGCTATGTGACGCACAATTTCAGATTCCTCAGTGTAGCCATACTTCAGTCTCTCAGTTAATATTTGAACATTGATACTGGAGCACAGGCTCATAAAGACCTGGTGCTTTCCTCTTCCTATAGGGTTAATGATGGTCTTGAGAGCACTGCAAGGACATTCATGAGAACCTACCTTATGGGGATGCTCAACAGTGGTGCAAAGAGGGCAAGAGCAGAGAGCCCAGGAAGTTTTGAAAAGTGGGCCAGTCCTAAGACATTACGAGCAGCAAGATTCTTAAGTAAAGATCACTAAACATCAGAGCTTGCCTTCTAAGAGTTTTGTCCAGGAGGCAGAGCCAAACAGAATAACATTTAAAATAAATATATGTGACTATATAATTGTAATAAAAATGAAAAAGTATAAAATATGTATGTTTCAGTTAATATAGTAAGTGTAATACTGACAATGGAATCTGATAGAATATTAAAGCTGAAAGTAATTAAATTAATTTCTATCAATTAAAAGACTGCCTAGATGTTATTAGTTTTACCTTGCCACCATAAAAAATTACTGCAAAAACTTAATGACTTATAACAACACAAATTTGTTGTCTGAATTTATCTGAGTTAGAATCTGATGAGCTCAATTGGGCCTTCAGCTGAGGGTCTCAGGGTGCTAAAATCAAGTTGTGAGAAAGACTATATTCAGTATAGAAATCTCTGGGAGAAAATGTATTTCAAAGCTCACTCAGATTGTTTCTAAAATCCAATTATTTTCAGACTTAGGACTGAAGTCTCTGTTTCCTTGCTAAACACGCTCTGGACTTTGCCATTGTTCAGTTTTTCTCAAACTTTCCATGCTACACCCTCCATCAGTGACACGTAAAATCCTTTTCATACTTTACATCTCTCTTCTGATTTTCTTGTATCTCCCAGTATCAAGCTGGAGAATATTATTTGTTCTTAAAGGTTCATGTGATAATATTGAGTCCTCCAAATAATTCAAAGTTATCTTGATCGCCAACATGGCCCAAAACAAAACAAAACAAATAAAACAAAACAAAACAAAAACAAAGGTCCATAAGTTGAAAACATTTATAAAAGTTTTCTTTCGCAAGTTTTAGAGAATCAAGTATAGACATCTTTGAAGAACTATTTTGCCTACCAACCATAGTCTATTTTATTAATAATTAGTACTTTGCAGAAACATAATTTGATGCATGTATTTAGTGGCCATTTTAGAAGGACTTCTTTCATCCCTAAATTAGTAATAATTGTAAAAAGTTGTACTTAAATCTTTTTTGTGCCGGGCAATGTTCAAAACATGACATATATATTAATGAATTTGGTCTTTACTATTTTCTCATCAGCATATTCTATTTCTATCATCTATACAAAAAAAGTAGAGGGGAAATAACTCATCTACAGCTATTGAGCTGGAAAGTAGTGTAAATGAGGTAGCTTTATTCTAGAATCAACACCAAATCACTTTATAATTCTGACTTTAGGTTTTAGAAATTACATGGTATTTTTGGTTGTTTTCATTTAAAAAAATTTATTGGTACATTGTAGTCTTACATCTTAATAAGATACAAGATGGAAGAGGCATACATGCCCATATCATTGGGTATCTATCCCAAAGAATGGAAACCAAATTATCAAACTAATGCATATGTGTCTATGTTCATAGCCTCACAATTCGCAATTGCCAAACTATGGAACAAGCCAAGATGTCCATCAACAGATGATTGGATTACAAAACTATGGGTGGTTTTATTTGTATTCTATATCGGAAATGCAAGGTGAGGAAAATGATTTCCCAATTATTAAAACAGTTATCGCTTATATTTCAATATATCTCTTTCTTTTACCTGGAAATAACTTAATTTATCACAAGCAGGAAGTCATCTAAAGATCTGCCTCTTGGGAGTTTTCACGTTACAAGGATTAGAGATCATTCTAAGAGCTAAGCTACTGAGCTTACAACACTCTGCCTCCATGTTGTGTGTTCTCAATTAGGGAGAATTATAGTCAAATCCTGTAATTAAAGACACTTGGGACACAAGTAAATTTATGTGAATTGATCAAAATAAAATGAATTAACATAGGGTTATGCTAATTAATGACTCAACTCATATAAAGTTCTATTTAAAATATTGCTTATGGAAGTAGCCAATGAAAAAAATGTAAAAATGGAGTTTTACTATGTTTATATATTTTAAATATATGAAGCAATGGACATGAATTCCTGTCCTTCATTTTATGCTGTAATGAAAAATGGTATAAAGGATGGAGAATTTGGAGTCAGGAAGAGTTGTTGTGAGACTGTTTTTGTTTTGTTTTTGGTGGTACCGGGGTTCCTGGAAACCCTTCTACCTCCGGGCTACACTCCCAGACCTATTTTTATACTTTTTTATTTGGAAACAGGGTCTCTTTAAGCCAGAGACGCTGGCTTCGAACCTGCGTGATCCTCCTGTCTCAGCCTCCCAAGCACGGGGATTACAAACGTGCGCCACCACGCCCAGCTTGTTGTGAGACTTAAACAATGAAACCTTTTAGTTCATAGCACATAAATACTCAGTTTATGTCATTCTTAAAAGCAAAATATACTGTAATATAACTGAAACAAACATTAGAATGTATTAAAATATTAATGTAGTATTCTTTGTGAAATGAGAATTTAAAAATTTTGTGACTATGTTTGCTTTATGTATTTAGTTATCCTTTTAAGTATAACATGAAATCAGGCTGCCTTCATAGTACATATGGTGAAGGAAAGAATTGAGGAAGGAGTCTGGGGAAAAAGCTCACTATGCTCAGTATGCCAGTCACTATTTACTACATTATGACTTGAGACTATAAGTATAATGCATGAATAAAAGTATAAAAAATAGAGTAACAACCCAGTCATCTTAAATGCTGGCGGGCAACATCAAACTATCATTAGATAATGCATATCCACAGTATTATTAGCCTGCAAAACTTAAGTGAATAACTGAACATCACAAATAGCATCATCTATCCAAGTTCTAAAATAACTTATTTATGTTATTTACCTCTGTAATCTCGTACAATTAATTAAAATGCTTGATTTATCAGAGAAGGACATGTCTGGACCAATTTAGGCACAGCCAGGCCACTGATGACAGAAATGACAAGCATTATTTTATTCTTCTGTAATCTGAACAGTATTTTCTTTTATACAAAAGAGAAGAATTTTCACATAATGCTTTTATCATTTTTTTCTCTTTGTCCTACTTTTAACAAAATAACTTTGGAGACATAAAAGCTTTATCTTTTTCTTGAAAATCTAGGCTAAGAGAAGATCCAATAGAACATTCATTTTTTAAAATGATCCCATGATTGTTTGAAGTTTCTTTCTCAACTATTCTTTTCGGGACTTCCGCTGCATGAGAGCACACTCATGATATTAGTTTTGATGTTTTTACTCAAATAAGGGAAATCTTTGCACTCAATTTCTATTCAAAGCTTATAATATTAAAGTATCCCACCTAATAAAATAGATATTCATAAAGCCCCCATCCATTCAAAATCCAAAGTGATTTACTACCGCATGTAACAATACTCTGGCAATGCTGCGCATTTGTGGGCTGTAACAGGAATAATTTGCCATGTGATAATTTGCCATGATGCTGTCAGAAATGACTGCTGAAGACCATTTGAGTGGATTCCCAAGCCACATCGTGCAGGGAGGATTCATCTCAATCTCTGCTCTCACTATAACACACAACTTTTCTTAAGCACGATCTCTTTACCTATGGAAGTCATTCTCTCAACATATAGGATGCTCTGATGAGTCATCAAGGGTAGTATGAAAGAAAAGGAGTAGATAACACAAGAAGATGTTTGACACTACCCCATGTTTGGTTTTCTACACTGAAAATTAGAGGGAAAAGATAATAAAGACTTACAGAATTGAGTAGGTTTAAAAATCATGTGGACATTTATTTCTAAAGGGAGACCATTTCTTTAAAATAAGATGATCCAAATATCTAACACTGAAACACAATAATATAAAAATGAGCTAAACAAATAATATGTGGGCAGATATTTTTAAATGTAAGTTACAGCTGTATGGTGGCACACAACTATACTCCCAGTAACTGGGATGCTGAAACAAGAGGATCGAGGTGGCGAAACCATATTCAGTAACTTATCAAGACCCTGTTTCAAAATAAAATATAAAATAAAAAGAGCTTGAAATATAGCTTGAAGGTAGAATGCCACAAGACTCAATTTCATATATATATACATATTTATATACATATATTTATATATAGGCCCATTATACTAATTGCTTTAGTTATCAGTACTTTCTAATTTTATATTGATTTTTGTAATTAATCCTGTGTAATTTAGATATAGCTATTCATTTAAAAAGAATGTATATTCTTCCCCCAAATTTATTTTTTAAAACAATTTATTTTTTTAAGGATTTAGCCAGGAATCAAATTATTTTTACTGAAAAAGTTACTTCAGGTTAATGTTATGTGGCTGTGTGTGTGTGTTGTTCACTTTGCTTTACATTCAAATGCCAATCTCAAGGCCCCATAGTGGGTGAGGAAGTGGAAAGGGAGCCTGGGCCCAGGGGCCTCCCCAAGGGCCTGTGGCTGTGCCTCACCCTCACTCTGAACTACGTGATGATGTGAGACTACAATGCACTAATGAAAGTATAAAAATAAAAAGTTTAATATGTGTTCAGTTAAAGAGAACATTCTGCAACAGCAAACATTTTCCAACCTGAGTATCATCCACATATCACCTCGAAGAGAATAAATGTGCTTATTCAGCCATAACTTTGCCCACTCTGTCAGAAACACCACCTGTCATTATTTTAGGGAAAGGCTCAGCAAGGAATGATGTACTACTTCAAACAGGCTGCTGTGGAGGCCAGCCTTCTGAGTAAAAGTGAAAATAACAATGGCTTACCTTGCTCAACTGTGGTGTTTCTGTATACTACCTTGAGAGCGGATCTTGTCTTATGTTTCTCAAAAACTTTAAATGTCAGAAACATTCTTGAGATAAAACTAAGTGGGTTTTGGATTTAATATGCATCAAAATCAATTCCAAATGTCTAACTTTTAAATTCTGAGATTATGTCAATATATCATAATTGTTTATGTTCCCAAAGTTTCAACTCTTAATAACTTAATGCATAAGTAATATAGTGCTTATTACTGTTTATTAAGTAAGTGAATAAAAAGTCTTTAAACATATATAAAGAATGAAGATGTAATCTATATTATTCTCTTATTGCTGCTGGGAGTATTTCAGAGAGATATAGATGTACGTTACATTTAACATGTACAAGTGTAATTGTGTATGATTTTTATATTATATATTCATTGCATATCCTAAAATAAGAATAAATTTTTAGAGCTTTTGAATCAAATAACTATTAGAGCCAGAAATGATAGTGCACACCTATAATCCCAGTATTAGGGAGGCTGAGATAATACCTGTAATCCCAGTATTAGGGAGGATCTTGGGTTTAAGGACAGTCTCAGAAAGGAGTGAAACTCCCATTAACCTAATGAGATCTTGTTTCAAAATAAATAAATAAGTAAATATATAATTAATTATATACATAAGTTGGACTTGGGATGTAACTCAGAGGTAGAATTCCCTTGGGTTTAATTCTTAGTACCACAAAAAAAATGAATATTAGAAAACAATTTCATGATTTCCTGAGAAACATACAAGCAATGTCTTTCTCTAATCCTTCCTTAGAATTGAGCAAAAATGACTGGCAAATAATTTAAATACCAGTATTTGTGTGAGAATATATTGTTTTGTATATATATATATATGCAGACTAAGATAACAGATGGATTAGCAAAATATTTTCTAAAATCTATTATTATATGTTTTTACACAGTTAAATGATCTATTTTGTCCTATGCTTTTCTGAGGAATATATATATATATATATATATATATATATATGTGTAATATATTTATACATAGATTTAAGTCTCTACTATTTTTCTTCTGTCAGTGTGAGGCTAACAATTTTCAGACTATAGACTACCAAGGATCTTCTAAGAGAGATGAAGAAGTTTCTAACATTACCTTAGCACCACTTCGGGAGCAATTTACTGGTAGGGTGTCCCTATGGATTGCATAGCAGCTGCCCCAACTATCTGTCTATGTAGAACATAGAATACAGACTTAGTTTGAAATAGAGCATTTGAAGATTTAACTAGTTAAGAATTTGTATTGGATTAAGAAATGTACCCAAATTAATTGATTTGTGTCCTTATAAGAAGAGAAGTCACATCGACACACAAGGGAAGAAGTTTCTTAGGTGACAGTAACAAAGAATAGTTTGATATAGCTATCGGCCAGGAATTGCCAGGTTGCTAAGGGCAGGAGCAAGAAGGTATTCCAGAGTGGCCCAACCCTTTCAACACCATAATTTCTTACTCGTGAACTTCTGAACCGTGAGAGTTAAATTTGTATTATTCCAAGCCATCAGATTTCTGTTGTTTGCCATAGGAGTCCTAGGAAATGAAGATAGGGCTATAGAAAGAACATTAATGAAGTACAAAAGCAAAAGAAATAGGATCCATTATTTTTTACAGACAAGGGAATTGTCATGTGGAACATATGGTCTTAAATATCATAAATATATCTATATGTAAATAAATATAAAATAGTGTCTTTTTCTAATTATATAAAAAGGGCAATTTTTCCTAGATGAAAAAAAAGTTTTAACTTATTTGCTACATTAGACACAAAAACTAAAATATCCATTAGGTTTTCTTATATTACCCTACTAAAAAAGATGGAAGGAATATGGACATCAGTAATCCTTATTTTTTGTTTGTTGACCAAACTACTTCTTAGCAGTATCATGTCAGCTATGGCTTTAATTCTTTGTGTGTGCTTATAAACCTGTGTAACAAAAGTCTCAGATGAAATGCGCTCTAACATGCTGTGTAACTGCTCAGAACATAACGTCCCTACTAAACAAATATTTAAAGTCTGATTTTTATGAGAACATTACATACTACTTTTTACGTTAAGTTACAAGGTTATATTACATTCTAATTCTTTAGGAATGGATATTAAAGCATTAATTTATTGAATACTGAGCTTAGTGAATTTGATCAATGCTTACTGGTTATTTCATATATATATATATATATATATATATATATATATATATATATATATAGTATGTCTCGATCTCTGTTTGCACAAATAGCTTAATGTAATTCTGACCTGGTTGAAGGTCATGGTGTTTATAACATTTAATCACAACAGAATAATGATTAAAATATCATGGAACAATATATTTTAAGTTATATATTATGTGATTACATAAAATTATGATTATACAGTATGTGATTGACATGCCAAGGAGTTTCTTCAGTTTTTTTTTTAATTTCTGAAGCATCTCTCTTTTTCATATTCAGATTCAAGGATCCTGAAGTCTTACTGGTTTATAGGTATTTTGCTAAGTGATTTATTCAGTGGCAATTCTTCAAAGTGATGCTAAAATTTGTCAACTGATAGCTAGTGTGCAGTCCACGCCATTTATTTCAGAGTGGACCAAGAGAATAAAATGTTATTTCTCTATCAAGTCTATATTCTGTGCAAGGGAACTCTGCACGTAAAATCTCTATTGTCTTTAGAAAGTCTTAGAAGTGGTGACCCCCTGCACGTTTGGTTCAGATGGGAGGCTGAGACTAGATGAAAAACTTTTACTCAGGTTCAGAGCACTCTGCCTTTTCCCCAAAGAATGTTAGTTATTGAAAAAAAATCCACAATTCTATCCTGTTGTACATATTTTTTCTTCAAAAGAAAAAAAAAGCTATGTGAATGACTGAAATTGATATTTCTGGCTAAATGAGTTATATTTGAAACCTCTTAAAAGGCATCATGCAAAGTAATGTCTACTTGCTTAAACCCAGGTGAATAAGAAGACTTGTGTTGGAATATGTGCCAGTTTTCCTGACATCTGGCTGCTTACATTTTCCAGCTTAGCTCAGAGGCCACATTGCAGATGGAGGTGACAAGGACGCATCTGCAACTATGGGACAGCTGGGGAGAAAGAGTCAAGCTGGGAGGACCATCACACCACCAAGGTTACAGAGCCTTCTAATATTCCCTATCCAAATGGTGGAATATCACTTCTGTCCCCAGAGACAGTTATGCCTAAAATGAGATGACAAAGTGCTGAAGAAGACTGTTTCTGCGGCCCTCCAGGCGACCTCACCTCCTCTGGTGTTTTTAACAATTTTCAAGAAACTATTTCATCTTGCATTTCCCATTACTTATTCAGAGGATCGCAACCTGAATGGTGTCCTCCATAAATCAAATTCCCATTATTCAGTGAAAATATGCTTACTTGAGAAAACAAAGACAAGGTCTCTGTAGCACTACCCTCTTTCACTTAAAAATATAATATAAATCATTATTATAAATAGGAATTTCAGGTGGCTGGTGTATTATGATTGTAAATATGAAACAGTTGAAATTATAGCAAAACCACACAGACAATTATTATCAGATGTAGGCAATGGTTTCCATCTACTGATAAGAAAGATTTTAATTATGTTATTATTATTAATGTTTTATTGCAGTTCTGGGAATGGAACCCAGAACCTCGCTTGTTCTGGGCAAGCACTCTATATGAGCTTTGCCCAGCCCTTAGACATATTTTAATAGAGGAAAAAATGATTTAATATCAATGCAGTGTAATGGAAGTAGAAAAAACATGTGAAGACATGGAATATTTTGTCTGTTTAATAATGTAGGAAATTAATGTACTTAGAAATGTTTTCTTTCTATTAATATGTGTTTCCATGGCCCAAACCTAGAAGTTGTGTTGGGTTTAAACAAAACAAGACACTCAACTCTAGAACGAGTTTAAAAAGGCTAAGTCAGAAATATATTAACAATTTGTTCAACAACATTCTTTTTCTGATTAAATATTATTGTTTTCGAGGGATTTCTAAGCAGTTTGGTTCTTTTGTTGACACAGGTCAGTAAGAGACAGGAAGCCTGACCTTTGCATGTATAAATGATACTTAAAGGAAGCTCCCCTGAGTCACACTTTGTTATAGAAGCTGTACATCCCCAGTGACTCTGCTGAAAACCCCGTAAGGGAGGGGGCCCAGAAAGAGAGGAGCCAGCATTGTATAGCAGTTTCTGTGACTGCAGAGAGCCACGAAGAAGAACACAGAACACTTGTATATTAAAAATTGTATTAGACAGACACATTTTTAAAACATATTATGATATGATAAAGAAACGTATATGTCCAGGTGGTAAGCAAATATATCTTTTATTTCTTATAAATCTTTATTTTAGAAATATTTTCCTTCATTACAGAAAGACTAGATTTTAAAAGAATAGAAGCCACTGGTGCATAGTGAGACATGCCTGTAATTCTAGCACTTGAAAGGCTAAGACAGGAGGATTGCAGGTTCAAGGCCAACCCCCAAAATAGTGAGATTCTCAGCTAAACTTAGTGAGACCTTGTTTAAAAATTTTAAGTAATAGCAATAATAATAATAATAATAATAAATAAGACAATAATAAAAATAGGGCTGGGGCTATATCTTGGAAGTCTTCAGTACTAAAAGTAAATAAACAATAAATGAAACAAAAAATAGAAGCTATGGCTTACTTAAGTAGAAGGTCCTTTTCATCGTAGATAAACTATTTTACTTAAAATAATTTAAACTAATACTGACAAAATAATACCTCAAAACACACTGGCAGTATCTTCCACTTACTTTATTATGCAATTATGAGTATTTACATTTAGAGTTGTTAAATTAGCAATAATATAATACATGTACCACATTCTACTCATTATTATCCCTCAGGTGACACTATGCAGGATATTAAAGAGGGTTGAGAAGCTTTTTTTCTGTTTACATTTTTGCTATATTAAAAATGTGTTCTTTTTATGACTTGTCTACTTATGCAGGCTCTTTGGATTTGGGTATTTTAAATGTCACAAGTATGATGTAGGGAAATACATTCAATGCAAAACCTTCAATTATAAAACATAATCATCTTGCCTTGTGTGATTTTTATTCTGGGTGTACATATGCAGTTTAAATTTATACATGCATGCACATCACTTGAAATTGTTCTCAATTTTTAAGGGAGATAATTTTCAAGCCCTTCAAAAAATAAATATGAATGTTCCTTTACCCACCCACCCCCCCCACTGCAAGATATCAAATCCTAGGAGAATTAAGGAAAGCAAATTTTGCATTAGTATGTAGCTGTGGCCTTTTAAAGCAGGCAGATTCCACTTGCAAATTGGAGCCCAGCTGCTGGCTTAAATCAGCTGCAAATGAAATGGGAACATCTTAGTGAAGTGTTCATTTGATATAGGTGAATATCTTTCCAACAGGAGCAATGCGAACTCAATTTATAGGGAGGACCGTGACGATCAGTCAGGAGCAGTGTCTAGATCACAAGAACACATCAAAAAGAACAAAATATGGATTATAAGACGTTGAAGTATCAAAGAAATTATGCTCTGATAGGCCAGGAAGCAATCTAAAAGGAATTTGCTTTTTGTGTTCTCTCATCAATCACGAGTTAAGTGAGGGATGGCTGAAGCCGAGATTCGTTTATTTACCGATTGGCAACGAAGCCTGACTCATCCAGCGACGGAGGTGTTCGTATCTTTGTTTCTCATGACAACATAATGGTGTGCTCTGTTCAGAAGATCTTCTATTTGTCAGAATTTTCATGTTGCTCAATTTTTAAGGTTCCTTATGATAACCAAGAAGTGTTCACAGTTTAGAAGCCATGGCGGCCGGCTTAAGGTAGAGGGTCCTGGGTCAGTAGATGCTGCAGAGGAAGTTACAAGGTATTTCTCAGTGATTATCTCTATGGTAAAAGTATCTGGAATTTGGTAGTAGATTTTTTTACTCCCTCATCCCTGCATTCCTGCATTTATTAGGCCCCTTTGGCATGCAAGGTAAGGGTATTGAGAAGTTAACAGTGGACAAAGAAGTAGGAGTGAACTGGACTGGAACAAGACTGGATTCTCTGACACCACCCCCTTTTGCTTCTGCCAGATTGTTGAGGCCACAAAATATGTTCACGATGCCACGTTGCCTTTATTCAATAGAGAAATTGACTTTTTTCCTGACATTCTGACACCCATCCCACACAGTTCTCCAGAGTATCTTCCAGGACAATGTACTGCTCTTTCCTGCAGCAATAAATAGTAGTTCACCTCATTTTTCATTTTTTTTCTTGGAAGAGCACCCCTGGATTCAACCCTTAGTACTGCCAAAATATTTTGACTTTTTAAAATAATGTAATTATATCTTAGGGTTTCCAAAATTAAGGCTGTTAGACTTTTGTTCTTTTCAGTATCCGTATTTCCTCACTGAAGGTTTTGGAATCAATTTCTCAATATAAAGCACCTGATTTTTCTTCGGGTTCGGATTTCTACTCAAGTTAAAATAAAAAGAATCATTCTGTCATGATTATATCTCAAAGCATTTCTTATCAAGTGATAGTGATACTTATTTTGCTTCCATCGTCTTACTGTTATAAATGATGCCACTTTGAGTACGCTGTGTCTCATGTCTCCTGATGTAGCACATGTATACAGTCTTGAATATGCACTCACCTATTCACAATGGAATATTTTTCTTGGGCAAGATTAGTGGACATTACTTTTTCTATGCAGATGATTTTTTTGGGGGGACGGGCACAGTTGTATGTTTAAAATCCTAGATATTCTGGAGATTTCTTCAACTTAACAAGCATCTGCCTCAAAATGAGAAGTAAATAGGGCTAGGAGTGTAGCTCAGTGGTAGAGTGGCCCTTGGTTCAGTCCCCAGTACCAAAGTATGCACAGAGGGTGAATGAAAAGGTACTATCATATCATCAAGACACTGAATTAAGTCTGTAAAGTACTATCTAGTCTAGCCTTTCTTAATAAGAAACAGAGAAGTAGAGAAGTGCTGAGGGGTTGGGGGGAGAGCGAGAGAGAGAGAGAGAGAGAGAGAGAGAGAGAGAGAGAGAGAGAGAGAGATTTGGCAGTGTTATTCTCCCATTCAAATAATAAATAATTAGAATTTCCCATCAAATTTCCTGACCTGAGTAGATTTCCTTTGGGAAGCCATGTATCTTTGCCAGTCTCTATAAAATACATATTTCTTCAATGTTTATTTTTTATTATGACTAACATGATACCATGCACAATCGAGCCATTTTTTTCTCTCTCTCCTCTTTCTCCTTCCTTCCTTCCTTCCTTCCTTCCTTCCTTCCTTCCTTGCTTCCTTTCTCGTTTTATACTTTTTTCAGTTAGTGTAGTCAGACTCAGTATTATCTTGGGAAGGCTCATGAAAAACGATTACCAAATTGGTGGGAGGTCCAGTTAAGAAGACGTGTTGGAACAATGCAAAACGAGATGGAAATGCTAAAGCAGCTTACGTTTATAATTGTGGAATGTAAATTACATCTAAAATTAAATTAATACAATTACACGTTCATTCTGTCACATGCACCAGTTTATCAAACTATCCCCAAGTGTTGGCACAGCTTGGTGAGAAACTAGGAGTGTTAAAAAAAGCAAATGTTGCTGGGCGAGGTGGCGCACACTTGTAATCCCCGCACTTGGGAGGCGGAGACAGGAGGATCACGCTGGTTAAGAGCCAGCTTGGCTGGCTTAAGAAACCCTGTTTCCAAATAAAAATATAACATAGGTCTGGGAGTGTAGCCCAGAGGTAGAAGGGCTTCCAGTACCACAAAAAAAAAAAAAAGCAAATGTTAAGAGAATTGTCAATGTGATCCTACTTTTGCTTTTCGATTTTCGATTTTTGTAACTAATCCCAGATAATTTACATTCTTTGCCAAAACACATTCCTTGCTGGGTTTTTTGTTTTGTTTTATAATATTTCTTTTTTATTTTATTTTTTAATTTTTTCTAGCAGTATATTTGTTTTTTTATTAAACAAAATTTTATATTGAACATAAATGGTATACATTTAAACTATATTTGGTGCCCTCTTACCCCCGCCCCTGTTTTCCCTTCCCTCCTCCCACCAATGGTTGTCCAGGTTAACCATGTCATATTCATAATTTTACTCATATTCAGATGTAGACCATCCTTAATCAAGTTCAGCCTTCCTCCTCTCCTATCTTTCCACTCAAACTTTGCTGATATTTTCCCTCCATTATCTGGAGTCCCACTGGTATCCTCTGTGTTCCCTAGTTTGGGCATATTAGAGGAAACATATGTACCTTCTCCTTCTGTGCTTGGCTGATCTCACTTAACATAATGTTCTCCAGGGCTTTCCATCTTCTTGCAAATGGTATGATTTTGTTCTTCTTTATGGCTGAATAGAATTCCATTGTGTGTATTTCCCAAAGTTTTGCCATCCATTCATCTGTTGATGGAGATCTGGGTTGGTTCCATATTTTGGCTATTACGAATTGTGCTTTGCACATGCTATTATCTACTACGACCTGCTCCTGCTAGTATACTGAGTGTATTACTTAAAATAACAGATGAGAGTCTCAGAGTGGAGTGAGGAAGGCAGTAGGAATTCATTGAGATTTGGATATTTAGCCTAAGGGCTTTTAAAGCAGGAACTTAAGATGTTCGAGATGAAGCCAGGCATAGTGGTACCTGTGTGCAATCTCAATATTTAGGAGGCTGAAACGGGAGGCTCACAAGATTGAAGCCAGCCACAGCAGTTTAACAAGACCCTCAGCAACTTAGCAAGAGTCTGTTTGCAAATACAAAATAAAAAGGATTGGGGATGTGGTTCAGAGGTAGAGTGTCATTGGATTTAATCCCAAGTATGAAAAATTTGGGTAAGACCATGAGTCTAGGATTTGTAAAAATGAGGAACTCAAATAATTTTAGGGTGAAAATTGTCAATTGATTATCTCCACTGAAGAACCATTAAGTTTACTGTTACTGTGAAGCCAATAGAAACTGGTTACGCTTGACCCACTACATTCAAACATTTGTCAAAATAATAAATAAGATTAAAGATTAAAGATTTCCCAGAAGTGACATTGATCTTATTCCTTCCTGAAGCCAATGGGAGAAATAATCATTATGCGCACTGTGTGTTGAATGTTACCAAGTTCTTCTATATAAGTTGTTATTATAAAGCAATAATACCTTCTAGGCAGGCCTTTTAATACTAATTTATTATAATAAAGTACACTTAATGAGGAAAATAGTTTTTCCTCAAGTGGTCTTTGAAGACCAGTTCATTAAATAATCCACTTTCATTTATAATTACAATTTGAATCCTTCCATGATTTTGCGTGTTATTATATTTTAATCCTGAATGGAGAGGTCACAGTCCAAAGCAAGCTTGTTTTTCTGGCAAAACACAGAGTCACGTTTGAATTTTTCTACAGTCTTTGGACACAGGGAGGGTATCAATTATTTTTGGGGATTCTGAATTCTTAACATTCTTTTTGTCATACTGAAGATTGAAATCAGGACCACTCTACCCCTGAGTAACACTCTCAAACCTATTTTATTTTATTTTTATTTGTTTAATTACAAGTTCTCCTGAAGTCACTGAGGACCTTGCCAGGCTGTTGAGGTGGGTCTCAAACCTCAGATCTTCCTGTCTCAGGCTCCCAAGTACTGAGGTTACAGGTGTAAATCACCATGCCTGCTTAAGTTTAAACATATTTTAAGGCTGAAATAAAAAAAAAAAGAAAGAGGAATTGAGGGGACATTGATGCAAGTTATCCTTTTTCCTCCCAGGCATTATAAAGAAAGGAGATTCCCCAGCTACTTAGCAAAAATAGTCATAGACATTGACCGGACATGGTGGTGCACGCTTGTAATCTCCCCGGCTTGGAAGGCGGAGACAGGAGGATCGCGCAGGTTCGAAGAGATCCTGTTTCCAAATAAAAAATATAAAGTAGGTCTGAGAGTGTAGCCCGGAGGTCGAAGGGTTTCCAGGAATCCCAGTACCACCAAAAATAGTCATAGACATTGATAGCAGGAATGGGAGTAAGAACTTGGCCCTCTCATTAGCCCTTGGCCTTCTTGGCTTCCAAGGACAAAGGCACGTAGCTCCTGTGAACGCAGTGAGCTGTCACGGCCTTAGACAGAGTGTGGAAGCTGGACACATGTCCTAGTGATCTTTCTTTCCGGGCTTGACAACTTCACCTTCTTTAAGAATAGTCACTTTTTTGCCTTTGCAAAATATTTCCCACCAAACAAATCCTCCTCGCAAAAAAAAGGATTTGATCTTAGTCATTTACAGCCTAGAGTAAATATAAATCAAGGAGCTACCTCTCAGAAGTGCTTGCATTTTTAGCTCCCAGTGATATTGTAGAATAAAATACTATCTGTACTCATTAAAGGAATTGCAGGCATCAGCTTTGCAGATGAGTTGACGCTATGTAGGAGAAAGTTTCCTGTTACTTAGAAAATCAGACCACATAGACTGGGCTTCACTGCTGCTCCTGTGTTTCATAACACAGCCCGAGGGAAGGGGATATAGCTGGAAAAAGAAGCCTTTGAATTTCACCTTAATTACTAAAAAAATTTGATATTCATTTTGTGTTCTATTATTTATTTATTTATTTATTTAGCAGTACTGGGAATTGAACCCAGGAGGTTTCTATCTCTGAGCTATACCTCCAGCCTTGTTTTTCATTCTTTTTGGGTTTTTTTTTTTTTTTGGTGGTACTGGGGTTCCTGGAAACCCTTCTACCTCTGGGCTACACTCCCAGACCTACCTTTCTTTCTTTCTTTCTTTCTTTCTTTCTAGATAGATAGATAGATAGATAGATAGAGGTTTTTTTAAAACAGGGTCTGTTAAGCCTTCGAGGCTGGCTTCGAACCTGCATGATTCTCCTGTCTCTGCCTCCCAAGTGCAGGGATTACAAGCATGTGCCACCATGCCTGACTTTTTTATTCTTTTTATTTTGAAACATGTTCTTACTAAATTGTGGAGGACCTCACTAAGTAGCTGATTGTGGACACTAACCCTGATCCTCCTGCCTCAGTCTCTCAAGTTCTGGGATCACAAGCATGCACCACCACACTCTGCTTCAATGTATTATTTAATAGCTGATAAAATCCAATTTAGCTGTGTATTTTGTATTATAGAACATGGGAGCTGGGCATGATAGCACATACCTGTGATTCCAGTACTTGGAAGGCTAAGACAGGAGGATCACTGGTTCAAAACCAGACTGTGCAACTTAGTGAGACTCTTAGCAATTTAAGCAAGTCCCTGTTTCAAAAAATTAATAAATAAAAAGGTCTAGAGGTGTAGCTCACAAGTAGAAGGTCTCTGAGTTAAATCACCAATGCTTCATCCCCCCTAAAAATAATGAGATACCAGGGGGAGTGGCACACAGCTATAATCCCAACATTCCAAGAAGCAGATACAAGTTTGAAAACAGCTGTGGAACTTACTGGGACCCTGTCTCAAAATAAAAGTTTAAAAAGGGTTGGGGATATAGCTCAGTGGAACAGTTTCCCTGAGTTCAAGCTCTCAGTACTGAAAAAAATAATAACAATAATGATGGTGATGATGATGGACATGATGATGGTAGATCCTCTTGAAGCCTGAATCCCCTTTGAGGGGTCATTTAAATGTCTAATATCTAAATAAAATAATGCATTTGATTATCATGGTGATGAAAGCTCTAATACAATGGTACAGAAAGGAGGAAATTTCTTTCAAAGACAACTTGATGTAATGATAATGTGCCTGATGACAAGCCCCTTCACATCACTGGGATCGCTCTTTCACCAAAATCAAGAATGAGATTGTGGACAGCCAAGCACAGCACTCAGGCAATGTTTATTTAGAAAAGCATAGAATTCAAAGCTTAAGCAAAAGCATAAATTCATCAATAAAGAGGAACAAGTCTGGAGCAAGAATGCTGAAAATTATCTTTAATCTGGGAAACTGTATCTAGGTGTCAGCCTGGTGAGTTTCTTCTTGATCCCTTGGTTGTGCATTGAGAGCACAAGCAAGTCCAGAAGTTATGTGTTGAATTATTGTCCTTCAGGGCATTGCTAACCTCAACAACATCCTCATCATGCTTTTAGCTTGTTTTTTCTCCAGTTTCACTTAATCTTGTCCTGATTCTTAATCATATCCTTATAGGCTTATTTTCCAGTTTTAGCTTCCTCATCGATGACGTCTGAATGAACGCCCTAAACTTTCTCCCTCTCTGCCTACATTGTCAATAACTCGTCCATGTGTTCACTAATAGCAAAAGGGAATTGTTAACTAAGAGTTATAACTGAATCAGAGCAAAGCATTACCTGAATACCATTGTACAACATCGGTAGGTCGCTTCTGAATATGGGCTAGAGAAGGATGCTGTGTCCTCTAAGAAAAGAAAGAGCTGTATTTACAAACAGATAGCATTTAGTAGCTTATCATTTAAAGCAATATAAAAGTTAACAGAATATCCCAGACTAATTGGCTCTTTTTTTTTCCAGCTTTCACTTCCTTGTAGACATCACAAATTAATTTGCATTGCCAAATGAGCCAGGACAGTGCAGAACATTTTTATTTTTATCTCCCAAACACAGGATGAAAGCTCAAACTGATGAATAAAGGACTCACATTTGGAAAACCAATATATTTTGGTAAAGGAGAAGGATGAGTACAGGCAGTGAATTGGCAGAATCCTCAAGCCAATATTCTATTTGACAAATCAAAAGGCTCCTTGTAGGACAGAAGCGAGCGTGAGCTCACCATCCAGGCCTTGTACACAGGCTGCATGCGCCAACCCCATTTAGCCCTACCATCCTATGGATTGTTAGATATACTTGCGATGTGTTAAATTTCACTCAGATCAAAGACTTTTACCTACATTCTAGGTCATTCTTGTTAGATGCGTGCATATAAATAAGTGTTGATATAAAGTATATACCCGTAGGCCACAGTGTGTGTGTGCATGTACATACACACAGATATACATATACTTACATAAGAAGAAAGAAAAAAGAAAATATAAGAAAGCATGTTGATTGTGTAAAAAAAAGTTATAATTTTTTTGATTTTTTTTTTTTTTTTTTTTTTTTGCGGGTCTGGAGATGGAACCCAGGGGCATTCGAACTCCGAGCTACACCCCCTGCCCTATTTTTTATTCTTTATTTTGAAACCAGGTCTCACTGAGTAGCAGAGGGCCTCACTAAGTAGCTGAGGCTGTCCGTGAACCGCGATGCTCCAGGTCTCAGCCTCCCGAATGCTGGGATTACAAGCGTGCGCCACCACGCCCGGCTATTTTTTTTATTTTCTATTCCCTTGACCAGGACATATATGACCTAGTTTTGTCTGGAGACAAGTTCAAAAGGAGCTATTTTCAAAATGCACAAAAACTAGCTATTTAAAGAATAATGCTTCCTGAACCCCCACAAGTTGTACAATGTAAAATTATACTACATCATATAGCAAAAAAGATTATATTTACATTCAAAAATATATTCCAAAAGATTTATTTTCAAAAGAATATATTCCAAGGTCGTTTACCCAGGAATAACTTGTTAAATTTTATAAATATGTTTAAACAATAGAGGTGTATTTTCTTCAACTATCAGTCTTCTCCTGAAAATTTGTGTAAAACGACCTCATTCTTTCCATGTTCATCTTTTTCTATAGCCATTACTATTTACACTAAAATGATTTAACTTCATTTCTATTTATTCATCAGTTGTCCTATAAGCTTTTATTTTGTCTCTTTAGAAAATATTAAATCATTATGGATGGCAATTTTCTCTATACCTTAAGAATTTTAAGACAAAGCACATGCTAAATTGTTAGTAAATATCTGTTAGTGGTGATATGTGAATAGATTAAAAATGGGAATAAAATTGTAAAAAGTGGAAGAAAGAGAAAGAAAAATGAAAGGAAGGGGAAAAGGGAGGGAAGGAGAAAAATAATTTTATTTAAAGTAAAAATTAAATACATTTTTGTGGCACTGTGTATTTAATCTAGGGATTTTCCATCTCTGAGCTATGCCACAGTTATTTTCTTTCTTATTGTTATTTTGAAACAGAGTCTCCCTAGGTTGCTGAGAATCTCACTAACTTTCTGAGGCTGGCCTTCACCCTGTAGTTCTCCTATTTCAGTCTCTCAAGTACTGGGATTACACGTACGTGTCGCCATGCCCGGTGCACAAATACATGTTTAAGTCTAGCTAGTATCTCAAGGCTTTCCAGTGGATCCCAGTACAGATTTAATTTTGTAGTTGTTGGTTTCGGTTTTGGTTTAGGTGCTGGGGATGGAACCCAAGGGTGTTCTACCTTCCAGCCCTTTCTCTCTCTCATTTTGAAACAGGGAAACTGCTAGCAAACCAGAAAGAGCAGATGTAACAGATGAAGTTCATGAGCAGTCTCCTAGAGGTTTACTTCGTGCTCAGGGACAATCAGGCTTTCGTTATAGCCATGTTTTAAGCTGATAGAATGAGACCCCCCTTCATGGTATATAATCTGCTCCACTCATAAGATATGTATGTATTTATTTATTTATTTATTTATTTATTTATTGCAGGTCTGGGGATGGAACCCAGAAGTATTCAACCTCTGAGATACACCCCTTGCCCTATTTTTTTATTCTTTATTTTAAAACCGTGTCTCACTGAGTTGCAGAGGGCCTCACTAAGCAGTTGAGGCTGTCCGCGAACCGCGATCCTCGGATCTCAGCCTCCAGAATGCTGGGATTACAAGCCATGCCTGGCAATGTCCTGCAATTTAAATACAGTGATATAAAGCCATTGATTTTGTTACATAATTAGGTGATGAGGAAAATAAATATTAGATAGATAGATAGATGATAGACACACACACAAATATTTATAACAAATCAACAAAAACATGTTTGTGGCAAATGCAGTTTTTGTTACTGTAACTCTTCATAACTAGTCAAGTAAGTCTGGTAATAACCCATAATTACAACTGCCTTATTTTCACTAGACATTCTGAAGTCCTTAAGCACATATGCCCTTTTCTATTAAGATAATCAAAACTTTAATTCTTAGAGTCTGAGTTTTTCTTTTTGTTTGTTTGTTGTGTTGTTTTGTTTTCTGAATAGAGTGGTGTTTTTTATTGGCTTTAAACACAGAGTATGATAATACCGAAAGATTCCTAAGGAATCTCTTGTATTCCACAAATATTTTTCATGCTAATACTGAAATAACAGCCCAATTCCCCTTGGTAATCAGGTTTAGTCACCCCGTCCAAGACACTCACCCATTTGTTGAGTTAGAGCCAAGAGGAGCCCAAGGTCATTTGGTGGCATTTTTAATTTTTAGCTCAAAGACATCACTGCTCTGTCCCCTGGTGGTAGCTGCATTGCCTTAAAAAAAAAAAAATCTTCAGACCAGCAGAAGATAGGAACAGAATGTCTAAATTTACCACCCTATTCAATACTATTCACACATATCCCAGAAATTCCAGTCTCTTTTACATACTGCATGCTGGTATTACTTCTATTTATCTATAGCACAGATTTTCGTATCATAATATAAATGTGTTATGCATGTCTTTAAATTCTTCAGGAGCAGCCAGAATTTTGCTGCTCTATTTCTGGAGTCCAATATTATTCCTATATATAGCCTATGCTCTACTTATTGTTTGAATGAATAAAATAGGAATCATTTAAGTTTGTGAAAATCCACTTGACCCAGCCATACAACTTCTTGCTATTTATTCAAAAGAATGAAGACATTCGTTTTATGGTGATACATAGAATGCTCACTTATAGCAGCGCAATTCACAACAGCCAAGTTATGGAACCAGGAAAGGAGTCTATCAAAGGATGAATGGATAAAGAAAATAGGTTTTATATACATGCAATAGAGTTTTACTCAGACCAAAAAAAAAAAAAAAAAAAACATGACATTTGAGGAAAAGAGATGGAACTGGAGAACATCAGTATAAGTGAAATATCAGACTCAGAAAGTCAAGGGTTATATGTTTTTCCTTATGTATGGAAACTAAGGAGTAAAAGGAGATCTCATAAAAATATATATGAGGCCAGGTACAGTGATACACATCTCTAAATCCAGTTCTTGTCGGGCTGAGACGGGAGGATCTCAGGTGTGAGGCAACCGTCACCTTCAGTAAGTTATCAAGACCTAATTGAGTGATGTGTGTATGTATGCCTCTACCATCTTTACTCCATTAAGATGTATGACTACATTGCACCATTCAAAAATTTTAAAATAGGATGTCTTTTTTCCAAAGAAAAATAAAAATGGCTGGAGATATAGCTTAGGGATAGAATTCCATGTTTTCAATTCATAATACAAGGAAGGAAGGAAGGAAAGGAAGGAAGGAAGGAAGGAAGGAAGGAAGGAAGGAAGGAAGGAACGAACAAGAGAAGAATAAAGGAAGGAAGGAGGGAAATGGGAGACAAATAAAATGAAAAAAGTAGATCAAAGGGAAGGAGGGAAGAGGAAGGGAGGGAAAGGTGAGGTACAGTGCTATGAAACTGAGCAAACTATGTTAGGTACACTTATGAAAACTACATCAATAAATCTCACTTTTTATGTACTTGCAATTATAATGTTCCAATTAATATTATAAAATATATAAAACCTTCATTTTTACCACTTTGATTCAGTCCACCACCACCTTGTATCTAATTTATTTTAATCTAATTATATATCCTGTTTACATCCTCGGCCACTTAAACGAATCCTCCACTTACATCCTTTACCCCCACTCTCAGCACATGTTTGATATAGTCTGTCTTCCATTATCTTAAAAGCTCAATAAGTTCATATATTTGGAGGATTAATTTCACCATTAATAAATTCTCCACTCTCTGGAATATATTTGATGCATGTAAAACACTCAAATTTGCATTCCTTTCTATAAGAAGCCTCAAATTTTCTGTCTTTATATGAAAAAAAAGAGATTCTGATGAGAGGAAGACTTTCACGTTCCTCCTAAAAAAATATAATTGTGTATCACAAATTATGAGAGAAAATATGTGGTTGGTAAATATAGAGCTGTAAAAAAAATAGAGGCTGAAATAATCACTGAGAAGGGTAGGGTGGCAGAGGTTAGAGAAGCTGTCTCCTAAGATATCGGTCTGTGTCTCCAAAAGTAGGAAGTTCAAAAAAATCTCACCCACCAGCTGCTAAAAATCTATGATCATCTCACCCTGAAGCCCCTGTCAATCTCACCAACCTCAGAAAAGCACTGCCTTCTATTTCCATCTGTATCCTTAACATGGGGATGCTCCAGCAAAATCTCCCAGCAGCTATTTGGACCTCATAGCTACTCACATAGCATTGCGTCCATAGAAAAATGACCTCGCCTTCCCTTTGCCTCCAAACCTTCTGTAAGGACCCATTGTTGTCAGAGTCTAACCTGTTCTCTACAGCAGGATGAGGATCCTGGGGGAATTGGCTTTTCCTCTGCAATGAGATGAAATTTCCGAAGTGTGTAGCAGTCATGCCAAATTGAAACACAAATAACTAAACACACATACTTATCCAGAAAGTTAGGAGTCTTGAGAAAAAAAAAAATTTTTTTCTCCCACTCATTTATTATTCTTCATAGAATATCGTTGTTGTTATTCTTTGTTTCGTTTTGTTTTATTATTGTCTTTCTACCTTATCCTGTGCATAAATCTTGGATGAATCTAACTGAGATTTTTCACCTGCAAGGCATCTAACTCAATTATCTGATCCCAGCTGTTGTAATAGGTGCACAGGACTTCTGTAACAAAACACATCTCGAAGGGAAGTGTTTGATTTATCTACAGTATTAACTAGACTGTGTATTGGAATCTGCTCTAAGCTTATTTTTCTTTTAAAATCACCCATCAACTCAGAAGAAAAATGATCAGGATTTTCTATGACAAAACCTACATTATCATACAAAAAGAGTAGGTATTCTTGCTAACATGGTAAATGTGCTATGAACAATCAACACAACAGGACAGGCATTATTATTGACTTCTATTTAAAGTAATTAATTTAGATTAAATAAATATTTATGAATGACTTTTTCCATTTCTCTTTCTCTTTTTGACTTTATTTATTTATTTATTTTTGTGCTAGGGATTGAACCCAAGAATATTCTACATCTGAGCTAAACCTTCAGCCCATTTTGTTTTTATTTTTTACTTTTTTATTTCTTTATTTTGTGTGTGTGGTACTGGGGATTCTCTCAGTGACTGAAGCTGTTGTCAAACCTTTGATTTTTCTGCCTCAGCCTCTCAAGTACTGAAATGACAAGTGTGTACTACCATAACTAGCTTCAGTTTCTCCTTTTGAACCCACGTTTTGCCACTTTTTAATGTTACTTCTTTTTTCCTAATAACAAATAATAATGTACATTCATTACATAAAAGCTAAATAATGAAAGGCTAAAAGAGAAATGAAGAGGTTATTAAATTTAAGTAAGTTTTATTGGGCAGTTGAAAACCTCTGAACAAGGTGTTGTGCTCTCAGATATTCACAATCATATTTTACAAATGCTAAGGACTCTTGTCATGAGATCAAAATCATTGTGACCCTCAATTTTCACAGAAATCCAAACAGTTATAAAATGCTTTAGATATTTCACAAAACACGAACATTTATCATCGTGTATGTATGCCCTTGAAGTACCTTTAAAGTTGTCTATACTAAACATTTGAATATTTCTGATTAGAAACTTCTGCACTGGTATTCACCAATCAAGCAACTCTTTCTAGACTGATACTGAATGATCCCTGGATCTCCGCCCTTGCCGCAGTTTATGGCAAAACCTCCGAATGCCATTGCCAATGACAACTCGCTGGGTTTTCTGCTGCCCACTTGCCAGTAAAAATGAATCTGTCCTATGAAAAATACAACAGGCTAACTCTCAAATACCTTTAGGCTTTCTGTCCATGACAGGAAAAGAATGAGCAGTGTGTAAACATTACAGGGAGAGTCAGCTGGAGTTTCCTCTCTTCTAAGGTTTATGTAAATTGATATACATGACTCCACATTTCATCTGAATTTTCATTTTAATTTTATATTAATTGGAAAGTCCCATCTTTAATTTAAATCTGCAACATACCTTATCTGCACGAGCCAATAAATAGATCAATGGGCACCGTGGATGTCTTCACAGTGAAGCGACCATTCTAATGTTCTAGGTATATCTTTAGTTTTTCGTACCAACTGTGGTATTTATTGGTATTACCAATTTTTCTCTTATTTGATACTGTAGACTTCCTTTAAGTTCAATGGACAGTTATGGTATATTTTAATGCTGGCAATAGAGATCATCGTGTGATTTCTTTGGTGGGTTCCTATGGCACTGAGTACAAGCACACATTCACAAATCAAAGGACACTTATGTGTACAGTACGAAAAACATCACACGTACACAGCGATGAAGCAAGACAAACATCTTTATTAAAACAAGGGCTTGGCATGGCCTTTGTTGAAAACTTCATTTGATTCATTTTGTAAAACATCACGATTTCCTTCAGTGATTAATAGTGCATGTTCAGTCTCCAGTGGAATAATGATTGATGCTTAATGTCAAAAAGAGTCGGGCACAGACCTTTCTGCATGTCACTGGCGGTGATTGTGATGTGAAACGATGGTGTTCTAACACAGAGGAAAGCATGTCTCTTTGATTAAAGCGCCACTGTTTATATGCAGGGCACCGAGCACTGGAAGAGGGGGCCAAGCTGTCACCAGGAAACAGAGCCTGGTAATAAACTTTCAGGAATATAGGGTGAAAGTGTTTGGTAACCTTAACTCATGTCACTGTTTTATAAGCTTATGTTCACACCATTTCGCAGAAATAACCCAGGGTGCTAATATCATACAAACTGCATAAATTAAACTACTGCGATAGGTGCCGGCCTTCTTGACAGCATCGACAGGATATTAGGGAAAGGTGCGATGCTGTGGAACTCACTCCAGTGACCTTTCCAGGTGTGTAAATTTCAAGTCCAACTACTGTAATTATACCTGATGGGTGAACAGATACTACACATGCAAGAATTGAATGCAAATAAAATCAATGTAGACTTTATAAAAATCCAATTCTTCATAGCATGTATTTTGCAGGAACAACAACAACAACAACAACAACAACAACAACAAAAACAGTTGAGCTTTCAGAATAAGACTGTGGAAAGAGGAACAAATTACTAGGACAAGGAAAGATGCGAGAGAGGACATTCTTGTCAATTTATTGGAATATGAAATCATTAGAGATAGCCAGCACATACCAAACACTGAGTATATGATGGTGACTACATTATTTTATACCATGGCAGCACATTGAGATTTCACTATTTTGCCCCCCCCCTTATTTTTTTGCACAAAACTTTATCTTTACCTCTCTGGGTCTTTTGCTCAGGTGAAATTGCCTTATCCTGTTCCTCTTTGAGTAGATTTTTTGACAGTTCATCTGACTTATAAGGCTTTCTTTTTTTTTTTTTTTTTTTTTTTGGTGGTACTGGGGTTCCTGGAAGCCCTTCTTCCTCCGAGCTACACTCCCAGACCTATTTTATATTTTTGAAACAGGGTCTCTTACGCCAGCGCGGCTGGCTTCGAACCTGCGCGACCCTCCTGTCTCCGCCTCCCAAGCGCGGGGATTACAAGCGTGCGCCACCACGCCCGGCTGACTTATAAGGCTTTCTAATGCCAAGTTACACTCTCAGCCCTATTTTATTATTTCTTAATTTTGAAACAGGGTCTTACTAAGTTGTGAGACTCACCTGGAAACTGAGATCTCCCTCTCTCAGCCTCCCCCAAGTACTTGGTTCACTAGTGTGAGCCACCATTCCTGGCTTGATTCCTGACTTTTTAAAGTACATTAGATTGACTGTGTTTTCTTACTCTTTACCAATATAAAAGACAAAATATAACTACATTATTTAACTTTAAAATAATCCTAGTTGGCAGCTATTATTAGCTCCATTTAAGAAGGGGAATGCAAACAGCAACCAAAAAGAACATACTAAAATAAAATCCTGAGCCATGCTTCTCCTCAGGTAAAACTCTATATGTCTAGGAATGCTTTACTTAAATGAAATGTCAAATTGTTTTAATTCTCTGTACAGTGAAAGGTAATTAAGGATGATGATAAAAATGTGTCGCCACAACACAACATCTCCTGATGCAGTTGGAAAGATAGATAGTAGAGTCATTCTACACACGGACCTGGAGGCTCAGAAGGGTTGTCCTGCCATGAACACTGAACCACCAGTACACTGAGCAGCCCATCTCAGAATCTACGAGCTCAAGCAGGATCCTCCTGGTGAGATTGGAAGGAAGAGTAGAATTTAAATGCAAAGATGCTTAGGTCTCAAACACATTTTATGTCATTTGAAAGAAACCTGTTGATATGGAAAATGAAGATGAGGCTTCTAAACATGTGGAAAAATCAAGAAATAAAAATTTACTATAATGTTACAGATATCTTAAGATACTTGAAAAGTAACCTACAAAAACAAATAATGATATGTTTCTGAGATAATACCAGAGACAGCATATATTGCTCCACTAATATAGAAAATAGGATTATGTTGAATGCGAGAGAAGCAAGGCCCAGGTGTAAAAAAATCACCAAAATATTGAATTTAAAGAAAGTTTACAACTTATTTTTTCTTTTATTTTCTCAGAAAATATAAGCTTCTTTTCTTTTCTTTTAAATCAGCAAGATTGTTGTACAATGTAATCCAACCAAAAGTCCTTTCATTCTAAACTATAAACATTTGTTTCCTGGGAAGGAAGTTTTATTCTTCACTTTTGTGTATTATGTCTATACACAACATACACACGATATTTCTGTTTGAATACGGTTGTAAAGAAAATATCTGTGTGTGAAACAGACAAAATCATATGTGCTTATAGAATTACAATGATTTTTCTTTAAAATTCCCTTGAGAATATTCGGATTTAAAATAATCAGATCATATAAAACAATTTATTAATATTTTTCTTAAAAGGCACAACAAAATAATGAAGGAATATTTTAAGTAATTGAGTAGCCAAACTTTTGGGAGACTTCATGTTTACCCCATGATATATTTTTCCTTATTCAACCAAATAATAATTAGATATTTAAAGTATATTTCAGGAATAAATACTAGTAACTGACTTGTGCTTTTCTTACGCTTTTACTTAGTTACTTTGGTTTTTTATTTTACCAGAAAAAATAAAAATGCAGTGGACTATAATTCCACAAAGACTGATATGACATAGTATTTCTGGAGCAAGCCATGAACTATGGCACCTAATATAAAAATAAGCAAAGAAATACATATTCATGGGATGCCCTTCTACTTGAGCACATTCTCGAGTCTATCTTCATTACAATCTGGTTATTTATAAGTAAAATATAATTTCTAAATGTATACTAGTATGACATTTTGTTGAAATCACCAACCTGAAACCACTCATAAAATGAATGATTTCAAACAAGAATATGAAACTGATAGAATAAAAATAGCTGAGAGACCTACATGGAGGTCAACCAAGTGTTCTAGACCAGCCAACTTCCTCTCAGGGGCAGGGCCTCATTGTCAGGAAGAGTAGGAACCCCCACCATCCAGATGGGGCACTAGGGCTTATGCGTAAGCCTGTCATTTTAGATTTTCTCTTTCACACACTATAGATTACCAGAAAGAATGGCATGTAGAATACATGTATGAGTATGTCTGTACGGAAAAATATACACTGCCATTGCTTACAGTTATTCTACTGTTCATATGTCCTAAACTTTAATGCACGCATGACTTGATACATTAATTTTGCCAGTTCACAGTAAATTACAACAAAACTGCTTGAAATTACTTTCTAATATTTTGTTAGCAAATCTTCCTACGGAAGAGACCGCTTTTGCTTGTTCTTATACTATATTTACATTAAATTTACATTAGATATTTATATTAGATTTACCTTAAGTTTGAGTGGAATTACTTTCAAGTATTCTTTATTTTGAAACAGGGTCTCACTAAGTTGCAGAGGGCCTCGCTAAGTAGTAGCTGAAGCTGTCTGCGAACCGCGATCCTCCGGTCTCAGCCTCCCGAATTCTGGGATTACAAGCGTGTGCCACCACGCCAGGCTTGCTTTCAAGTATTTATTTGACTAATATTTCTGTAGGAAAGATGACTGAGATGGTATATGTCATTCTCATATAGTATTCAGAAATTAGAGTTGAGAATAACCAGTTTATCAAAACGAATCACATTACTTTGCTTAAGCTTTCAGAAATTTGGCATAGTATATGCTTTAGGGGTAAAATTATTCAGAATGAGCTAATTTTTTGGCTGATTGAGAAAATGTAATGGAAGATAAGAGATGGAAAAGTAGAACGTATAGAAAAGAAAACAAATTGCAAATACATAAATAGAATATTAAAGATATTAAAAATTCCTCACTGAGCCTACGTGCAGACTAGATTATCCTAGGGAGAGTAGACAAATCAGAAATAATAGAAGAAGGAAGGGGAAAGAAAGATTTACTGTGGTGAGACAGAGAATGTCCAATGTTTAACTTTTACCATCTTTTCAATCCAAATTTAACTATGCTAAATATTCTACTTGGCTAACCATATCTCCTCTGGTCCTCTCTAACTTAACTTATTCCACATGGATGTCACATCCATTGCAGGATGAAAGACGGGATTACTGCGCAGAAGGCGTTGAGGTGAAGAGTCCTTGATGCCAAGTCAACTTTGGTAAACGCTGAGCCTGACTGTCTGAAATAAGAAGGAAGACTAAACATGAATTACAATCTGAGGACAAAACAAAGTGGCCCACTGGGAAAGCACGCCCGTTCTGTGGACAGCCTCACAAGACGAAGTGTAATCTCTAGTGAAGTGCAACCAGATGGCATCCTCCCATGGCATCCTGCAGCAACCACCAAATAGGGGTGCTTATAAGATTTCTGCTGTCGATTTGCAATCAGAATAATCTATTCAAAGTGCAAAATTTGAATTAACCTCTCTGACCAAAGGAAAGTAGATTGAATGTACTCTTGTTCTCAGAATACAGACCAAATTCCTATTGGTATCGAGCAGACCTTGCATGTATATAGATATTTTCATTTTTTCCTTAACATTCTTAACTTTGGTCCTTGTCAAAATCAAACTTTTATTGTGTATGCTTCCTTTTTCATAAAAACGTTGCATAGTTTAATCCAGGTGAATAGAACACTCTTCAAGATATTCTTTTTCTATTTAATTCCTGCAGTTGTTACACATCTTTTTTCTGTTTTGGTAGTATATTTACATTCCATATGTCTCAGGTAATGCATACATGAGCCATTTGTCACTAACTTGAGTAACCCAATTATTTTGTCCTATCACATAATTGTTTTATGAAATGTCTCATGCTTCAAGCCATTCAATGAACATTTCCTAGGTCTTTTATCCATAAATATATTTCCTGTTTCTTTTTTTTCTCTCTGATTTCTAGATCTAAAAAAATGTGTATATGTATGTGCACACAAATTTTTCCCCAATATGATGTATGAATGCAATACACCAATAAAAAATAAATAAAATTAAAAAAATTAAAAAGATGCCTGAAAAAATCCCTGGTGAATATTTTTCACCATAATATAAAAATTGGGAAACAAAAAGCAGAGATAGGACAATCTAAGAAAAGAAAGGAATAATATTTTAATGTTAAAACTGTAGCCAACCATGGTGTGCCATTATGCCTGAACTAAGAGGCAACCCTGGAATTTATATTCACATGAATTAAAGAACTCCTTTTTTTTACCTATAAACTTTGTTTAGTAATATCTCAGCAATTTGTAACTGAAAAGTTACTAGCAATATCAGAATTGGCACTGAAACAAACATGAAGGGATGTAATTTTTAATCTCTGTTATAGAATAATAATTCAGTTGCTTGAGCAATCCTCTATTGAACCTCTTGGGACAGAAAGCATGCACCTATTAAATTAAGAACTTTTTGAAAGTTGAAGAAAATAATTGAGATTTTGAAATAAGGCAGTTGCAACTTGGAGTATTCAGTAAGTTCTTAAAAACAAGTAATAGGTTTGTTTGGATACATCTTAAATGGAAGAGTGGAGAAGAAGCTTATGGACTTGATTAAACTAGAGACTATAACCTGGAAACCTAAGGTCTCTTGTGTCACAAGGCTGGCAGGCAATGGAGATATTATAATTGTTGGCAGTATTCAATTATAAGCCTTTAATTAAGGCAAGGAGCTTGGTTTGCTGCAACACGGTAGGGGAAAAGAAAAATTATGTCTAGTGTCATAGGGATTCTCAAGGTGATTCTCAGTGCTTCTGTGCTCAGAGATGTATTTATGGTGAACAGAATCCATAGGTGGGAGCCAGGAGTGGTGGTGCATACCTGGAATACCAGTTCCTGAGAGGTTGAGATAGAAGGATCCCAGGTTGGAAGCCAGGCTCAGCAACTTAGGGAAATCCTCATCAAATTATTGAAACTTTGTCTCACAAAAAAGGGGGATCTGGAGAAGTAGCTTGGGAGTAGATCACCCCTGGGCTCAATCCTCAACACCAAAAGAGAAAAAAAAATGAAAATGATAAAAAACAATTTGAAAGAGATAGAGGTAAAGCCATCCTAGGTCTAATTCCACACACGTACATAAACACATGCACACACACACCACATACAATCCAAAGAAAGCCAGTCAACATAACTCAAAGCTAAATATTATGGGAGGATGAACGCCACATGCCGAAGTGAAGTGCTGGCTGTGGTAAGAGAGAGCGCAAGTGCATACGATCGAGTTTTCTGTGTCTTTCATAGACCACCCATATTATATTCCCTATGCTACCTGCATTACCCATTCTTAGATGTCATATTGCTTTGGCGGGTCCTGATTCATCGTTCCAATGCCCTGCTTTAAGAGGGACTGCCTTCCCAGGAGCTTCCCATGCTGCCCCAGAGGCACATCCTCTGAGCACTATCACTGTGTCTTTTCCTCCAATCTCAAGACACTTGTCTTTCCATTGACTTGCACTAATCAGCAAAGCCACTGTGGGCTTCCAAGCAATTCTATGTCTAAGAAGTCTCGCTCTCAGTGCTATCTGGGTTCCTCCACAAGCAGGATAGACTTGCTGCCTTCACTGTGTTTCACTCCAGTCTGAAAAGTGATGATCTCAGGTGACGCCTTCAGGGATTGCAGCTATCTCTACCCATGTGGTTAAGGCTAGTCATGTGTTTTATGTGATTCTCCTTGTTTTCGTTATTTTTCTACATGGTTCTAAAAAAGTAACAGAGCAAATTTTGTATAGGATGCTAACATTAAATACATAGAAAAGTGGAAGTGCCCTTATGCCATTGGTACTTGCGTTGGGTTCTTTAAATCATTTTATATGTTTATTTGAAAAATGTATAGCCATTTACTCTAAATTAAGATTTTCTCAAATTTTAAGGATCTGTGTGAAGCTTCATGATTCTTTTGCTGCTATTTATTCAAGTGGATCATTCTATATTTTATCACCACTATGAAAAAATCTTTGAGTCAATAAAACTTATATTTAAATTCTAACTATTATAAAAATTATTTATTTATTTATTTATTTATTTATTTATTTATTTATTTGGTGGTACTGGGGTTCCTGGAAGCCCGTCTACCTCCGGGCTACACTCCCAGAGCTATTTTATAGGTTTGATTTGGAAACAGGGGTCTCTTAAGCCAGCGCGGTTGGCTTCGAACCTGCGCGGTCCTCCTGTTTCAGCCTCCCAAGCACGGGGATTACAAGCGTGCACCACCATGCCCGGCTTATAAAAACTTTTTAAATTTATCTCTTTGCATTAAGCAGGATAGCGCTTCAAACGGTGTTAGGATACGTATAATTTGCTTTCTTGTCACATTTACTGAAGGTACTACATTTTACACTCCACCTGAAACCTGTTTGTAACTTTTTCTGGCTAGTTTTGTTCACCAAATATCAAAAGTACTTGAAAATAATAAATGAGTAAATGAATATTATGTTTTGCACAAATTATTCAAAATGAGATCAGAGGTTTTTATTTTATTTTATTTTATTTTATTTTATTTTATTTTATTTTATTTTATTTGCAGTACTGGGGATGGAACCCAGGGGCATTCTACCTCCGAGCCACACTCCCAGCCCTCTTTTTCAGTCTTTTTTTTTTCTTGAAACTGGATCTCACTGAGTTACAAAGGGCCTCGCTATGTAGCTGAGGCTGTCTGCGAACTAAGATGCTCCAGTCTCAACCCCCTGATGCTGGGATTATAAGCGTGCGCCACCACACCTGGCTTTGGTCTCTTTTTAATTAAACACATTACAGGCAGAATTTTAAAATAACAAGAATTTTTAAAATGTTTCCCATTCCTGATTTATTATAGGCATTCCTGATTTATACAAATATTCCATATTTCTCTGAAAAACTGAATATTAATTCAATTTTTTGAATTAATTAATTCAATTAATTGAAATTGAACTCCCTCTGAAAGAAATAATGTCTCAAAAGGTGATTCTCCATTCCTTCTGAACACAATCCTAGTACGATCAGCATTAGCAGTGGAGAGCTGTAGGCAAACGTCACTTCATATCAAATGCAGCATCAAAATAAAATGTGCCCCCGCAGACCTCGAAGCAAACCCACAAAGGTGAGGTCACTGCCAAACTTGCCCTTAGGTGGCTTCTGTTGATGCTGTGCCCATGAATTTGAGGATAAGCTTCCTTGTTAGCTTATCATAATGCATCAGGAAAATTATGCATCACAAAGATAACAAAAGTAGACAAAGTACATCATCAAGGAAATGGCACAGTAGATCTATAATAATTATTCAAAGGCATAATTATAGATGCACCTACTATTTGCAAGTATAAGACTATACAAGGTAAGAAAAAATAAGTGGTTTAGTGCCACTTACTTTTAGTTTTTCTAATTAAAACTTCATATCCTCTGCATTCTTTAACTCAAAGAAATTTTCTGGCAGTTTGTTAGTCAATTAGTAATCCAAAATGCCAGGTATAGTGGTGCATACTTGTAATACCAGCATGTGGGTGCCTGAGATAGGAGGATCATAGGTTCTCAGACAGCCTTAACTGTTTACTGAAGTCCTTTGAAACTCGACAAAAATAAAAAACAGAGCTGGGAGCGTAGCTTGAAGGGAGAATGCCCCGGGGTTCTAACCCCAGTACCAAAAAATAGATGAATAAGTAATCCAAGATGATGAGAGTTGATTCTACTATGCTGTAAATAATTAGTCTTTACTTGAGCTACCGAAAACTTTCTTTGAACACATCAGAAGAGACCTAGTTTCATTGCATCTGTGAAGATTTCTTAGACATCTGATGACTTGGTGTCTAACTGTAGTGAGGAGAGAATAATCAATGAAAAAAAATCCTAATTACTCTGGGCACTTTGTGTTTCGTTCTGAATTGTGCAATTTTCAAAGGGGGACAAATTGTATTCGGGCCACCTGCAGTGGGACAAGATTGTTTTAATAAAATAAAGATGCAGCGTGATCTTTGCCAGAGATCATTACACTGATGTGAAAGTGTTATGTATTTTCGGGGCTTAATTCACTGCTTGAGATAAAGGAAAGGCTCAATAAACATTTGTCTAAGAACACACAGACAAATAAAGGAGTTCATTGTGTCCAAGGGCCTATACTGTCAGTATTTCTGTTTCTCAAGTTTTGTTGGAGCTCCAATGTACTTTAAATAGTAGAAATGGTTTAGATTACTTTATCCCAGCATGACCTATTTGCTCTGTTGCTTCCTAGCCATTTTAATTGAGGCTAAAAACTTCAAATTGGATTCCAATGTGTCCTTTGCTAACTTACTACTTTCCTAGACAAGCCATACCGCCATTGTTTTTGCATTCCGATGCAATCCATTATTATCACTTGGCTAAGCAAACACAGCTGGGTAGTAATGAACGGAGTTTCTACATTTGTGTGTAAACTTAGCGGTAATGCCGCTCTATCGTTCATTTTCTAAGACAGAGAGGAGCCATATAACAATTCTACCCTCTCTTCCAGCATCACAAAAGGTCTAAATGTTCTACTGCTGTAGCAAGGACAATGTCATCAGCAATCCTTTATTTTTATCATTGCATTTAAAATAATATATTAGATAAAGAGATACATGAGTTTAACATAGTCACTTCATTATTTTTGCACCTAATTTACGCTAGCATAAAACTGACTTTGCTTTCAACTTAGAAAGTACATTTTGGATAGTCATTGGAAATTCTACTATTGAAATGCACGAGTCCTTGTTAGTTGTTGTCTGAGTTTTATATCTAGTCATAATTTTAATGTAAAAACTGATTGACTATGAAGGCCAAGGTTCAATTTAAACGTCTAGGTTTCAGATCCACTTATCCACTTCAATGTCATTCCCATGTGTGTTTGTTTAAATTCTATTAATGGGATATAAAAGAGGCTTCAGGGAGTATGGGAGACACTTCAGTGAAGCAAGGGAAGTGGTTTGGGAATGGTTAGGGAGGGAGAGGGAGAATTAATGAAGGCGACAACTTCCACTGACACGTACAAATATGAGAACACCATTGCCAATTTCAGTATCTTGTAGGGGAACGGGGAAGGAGGCAAGAGAAAATTCAACTCACCACATCCTCTGCATGTATGCCGCTATCACTATGAATTACATTATTATGTGAGACTGTAATGCAACAATAAAAATATAAAAAATAAATTCCGATGGCTTTGACTGTTGCAATCATCTTAATGCAAACACCCAGAGCATGGAGTCTTCTGGTTATCACATGATGTCTTATTCATTGTAGACTTTGCCAGAAAACCGCAGTTAAATTTTAAAAATAAATCTTGCCAATTAAAAATCACCAGCCATTAGCTACAGCAAGACACAAGGTGCAGGTGCCGTGATTTTTATGCTTTGTTATAAATTAAATGCTGTTTCACCCCACCGAGCTCCCTGTCTGAAGTTTCTAACATTGTAAGCAATTAAGTTTGCATGCTCAGTTAATACTGGCACCTGGGAACCTGATAATTTGCATGTACACAAAGCTCAGGCTTCCATTTACAAACCATCATTCTGCACAAATAAATCTGCAATAACCAAAAGTCCATGAGCTATACAGTAGCCCCACAAAAACAGGCCTACAACATCCTGTCTTCTGGCTTCTCAATAGGCAGTTGTCAGAACCGTTATCTATTAAACAAAAACCATAAATTTTTTGCCAGGAAAATTCTTTGGGGAACACCCCAAAGATTCAGAAACAGTAATTGGTTCATTTTGGCTAATTCCTGAGCTTTCTTCCTTTTTTCTGTTTAGAATGTGGAGGTTTGGGAAGCCAGCTTTCTGTAGTTTTGAAAGAAGCATTCTTTCCTAGCACAATAAACAGAGAAAACAAAGCTCATAAAAAAGTCTAGCTAACAATTAATACCAATTTAGTGCTACGATATTTTTGGTCCTCTAATCATTTAAATGAACTGAAGGCCGGCTTGCTGATTTTACCCTCATTTTTCAATGTCCTTAAATTTTGTTTTACAAAATTTAACCACTCGCTTATTATACCTTCTCTATGTTGTCAAATTGTATAGATATAAGAATTGTTAGTACTATACTTTAATAAAGTGTGTCTCTTTTAGTGCGATGAATTGTGCTAATTTGTATGATCCTTTAAACTGTGTTATATAACCTCCTTTTTCATAAGTCCTTCATTAAATTTTGCCTTTATCATTCTTCACCTTCTTTGAACAGCTTAATTTTGTACCATGAAAGCAAACCTTAAAGGTCACCTCTAAATAAGGTTTCCTGTTACTCATACCTCTAATTATTGCATGGAATAGAAAAGTAGAGGGATTGTCAGCAGGAAAAAAATGATGAATTCAGTGAAGAATGAATTAAAAGTCTAGTTTAAATGAAATAACTTTGAAATCTATAAAATCCTTAACTCTGTGAAAGTAAATAAGTAAAAATGCTGGCATATAATAATAAATAATAAAGCAGTGATGCATACATATTTTTGAGACATGTACTCTACTTTTATTACAAATGTCACATTAGCCTGTATATGAAATTAAATTTTATTTATTTATTTGTTTATATATTTAGTGGTACTTGGGACTGTATTTAGGGTCATTCCACTTCCAAGCTATATCCTATGCATTATTATTATTATTATTTTATTATTATTATTATTATTATTATTATTATTATTTTGTTTCTGGTACTGGGGATTGAACCTAGGGACAGTCTATCTCTGAGCTACAACCCCAGCGATTTTTTTTTTAGAAACATGCTCTCAGCAAGTTGCTGGGACTGTCCTTGAACTCACATCAACCTAGTGAAAACTTGCTTCCAAATATATGAAAGATTTTATTGATGGCTATTTATTACATTAAATGAGAGAGAGAGCTTCTCAGACAGAACTCAGTTTTCATTCAACTAAGAAGAGACAAAAGGCTGGAGAATTCTCAAGAGCTGGGATAAAGTTGGAAGGGCCACAGGTCATTCGTTTGCCAATTAGTATCGATTAAATGTAACCTCCTACCCAGACATGGTGGTACACACTTGTAATCTCAGTAGTTGGGAGGCTTGGACTGGAGAATTGCAGGCTCTAGGTTATCCGTGGCCACTTAGTGAGGACCTCAGCAATATGGTGAAACACTATTTCAAAAATAAATAATGAAAAGATCTTGGAGTGTACAACAGAAGACAGAAAAGAGGCTTTTAAAAATATTTACATCTCAATGAGTAAATGAAAATATTTTAAATGACAAGTTTTCTGTATTAAATGCTCTAAGAAAAGGGAAATCAAGGGCCTTGGTTAGGGACAAACTATATGAATTTAGTCTAACTGAGGAAAATGTGAAGTTCATTTCTTCAGCAGAATTGATCATGGATACGGGAATTCCCTATTCCATTTTGCTTACTGACTTAGATTACTTATTGGTATAGACTTCATTAGCAGTAAGACAATGGAGACTTCTCAGGCCCACTTGGAAGCTCTTGTTGGCTCTGAAGAACACTCTCCTGCTGCTCCTCTGTCTAAAACGGTGTTCTTTTCTTTTCTGTAATTCCGTGTGTGTGTGTGTGTGTGTGTGTGTGTGTGTGTGTGTGTGTGTGTGGTATTGGGGTTCCTGGAAGCCCGTCTACCTCCGTGCTACACTCCCAGACTTATTTTTATATTTTTATTTGGAAACAGGGTCTCTTAAGCCAGCGAGGCTGGCTTCGAACCTGTGTGATCCTCATGTCTCCGCCTCACAAGCATGGGGATTACAAGCGTGCACCACCACGCCCAGCAGTTTCTGTTACTCTTAGCTGTCTCCAAATGACTTCAAGGCCTTGATACTCCCTCTGAATTAAGATATAATTATCTTCCCTCAGGATTAAAACAGGCTTAACTTCACTTTTGTTTAATATACTTGTGTTTTTTGTTTTGGGGTGTGTGTGTGTGTGTGTGTGTGTGTGTGTGTGTGTGTGTGTGTTATGGTATTGAGAAGCGAATCCAGAAATATTCTACCCTCAAGATATACCTCCACCCTGATTTTATTTTTTATTTGGAAACAAGGTTTCCTTAGGTTTCTGAGAGCCTCACTGAGTTGCTGAGGCAGGCTTTGAACCTGCCTCAGTCTCCCAAGTTCTAGGATTATAGGCATGTGCCACTATACTTGGCTTAATGCACTTTTTGAATTAGTGAACCTATTAAATAAATTCCTAAGCAATTATTCTTTTACGTAGATTTGTAGAATGTGGAATCAGATTTTGCTCAAAAGGAGAAGCCAGATGAACAAATAAGGCAACCTAACTGAAGGAGATAGGAGGGAGGAAGAGGAAAATTCCCTAATGCACATGATGTACAGTCACGAACATATCAAAGCCAATCACTAAGCCAAACATGAGAAGGAGGAGGGGGCAGGGAATGGGTTGGAAATTGGGGAAGGGCTAAATGAGTAATGTGTGCATGTATGCCTCTACTGTCTTACACACCATTAAAATGTATGACTACAATGCACCAATAAATATATTTTAAAAAAATCTAACTCCAAAATTTCCAATTAAAAGTTCTGCCGGGCGTGGTGGCGCATGCTTGTAATCCCCGCGCTTGGGAGGCGGAGACAGGAGGATTGCGCAGGTTCAAAGCCAGCCGCGCGCGCTGGCTTAGGAGACCCTGTTTCTAAATAAAAATATAAAAATAGGTCTGGGAGTGTAGCCCAGAGGTAAAAGGGCTTCCAGGAACCCCAGTACCACCAAAAATAAATAAATAAATAAATAAATAAATAAATAAATAAATAAATAAATAAAAGTTCTCAGAATTATGCTACAGTTAACATTTATTCATGAGTTGCTATTTTCAAAAATAAGCAATTTGAAATGTGTCATAATAAATATATTAATACAATTTGATTTCACAAACATGAATTGAAAAACAATGCCTGATAACTTCTATAACAAACACGGAAAGGATGACAAATACACTTTTGTGGCTGTGGACTATAATGAAATGACCTAAAAGTTAAGCATGAAGATAAAGTCATGGTTTCCTGAATATGTTTTCACTGAAAACTAAGCTAAGCCATTTTTGAAGCTACTTGCTATGAAATATGAAGGTCACACTGTTATATATTATAAAGCATTTTTACTTTATTCTTTGTTAAACACTGTACTATCTTTCCCAGCTTCTGGAGGCCTCCGGAGTCCCAAGAATGAGTCCAAATAACTTAGTTATTGAGTGAAAGTGGGGAGAAATGCTATCCCACCAAACTTGAAGAGACTTTGATAGGAGTGAGAAAAAAGTATGGTAAACCACTGAGATTTTTGGTATGGTTATCACTGCAATTTTATATGATTCACATAAAGAGTAAAACTTAGTAAAATTAGTTTTCAAATACCCTTTGGTTTATTTTCATTGCATATTATTTATATGACAGGAGCTGACTAGCAATTTTAAACGGTTTTGTCATGCTTTCTAAGAGTTCTGTTACTTATCAATGGAAACATGGATATTTTAAAGCATTTACTTGAAAGGTAAATATACAGATTTCAAAGTTTATGTTTTGTTAAGAAAAGTAAAATCTTTGCCTGGATATAGAGTCCTCTCCTTCCTACATATGATACCAGACTTTTGGAGAGATAGGTATAAAACTTTCCTGAAATATATGATTTGAAACATATTTATGTCTCAGAAGTATATTTGATCACAGCCTCAATGTTTTATACTAAACCCTGGTATGGGACATTCTAAGAACAAGAGTAAACTAATCTACCTCCACAATAGTAAAAATAACATTAGTAAGTTTTAAGGTTATAAAGTACATGATCTATACTCACATAAGTAGCTCAAGTAAGAGCCAGATGAAATTAGTTTCATCTATAAGAATATTGATGAATTTTCTGGGGGAAACTTTATTTATTTATTTATTTATTATTATTATTATTATTTTTGGGTGGTACTGGGGGTGGAACCCAGGGGCTTTCTACCTCTTGGCTATACTCCCAGACCCATTTTATATTTTATTTGGAAACAGGGTCTCACTAAGTTGCCGAGAGCCTCACTAAGTAGCTGAGGCTGGCTTTGAACCTGTGTGATCCTCCTGTCTCAGCTTCCCAAGCGCAGAGATTACAAGCGTGTGCCACCACGCCCGACTTGGGAGAACTATAAATTGGTTTTTGCTTTATTGATATGGAATAGTTATTTGAGGTGACAGTTCTAGAGTCAGATATTAACCTAAAGTTAACAGCAGTAACATATTTGTCTTCTTTCCACAATACATGTGTTTACATAAAAGTTAATTCAACTGACTTTATTCCTTCTCTATTTTAATTACACATAGTATGTTGCTTCACAGTAGTCCACTAAACATACAAACAAGCCATGTTAGTAACAAAGAGTTCCATGTCTGTTTCTCCTTTAAAATTTGAACCATCAACTAGAAAATTCTTAGGAAGAAAACCCAAGTTTTCTATAATGATGAGAAGGTGGTATGAACGAGGTCACAAGCATAGCCACTCTCTTTTAATGAACCATTCTCATGACAAATGTCCTCCTTGACTGTACCCTTAGGTAAAATGTAAGTTAGGGAAAGATAAATTTAGAGAAAAAAGTGCAACATTGTTTAATATAACACATCAAAGCACTATATGTTATAAATTAAAAATAAAAGACAGTTCAAATATGTATATGCGTGAAAAGAAAGAAGGACCCATTGCTCTGTCACATAACATTTAGAAATAAGTGTTAGCCAGTTATGGTGCCACATGCTTGCAATCCCAGTACTTGGAAGGCTTAGAAAGAAGGATCACTGGCTCTAACCTAGCCTCAGTTACTAAGTGAGGCTTCCAGCAATTTACGGAGGTACTGTTTCCAAATAAAAAATAAAATATGTTGGAGGGTATACACTGGAGGTAGATGGTTCCTGGGTTCCATTCCCAGTACTATACAAACACACATCCTTAGATCTGCCCCATGATGAGGGTCTTTTCATTCAGTCTTAGATTTTCTGTCCTCTCTGTCTCTCCACAGAAGTCAGACCTGGAATTTGGTATGAAGGATCTTTTTTGGGTTTTTCCACCTTCAAACTTCACAGATGTTCTCAATCTATTCCCCAAGCATCTGGCCTCCTCTCCCCATCTCTATCTTGACTGAACTAATACCATGTCTATTTTAAAATCAATTTACTTGGACTCTGAAGGGGGTCGGGGGTCTTCGGGAACAATGAAGGGGGTCGGCGCAGGAAAGACCCAAGGCCAGCCGTCGGAGATAAGCAAGCAAGCAAGCAAAAGCTTTATTAAGACAGCCCAGCTCCCTTTTATATCAGGCAGCTGGGAAGAGCGGGCTTCCGCTCACAGCAGAAGATCGCACAAAGTATGGGGCGTTTACTGATTGGGTGGCTCATACCCCAGCGGGTGTGTTATCAGGGGACTGGTTGTTGGGCATCCCTGGGCCCCTTTGGCAAGCTATGAGGTAATCAGCACAATCCGGAAGAGAAGCCAGAGAGGCACCATCTTTGGCATGACTGGGCTGCGTATCCTAAGAGCCTCAAAAGTAATTTTGAGTGTGGAATGAAATGCTAATGAAATAGTGACAAGTGCTAAACACAAGTTGTAAATACTTTCATTTTTGGCTCTAAGTATGAATTAAAGGTCACAGACAGACTGTATTATTTTTTGAAGAGAGAGTCAGCATGGAGAAAGGAAAATCTGTGTAGTAAACACATCTTGCACTATATATTACCTTCTTTTGTTGTTGTTATGAGAGTTTAAACTTTAAGCATCTTGACTTAGAATCTACCTCGGTCAATCTTCATCTTTCCGGTAGTAATAAATGCTGTTCTTCTAGTGTGTGATGATTATCCTTTATCAATGCAGGTAAGAAACTGTGAGGTCAAAGCCAACAGGAAACAATTTGTACCTTTGAGAAATTATTTGGAGGTGAAGTAGTATTGTATGGTAGCAAAGAAACTTAAAATGTCTTGCTTATTTGAGTTTCTTAAGCAAGACATTTTAAAAGGCCTAGGACAAAAATACATAGACCTAGCTGTATATTAAAAGTAGAACCTCTCAGCCGGGCATGGTGGCACACGCTTGTAATCCCAGCATTCGGGAGGCTGAGACCTGAGGATCGCGGTTCGCGGACAGCCTCAGCCACTTAGTGAGGCCTTCTGCAACTCAGAGAGATCCAGTTTCAAAATAAAGAATAAAAAATAGGGCAGGAGGTGTAGCTCGGAGGTCGAATGCCCCTGGGTTCCACCCCCAGAACCGGAAAAAAAAAAAAATAGAACCTCTCTAAAGCACACAATGTACTTAAACAAACATATCAAAGTCAATCATTAAGCCAAGCATTTGATGGAGGAATGGCAAAGGAATGGGGTGGGATTGTGTAAGGGCTAATTGGGTGAGCTGTGCATGTATGTCTCCACCATCTTTTATCCCATTAAGATGTATGAATACAATGCACTAATAAAAAATTTAAAAAGATAGCCTGGCGTCGTGATGCATGCTTGTAATCCCTGCACTTGGGAGGCTGAGATAGGAGGATTGTGCAGGTTCGAAGCCAGCCTCAGCTGACTTAAGAGACCCTATTTCCAAATACAATATAAAATAGGTCTGGGAGTGTAGCCCGGAAGTAGAAGGCTCCTAGGTTCCATCCCCAGTACCACACAAAAAAAAATTAAAAAATAAATACAACCTGGTCTAATTATAATATTTGCATGGCGAGCAGAAAAGATGCTCTATCTTATGTCTTCAATAAATTTATTTTTCATTTAAAAAGAAGGGAAATTTTATTGTAAAGCAATACAAATGTACTGAATTTCTCTGAAAGAATTCTCAGTATGAACAATCTTTCAGTATGAACAATCTAACAAAAGTTTTACTCCTCCACAAAGTTGTTTGCAGAAGGCAGATAGCCAATGATAGATTGGGTTAGGCTCAGACAAGCTGCACACAGAAGATCCAATCAAGATGAGAAAAACAGTGGGATGGAGACTCAGGGCACTGCACTTCTTTACATCATGGGAATTAAATTATTCCTAGCTGTATCGCAACAGATATCTCTGTGAAGAAAAAAAAAAAACATCTTTCTTGTTAATGCCACCTATGATTGTTCAGACTATTTTAAACCTCTCAAGAGTTAAAAAAAAAAAAAGATAAATTTAGGTAAGCTTTCAAAGTGGCCATATTTTATCCTTAAATAAAAACCTTGACTTAATTATATGAAACCTGTAAGAATTTTCTATGTATACACATTGTGCAATTAGGTTTTGTATGTCCACCATAGAGTCCAAGTCTTACATATCATATGGGTAGTTTTAGCATAAACACATGGGTGCATATGTTTGCATCATACATAGGATACACGATCCCCTCAAACAAATATACATTTGTATATAGACACTTTCAAATTTTGCATAAATAGTCTTTGCATTGTTTCTCCATGTCATTCCAGTTTGTAAACCCTCTTGGTAAAAGTATAATCTTCAAACTGAGCGATGTTAGCTTTTTCTTTGTTGACTCGATTCTGTTTTATAGGGACTAGAAGTCAAGGAGAAGAAAGCAGCCAGATGGAAGCTGAATGCCTTGAGCCCACTGGCACCGAAGAAGTCAGATTTAAACGTCTCTAGATACGGTCACTGCGTGTTCCCACACGTATTTATTCTCCATCAAGCAAGAGGTACTTATTGCTTAAGAATATTTTTTAATCAGGACATAACGTAAGAGAGCTAATTCAGTCATCTGTATTCTTTAAAGACAAACATATCTTCATGTTTTAAGGTTAAAATCATTCAAACTTATTTTGAAAAAGTTGATCCAAACAATATTTTTCTGGGGCATTGAAGAATGGTTACACTTTTAAAAAAATCATCTTAGAATCACGTTGCTTTAGTTTTTAAATTATCAGATATTTGATACATAAAAAGGTACCTTTTTGTATCAGAAATAGATGAGTGGTATGTAATATAGACTAGGGTAATGACTGAGAAATCAGTAATTCCCTGTTCCTGCTCCAGATACTTTTGGTTTAGCAAATTTATTTTACATGTGCATGGAATCCTGTGTTTGCCAACTAGTTAGAATTAAATATATAACACTGATGAGGGAGTTGTGAGGTTCATGGAATTAAATGTATAATGATAATGTGAGAAACATTAAAGTTAGGCTAACTAATTTGTGATATTCCTTCCAAATCTAAGACTACAAATTTTATCTTATAGGTGAAACAGATGTTTTGTGTTAGCTTAATGTAAACTCAGGAATACAAAACTGTGATGTTCTTTAAAAGATAAGAATGTAAAAATATGAAAATGTACCAAATTTAATGAAAGTTTGGGAGTAATATAATAAATTATAACATTCTCTTATTTTTTAGATAATATTCTTTTACTGTATAAAACTAAGCCAACCACTGTGGTGCCTACCTGTAAGCCAGGTACTCAGGAAGCTGGCATAGGAAGATTGAAAGTTCAAGGAAAGCCCCAGTAACATAGTGAAACTCTTAGAAACCCAGGGAGGCTCTTGTTTCAAAAATAAAAATATAATAACAATGAAAAGAGGTGCAGTGCAAGTCAGAGGTAGAATACTCCTGAAATCAATTCCTAGTAACATCAAAGGGGCAAAAATAGTATTAACCAGTTAAAATCCTCTCATATCCATAAAACATCAGTGAGTATTTGTATGGTTGGTTGATTGTTTTATTTTGTAGTACTGGAGATTGAACCAAGAAACATTCCACCACTGAACTGTATCTTCAACCATTTTTTTTTTTAATTTTTATTTTGTAACAGGGACTCACTCACTATCATGCCCAGGCTGGTCTAGAAATTGTGATCCTCTTGGCTCAGCCTCCGAAGTAGCTAGGAATTTCAGGTGAGTGCGTTGGCACCCACCTTCATGATAACTTTTACATAATGATAAGTAATTTGTGTTCTAATCAAGCCTAGTGACATCAGTAGTCAGAATCTTACTGATATCGCTGTGTTAGTCAATTTTTCATTCCTATTTGAAAATACCTGAGATAATTAGTTTATTAGGAGAAGGGTTATTCTGGCTCACACTTTTGGAGTTTTCAGTTCAGGATCAGACAGACTATTCCTCTTGGTCCCTGGAGCATAGGCTGAATGGCAATGTGGAGAATATTTGATGGACCAATGGCTCACCTCATGCCCTGGAAACAAATAGAAAAAAGGGGCTGGAGTCTCATTATATCCTTCAAGGGTATAACATCAATGACCTGAAGAAATCACACAAAGCCTCACCTTTGAAAGGTTCTGCTACCTCACAGTAGTGGCACCTTGGGCATTTGTCCTCTGTGTGTGTGTGGGTGTAATACTGGGAATCAAGCCTATGGTCACTATACCTTCATCCCTATTTAATTAAATTAATATTTATTTATTTATTTATTTATTTATTTATTTATTTATTGGTGGTACTGGGGCTTCTGGGAACCTTTCTACCTCCGAGTTACACTTCCAGATACCTATTTCTTATATTTTTATTTGGAAACAGGGTCTCTTAAGGCAGCTAGGCTGCCTTCGAACCTCCACGATCCTCCTGTCTCCACTTCCCAAGTGCGGGGATTACAAGCGTGCGCCACCACTCCCGGCTTAATTTAATTTCTGAAACAAGTTCTTACTAAGTTTCTGAGTGCTTTGCTAAGCTGCTGAAGCTAGCCTTGAATTTGCAATTTGCCTTTCTCAGCCTCTAAAGTACTGGGATTATAGGTCTGTGCCACCACGCCTGGCTGGGGTCAGTCCTTTAACACATGAGCATTTGAGGGACTATCGAGACCTAATCTGCAACAATCAGTCAGTGACAATCAGTTTAGCAGACCTGAGCAAAACATTCATGTAATCTAAAAGTACGGGAGGATGAGCTAGGAGAATCGGTTGGAGGCCAGCCTCCGCAACTTAGTGAGACTCTCAAAAACCATGAAGTCTTTGTTTCCAAATACAATTTTAAAAGGCATTAGGGTACAGTTAAAAGATAGAATGCCCTAGGTTTAATCCCCAGTACCACAAATAAATTAAAAAAACAGTATAACAAACTTTGTTTTCTGCATTTCTTAAAATAAATTCATGTAACTTTAGATCAATTTTTGTTGAATTTTTAAAAAAAATTTTTGGTGCACTGTATTCATACATCATAGTGGGATACAAAAAAAATTTTGTAGACATACATGCACACATGGCCCAGTCAGCCCCGACCCGATCCCCACCCCATTCCCTCCCCATCCCTCCTTCCCATGCTTGGCTTAGTGGTTGACATCTAGTAGTATAGCAATTTATCCAAAATTAAAAATGATAATCTCACATAACAGTTTTATTTGTCTGATACCAAGCTTTTGATAACTTAAAGATAACATTTCAATATTTCTTTTTGCTTTCTTTCTTACCAGAGAATATATTTTTTTTTAGGTGAGACTATCATATATTTATATATTTATTTTCAGAAAAAAATCTATCCTAATATGGAATATGGACTCTAGATACCCAAAACGATCTCGAAAAAGAACAAAGCTAGAAGATATATATTTTCTGATTTCAAACCATATAAAGGTACAATAATTGAAACAGTGTAGTACTGTTCTAAAGGCAGATATATAAACCATTGGAGTTAAATAAAAGCCTAGAGCTAATTTGTTGTATTTTAAGTCCCCAAATTACAACACATATGACAATATTATAGTGATCTTAAAATGTAAAAGACAGAAGACAAAGTATAATGATTTTTGTGCTCTATGTCAACACATGGAATGTGTGTTATTTGGAAATCATGCTAACAAAAGATACTGTAAATAATTATACAGGTGAGTATTATAGGTGATTTTCTTTGCCAGGCCATCTCCACCTATTATGACTCAGTATCCCTTTCTCATGCATTAGCCATGTACTGTACTCTGAGAAGTTCTAATATATCATCAAAACTTAGAAAATATTCAAAGAAATTATAACTATTTTTGTCTCAAAGACAAACTCCTGACCTGAATGGCAATAATACCCAACCTCCCACAGTCTAGGGAACTAAGCACCAAAAAAGATAGTGGGGGAAGTGCAGGACATAATATCACAATAAGAGTTATTGCAGCTCACAGGTGAGCATGGTGTCCTGAGTTTAGAATGCTGATAATAAAAATAACACTAGTGGTCTGGATTTGGGATGCCCACTTAGCCTCACAGAAACAGGGCACCAATGTTGGAAGCAGGGCTTGGTTGCTAAGGAACGGTCCCTTGGTGAGTATAGATGGATCCTCCTCCCTCATCCCTCTCTTGTTTTTGGCCTCCAAGGTGATAGAGTGCAGCCTATTATCTCCTCTCTTCTCCCTATCACCATGCTTTGGATTCCCAGTTGCTGGGCTTCACGTGGACTGAACCTGAAGCTGTGAGAAAAGAAATCTTCTTCGCTCCAAGATATGTGGTCTGGTCTTTGGATTATAGCAATGAGAATTCAGACAAATACAAACACCTATCATGTTTGGAGCATTTGCTTTATACTAGGCTTCAAACCAATCATTTGTTGGATGACTTTTAGAGGTTAGCAATGTCAGAACATGACACACACCTCTTCTCTGACTCTAATGAGTCACTTTCAGCTATTATGCTATATTAAATACATTTGACTATATTCTTGTCCTTACAATTGAGGAAAACTTGTCAGAAATTAATAGTCATGTTTTGTATCCTTAAAGGAGACTTGAATAGGTATGACAACAGAATTGGTAATCATTTATCCAACAATGATTTTAACTCTAATAGGAATAAAGAAAAGGAATAAGTCAGCATGGTGGTGCATGCTTGTAATCCCAGTGTTCGCGAGGCAGAGACTGGATGGTTCAGGGACAGCCTCAGCTACTTAGTGAGGCCTTCCACAACTTAGTGTGACCCTGTTTCAAAAAAAATTAAAGCCTAAAAAATACAGCTGGGAGTGCAGCTTGGAGGTAGAATGCCCCTGGGTTCCATTCCTGCTACCACACGAAAAAAGAAATGTAATAAAAAGATTCCTTTTGTAATTTATTTCATACATAACACAATCATGTGTTTTCTAACATGATGTAAATAGCATGCTAAATAAACCTCCTGTAAATAAAAATAAAATCAACAGAATGATAACAAATTTAAACATAATAAGCATTTTAGGCTGAGGACATAACAGGTGATACCAAGTTATGGGAAGGAAAATGTGAACCAGAAGAGATGACGTTGATGATGATGATGGTGATGACGATGGTGATGATGATGATGGCAGTGGTGGTGATGATGATGATGATTTTACTGTACTATGGATGGAACCCAGGGGCATTCTACTTCCAAGCTGCACTCCCAGCCGTATTTTTTAGGCTTTTATTTTTTATTTTTTTGAAACAGGGTCACACTAAGTTGTGAAGGGCCTCACTAAGTAGCTGAGGCTGTCCCTGAACTGAGATCCTCCAGTCTCTGCCTCCCAAACACTGGGGTTACAAGTGTGTATCACCATGCCTAACTAGAAGAGATTGATTACTAAGAAATCTACAAAGAAAAATAGGAGGTTATATTTAGTGTGGACATAATCTTCAGTTGTAGAACCTGGAGAGTTATAAAAAGAAGTGCAAAAATGAAAAAAAAAAATCTGTGCATGGTGGCACAGGCCTTTTGTCCCAGTGCTTGGGAGACTAATACAGAAGCATCTCAGGTTTGAAGACAACTTCAGCAATTTAGCTAAGCCCTCAGTAACTTAGTTGGGCCTTGTTTCAAACTAAAAAAAAAAAAAAAAAAAAAAAATACAGGCAGGGTGCTAGCTCAGAGGTAGAACACCCCTGAGCTCATGGATTGTTAGCACCCAAAAGAAATGAAAGTGATGATTTCAGGGAAGATGTGACTATTGTTTTGTTGATGTTTTGATTTTATGAAACATAAACTACATATATAAGTGTGGATATGTAGAGCAGTTTGGACTAAGGACATGCAAATGAAAAATAAAAGTCATAGAAACACACATGCCACAGAAAAGGAGAGTAGAGACCAGGTCGGAAAAGGATGAATCAGCCAGTATGGACAGGACAAATAATTAAACAAGAATAAAAGAATCCCCTGGACACGAAGGAGGATGCAAAGGAGAAAGGCAGTAGTCAATGACATTTGCTGCTTCAGAGAAACATGCAAAATGGCCATTAGTTAATAGAATGACCTTTATGAGTTCAGCCATTTGTATTCTTTGGAAAAATAATTACTATAGGTTGAAATTTTTATCTTTTGCATGCATGCAAAGAATATGCTTGTGCATATTTCTCTATTCATACATGAACTTAAACATTTCTTAATTTTGCCAACAGTAGTCTTTCAGTCAAGTACATTTGCAAAAACCTAAATAAATACTGCCCTGAATTCATCTCTGGCTCACAGGCAGAGTAGAACACTTTTTTTCCCCCAAAATGAGTATCTTTATATCACCTACTGAGATAAACTGAGGTACAAAATAGTGAATTTTGTGTGTCATAGTTCAGCTTTCCAACACTGAGAACTCAGCTCGGTAAAGACATTCTGTTTTCCTGAACGTTTTACAATATTTTCCCCTGCTTCATTCGTGGTTATATCAACACAGACTAATATCAGGATGCACCAAGAGGCCCTGCATACTGAGAAAAACTCCAATTAAAGGTGTCTTTGCTTTCAAAGAACTATGGCTTGACCTGGAAGAGAAAGAAGTATAATTCAGATCAAACCCTCTCTCAAATGACAACTGCATGTAATGAATCGTGGAAGCCATATTGCATCATTCCATTTTCACAGTCCTTGTCTGAAGTTCAGAGGGTTATAAAGCAGCCATGAGAAGGCTGTAAAAATACATATTGGTTATTCAGTTACTTCTATGCTTTTTTGATATCTAAATTGTTTCAGCCTTGTGGAAGTTTTTAGCATTAACTTAGGTGCACGGGAGCTGCTGCTTTTCAAATTTCAAACACATGACTATGATTTTGCACAAGAGTATATGTAGCAGTGGAAAAAACAAGATATTGTCTTTTCCAGTATCCTAACACTATCTTTGTTAAGATGAAAGGTCCATGTTCAATATAATTTATTTGATTACCATGCATCTATCTGTCTAAGTTAAGCATATTCAATTTTGGAAATTTTTAATTTAGGGAAGACCAAATTTATTAAACAGAAAATATGGGCAACGTGATAAAAATCTATGATCAATATTTTAAAGGTTTTGTCAATATATTACTTTGGGAAATGTTCTGTGAGAGATTTATTAAAATCCTGAAGAGAATCTAATGAATACATAGAGTCTGAGAAGCCTAAGATAGATTTTATATCCCTTATAGATTAAGGCACATGTTTCATTTATCTTTGTCTAGTGTACTTAATACAGTAAATGTAGTATCTTTACCATGGTAGAAATGTAATAAATACTTGTAATAGTAATAAACTCACAGTATAAATGAGATCTAAATTATTTTGTGTTCCCTAATTCTCTTTTACTTTTTTAATTCTTTTTTTTTCTTTTTGTCTTTGGAGATTGTATTCACAGGCATTCTATATCGAAACTACATGCCCAGCCCTACGTGCACTTTTTGTTTTGAAGCATAGTATCGCTAGGTTGCTGAGGCTGATCTCAAACCTGTAATTCCACTACCTCAACCTCCCAAGTACCAGGATCACAAAAATGTGCTGGCACACCTGATAATATCTTCCCTAATTCTTCTTGTTGCCATAATCTCAATAACTTTCCATGTGGTAACTTTTTTATATATTCTTTCTTTCTTTCCTTCTTTCCTTCCTTCTTTCTTTCTTTCTTTCTTTCTTTCTTTCTTTCTTTCTTTCTTTCCTTTTTCCTATTCATTCTTCATTTTCTTGCTTTCTTCATTTTGGTTTGGTGCTTTGTACTGTACCATTGCTCAAATGCTAGAGAAGTATTGAAGTTAAATAATTCCTTAATATATTCATTCCAATTGTATATGCATCTGAAAAACCCATGATCATGCTAGTACATTGATAAAAAAGAGAGAGAGGGAGAGGGAGAGAAAAAGAGAGAAAGAGAGAGGGAGAGAGAAGAAGAGGAGGAGGAGGAGGAAGAGGAGGAGGAGGAGGAGGAGGAAGAGGAGGAGGAGGAGGAAGAGGAAAAAGGAAGGAAAGAAGGGAGGAAAACTCTTAATTTTTAGGATTGAACATCCATGAGGTAATATATTAAAAATTATGCCTTGCCTCCATCTTATTTCCAATACACATTTATACAAGTTGCCCTTCAGGTTCACATTTGAACTGAATGTCACTGAATACATTTTGGCTTAGAATTCAGATCTCTTTGGTGTTATTGCCAACTGCACCTGTTTCTCTCATTTATCAAACCCTGTTCTGTATTTGTTTTTCTAATAATTTCTCCACCGCTTTGAAGCAAATAGCTGACTTTTCCTTCGTATTCTGTCTCTTTCCTTTTGGCCCGCTTTCCACTCAAGAAACACAATGAGCAGCTGGAGACTGAGTCGCAGCCGCTGCAGCGCTTCTGAAGTTTCCTATTTGGCTGTGTTTGCCACATAGGCAGAGCCAAGGAAAAAACCTTCACTTAAAGTAAGTTTACTTTACTTTAAAGTCTGTAAATTTTCAAAATTAACATAAAATTCACAACTTAACAAATTTTTTTTTGTTTTTTTGTTTTGTTTTGTTTTGTTTTGGTAGTACTGGGGTTCCTGGAAACCCTTCTAACTCTGGGCTACGCTCCCAGACCTATTTTTTTATATTTTTATTTGGAAACAGGGTCTCTTAAGCCAGCAAGGCTGGCTTCGAACCTGCGTGTCCTCCTCTCTCTGCCTTCCAAGCGTGGGGATTACAAGCGTGCGCCGCCACACCTGGCCCCAAATGCCAGGCTTTAAGACTGTCAAACATTTTAGTTTTATGTATTGGGGATTGAATACAAGGAAATTCTGCCTCTGAGCTATACTCCCAGCCCCTCCTATTTATTTATTTTTTAATTTTGAAACAGGGTATTGCTAAGTTACCTGATTCTGGCCTCAAACCTATGATCTTCCTGTCTCAGAATCCCAAGTACTGTTATAAGAAGCATGCACCACTGGGCCTGACTTCAATTTAATTAATTATTTATTTATTTATTTATTTATTTATTTATTTATTTATTGGTGGTAGTGGAAGTGGAACTCAGGGGCTTTTCTACCTCCGGGCTATATTCCCAGACATATTTTATACTTTATTTGGAAACAGGGTCTAACTAAATTGAGGAGAGCCTCACTAAGTAGCTGAGGCTGACTTTGAACCTGTGCGATCTTCTTGTCTCAGCCTCCCAAGCACTGGAATTAAAAACCTATGCCACCAAGGCCAGCTAAATGAACGTTTTTAAAAGTGACTTTTCTTTGAGTTCACTCAAATATGATCTTAGAATAGCAGATTATTCCCAGTTCTTACTACTTTGAGCTCTTTACTTGCAAAGAGGTATGTTTGATACAAAGAAATAATCTTATGAAAGTACACGACTTTTAGAAATATAAACAGACTCAGCCGGGCACGGAGGCGCATGCTTGTAATCCCTAGGCTTGGGAGGCAGAGACAGGAGAATTGCACAGGTTAGAAGCCAGCCGCGTGCTGGTTTAGGAGACCCTGTTTCCAAATAAAAAATGTAAAAATAAGTCTGGGAGTGTAGCCCGGAGGTAGAAGGGCTTCCAGGAACCCCAGTACCAAAAATATATATATATATATATACACACACACACACACACACACACACACACACACACACACACAGACTCTTAAGACATAATCAAGCAACCTTTAGACATTGGCAAAAACCATGACATTATTTTTTTTTAAAAGATCGACTTTGCAAAACAAATGCCAAATCTACACTTTTGCATGTTGAATTTACTTTCATCCCTCCAATCATGGGCATTATGGGCATTATTCATAAAAGTGGATCGATAATATTTTGAAGGTTAGATTAATATTATGTTCAGAAAGAAATATAAATGCACATATTTTCTTTTATAAATTAGGCACTTAGTGAAGTTTGAAAAACATTTTGAAAATAAATCTTTGAAATTGTATCTTCTTAGTTGTCAGGGTTTAAGCAGAATGATATTAGGATATACTATTAATTACTTTTTTCTGTGAATTGGTGGAAAATTGTTAAATTGTATACATTTTTGTTTTTAAAGTATAATGGAGTGAAGATCAGGTTTTTTGTGGTACCAAGAATAGAATAATTCTACTTCTGATCTACACCCCCAGCCCTATTTTATTCTTTATTGTTGAAAAGGGGTCTCGATAAAGTGCAGAGGGCCTCACTAAGTAGCTGTGGCTGGCACTGAACCTGTGATCCTGCCTTAGCCTCCCAAGTACTAGGATCAAGCCACCATGACTGGCTGAAGGTCCATTTTTGCTCTCAAACCCTGGCTTGATTAACTCTGGGATTTGGCCATTATTTCTATCATATACCAATATGAATCTTTAACTTCATTCACAGCTTCAAGATAGCCTTCGTGTATGCTGTGTGATTATCCAGTGCTCAGAAATGAAAATAAATGGGCATGTTGTCCCTGATAATTGCTTTTGTTTTCTCTATGAAAGAGAAAATAGTATTAAAAGAATAAAACTGTACCTGAGACTCAGAGTTAGAGAATTTAACATTTGTCATTGATGCTTCTTTGAAATCCACACATAAGTATTATTGCATTATCACAAGAAGACTAGCAAACTTTTTTTTATCAGAATATACATACATTGGAGCTGGTCATGATGGGGCATGCCTAAAATCCCAGTACTTGGGAGGCTGAGACAGGGGATCTCAGGTTCAAGGCCAGCCCCAGGAACTTAGAGAAACTGACGGCAACTTAGTGAGACCCTGCTTTAAAAAAATAAAATAGGACCAGGGGTGTAGCTCATAGTTAGCTCACCCTTATATTCAGTTCCCAGTATGACAACAACAAATGAAGAAGAATATGTGCACAATGCCATCTCGTATTTTTCTGAAATTCCCTATACTCATTAGCTTAGATTGAGTCTCTGCATTCATAATCTGGGGCTCTGCAGGTCTTCAATCCAATTTTGCACAATTTAATATTGCACACTCCATTCTAGTGTATTAATTGTCTCCTAGAGGGCCAAACTGGCGTGTAACTCACACTACAATACTTAAAAGTATCTGATATTGATGATGGGTGAGGTTCAAAGGTTAAAAAAGAAACTTAATAGAAAGATGTCAGAGTGTGAATAAACACAGTCCTTCCTTAGTTGGTAATGTTACATCTTTGATATAGCATCTAAAATATCAAGGCCCCAAATATATATATGTTTAACTTAAAATATAGGGGAAATAATGCAACTCATAATCTGGACTATTCAGCAAAGAGTAAACTAAACTTGTTTTCAATGTACACTTTACATTTCATAAACATTTATTGGGTCTACTTGTCAAGACTAGGACAAGGAATTTCCAGGTCATCTCTTTTTTTATTATTGTGAAATGTAACATTTCTAAAAAATATTTTTTGGCCTCTGTTTCCATTAATACACTTTTAACTATTCCCCAGTCCACTGAAATCACAATATTCAATGGAAGGAACATTTAGTTGCTGTCATCGATTCTCCATCTCACAAAAGGTAGCTGTCTACCTTCCAAATTATCTTTGCCTCTTGTATAGTGAATGGAAGAAAATTACTAACCTGGAGTCTTCCCAAAAGAGAACTTTCCATTGCACAAAAGCTCCTAGGGTTTAAAATCTTTTCATTTTTACCAAAAAAAAAATCCACTAAGAAAAACCCTAAGAATATTTTGGTTTCCTGAATCAAGAGCTAGGGATGTACTCAGTGGTTTGAGTACTTGCTTCCATGTTTGAGGCTCTGGGGTTGATTTCTTGAAACACACACACACACACACACACACACACACACACACACACACACTACTTAGTAATTCCAGTAATTTGTTTATTGCTATGTGTTCTCATGTTAGTATTTTGGGTCTTTGGAAAGACACATGTTCTTTCAAATAAATTTAAGTATAGATAAATTGAGTAATATAAAATCTTTATGAAAACATAGTAATATTGATATGGAAATAGACCATAGAAGTAGCTAGCATCAGTATGTCTCTAAAAATTAACACAATGTAATTACTAAGAGCTGAGAAATGTCCTTATCAGCAAAACTAATGTCAGTATCCATCATTAACTACTTAACAGAGTTATAATAAAAATTTCCATTAGGATTATTAGTATAGAAAAAAGTTGGTGGATACAGAAAATAATGAATCAAGATTCCAATTCATAAGTTTATAATTTAAAATATTCTACAAATGCACAGAGAAATGCTATGCAAATAAAAACAATAAAAAATGACACATAGAAATGTTGAGCTTTCAAAAGGAAGAAAATTCTAGTTAGTTAACAAACAGAGGGATTACATGACCTTCCTTCCTTCTCTGGTTACTGATAACCTAAGTAACGTATGTAACTTTAAGAAGTGGAAGAAAATTAGATGAATTCAAACTAAACAACAAAGTATTTTGAAAAAATAGAGTGGAAAATTTTAGGGCCCAAGGAGTATGTTAACAAATTTGCTAATATAAGGAAAATGCTTGAAAATAATATTAGAAAGGGTAGACATGTACACTATCCTCTTTGATTCACTTTATTTGTTTGTTTGTTTGTTTTTGCTATGGGGTATTGAACCTGGGGGCTTTCTACCTCTGAACTACATCCATAGCCCTTTTTAATTATTTTTTAAAGTTGTGATGCAAGATATTGGTAAATTACTGAGGGTCTTACTAAATTGCTCAGGCTGTCCCAAAACATGTGATCTTTCTGTCTCAGTTTCCCAAATAATGGGATTGTAGGCTTGCACTACTATGTTTTACTTGGTTTGCCAAATTTATGTAAGATTTTCAGCATAGAAACAATACTACTGACATTGAATTTTTTTTTTACTAAAGTTTGTCACATTATAATTAGGAAAAAATTTTTAAATAGAGTCATACAGTGTAAATAGTATTAATGTTAAGAAAAATGAATTTATGATGTATTTTAATGCATAAACTCATAAAGTTAAACATATTATATATAGCTATTTTGGGTTTACAAAGAGAAAGAGTGTATTTTGTTGGCTAAATTTAAATACAAAATGCATACATCATTAATGTCTTCAGTGATAAAATAAACTAAGATCAATTGTAATGTTTTGAATAATAGAAAGATTAAAACAGTGAATGAAATGTATTCCTTCTGATTATTCAGCTTTTGGGAAGTTATCAATAACACTATACATGACTGCTGTTGAATTCAATCTGGTAGGTGTAGATCTGAATTTTGCAATGAGAACATATTAAACAGATGTATTGTCTTCTAGGTGTAAGGTTTATAGAGGAAAAGATTATTTCCAAACTCATTTCACTTGTAATTGAACAATTCACTGTGAAGATAAATTTTTACTAAATTGCATCATGACATCTTCATGGCTTTGGTTTCCTTTAATGCTGTCTCAAGTAAGTGCATGAAATATTCTGTTTTATTCATCTCTGGGAAGCATAATTTTTTATGTCGAACATCAATAGGTTAGACATATCAAGAATAAAATTAACCTCAAATTAAACAAAATCTAGTGGTGCAATGCTTGCAACAAACAGGAAATGGGAAATTATTTTACACACAAAACTGGGTATCATCATGCCAATAATATAAGAATATTTTTTCCAATATAATGGCATTTGGTGAATGCAAGAAGACAGGATCAAACAGAAACAAGTAGCTTCATTTTCTCAGGTTTCATGGAAAGGCAAATCTTATAATTTTCCCTCCTGTGATTTATTAGTAAGTTGTTCAGCTTCTTTTATTTTTTTTTATTTATTTTTTTTTTGTAGAACTGGATTTGGAACCTGGGGACCTTCTACCTCTGGACCATACCCGCTGCCCTATTTTTTTTTTTTTTTTTAATTTGGAAACAGAGTCTCACTAAGTTGCTGAGCCTGACTTCAAACCTGCAATCCTCCTGTCTCACCCTCACAAGTACTGAGATGAGTGGTGTGGGCCACCATGCCTGGATTAACCTGTTAATTTGATCAGTATTTTCATATTCTGTAAAATGAATGAAATAATTTTTATTATGACAAAATAATAGAGGAAGGGATAAAACTTTTATTGTCATTGCCATGATTTTGTTCTCTATTATACTGCATTCAGAATATTTTATTGAAAAAATATGAATGTTTAATTTTATTTGTTTGTCTATTTGTGTGAATGTGTGTGTGTGTGTGTGTGTGTGTGTGTGTGTGTGTAGTGTTGTGTGTTTTGGCAATTCATGAAGACCATTAAGATTAAAATTTGTACTTATCCTTTCCATGCTCAAAGTATGGAAATGAATATCCAAGACCCATTACACTATTAGGCACTGACTAAATAATATTTGATTGACATTATCTCACATCTCCTTTTGCTGATAAGCTATGCCTACTTCTCCATTCACATTCTCCATTATTCATACCAGAGAAACTCAGTGACTTCTTGTTCCAAGACATTATCATCTAAACATCTTTGCAAATTTTACTTGGGTTAAGGAAGCCTTTTTCAAGGTCTCACCTTATAAACTGTCTCTTACGAATACATAAAAATCAACTGTTTTCATTCACTTATAATGCTTATGTTTTTCTACACATTCTTTAAAATCTTCTTTTATTTTAGCCATGTCATTCATAGTTCTTTCTACAAGACAAACTTTTTGTACATTACAAGGGTCAGCTCTCTTTACCTCACTTTGTACAGTATCTAACAGTGATAAAAGCAGATATCTGCTTCATAAATGTGTGATGTTGATGGCAACTACTGTGAGCAGAGCCTGGTGTTATTAATAATTCAGGGAATGAGAAAAATCTGGGAAGCCTAGCAGTTAATGGGAAAGAAAATTCATATATTTTTTATAGATCCCAAGTGAAGGAATCATTAGCATACTAAGCTTATAAAAGTCAGGGCCTATCCACATAACAAGGTAATAACATAACAGTATAAATATAGGAGAGTTTCCTAAGGTTAATTTTATAAGTATTAAAAGAAAGTCTTCCCTAAAATGTCTTATTTGTCTATTTTATCAGTAAAATTGAATGGCTTGGATAATGAAGGCCTAAAACAAAAAAGGCAGAATACTTCTTAAACTTTTTAATAGATATATCACTGAAAATTTGTAATGCCTCTTAAGATTCCAAGATCATTTTGATAAATTTTAAGCCAGCTTTATTTTATCTTTCCCCATATTATTATATTTTAAAGCCCTATTAACTATTTTCTTTCTTCGTTTAGTGGCAACCATCAAAGAACATAATAGTATATATTGTTAGGTATGTTGGTCAAAAAAACTCTTATTTTTTTGGTGAGATTGTAGATAAGTAAAACCACCATGAAGATCATTATGGAATATTTTTAAAAGAATAAGGAGGAAGCTGCCATGCTATCTAGCTGTACCACTCCTCAGTGTCTTTGAAAAGAAAGAATAGAATTTGGTACATAGGACTCATGCTTATAGCAGCACAATTCACAATAGCCAACTTAATGGAGCCAACCTAGGTGTCTCTTAATAGATGAATGGTAATAAAAATGTGGCATATACATACAATGGATTTTTACTAAACCATAAAAATAACATTATGCCATTTGCAGGAAAATGAATGAAACAACAAATTATTTGCAAAGATTAACCAGTCTCAGAAAGTCAAGATTTGTGTATTTTATCTTGTATGTGGAAGCTAAAGAAAAAATATGAACCAAAATGGAATTAAGAAAAAATGAAGAGAAAGACTAGGATGATGGGAGAGAATTGGGGGACAAAGTTGGGGAGGGGTAAAAAAGAGTGAATAAAGGAAATGGGCTAAATAACTAATTTATGTCCATATATGAAGTTATCACTACCAAACCACTAATATATATGGCGAAGACCAAGGAGTGGGATGGGAATTGAAGGGAAACACACCAAGTGCTGTGTGCATGTATGTTTGTATCACTTTAAGCCCCTGAATAATGTGTAATTTCTGTCTATTAATAAAATTATAAATAAAAGTATAGAAAAATATTAAAAGAAAGTATTGTACTTTCTTTTTTCTTTCTTCTTTTCCTATTACTCCTCTTCCATCCCCTTTATTTTCTCCCTCCCTTCATTTTTCTTTCCTGTTTTTCTTCCCTTTATTTAAGAATATTTTCAACTTAAGTGATCGATTATGATAATTTTTTTAGCTTTCTTTTTTCATGGATTTTTTTTTTAACTGAAGAATTGCCACTAACTTACCAAGTAGAAATACATCAGTAATGGACACACAAGTACTTTTTCTTTTTCTGCTATGTAGAAATAGGGGTCACTCTGGATGGTTCAACTCCATTCAGGAAGTGTCTAGTTCAAGAGATATAGCCCTGGGCTATATGCTAGAGTCAGGTTTGCTTGCCATTTTTATTTCTGAGACTTGGTTTAAAACATTAGCAACTACTCCAGGAAAGTTCTCATAGGGAATTGCGAGAGTTCATAGGTGGAGTCAAACCTCTCTGTGCCAATGTGTCTCTACTTTTGTCAAAACCAGCAAATCTGTTTTTCTCATTGGTGTGTTGTAATCATACATCTTAATGGGGTACAAGATGGCAGAGGCATAAATGCACACATCACTTGTTTAGCCCATCCCCAATTTTAACTGTACGGTAGTGATTGAAAGACTGGGGAGGGCATGTTGGGTGAGTAAAAGAAGGTTGAAATTGATCAATGCATACCATGAGCATGTATGGAAATATCACACCCAACCCAATTTATACGCACGATTATTCCATGGCAATAAAAAAGAAAACAGAATAAGCATTCTGCTCAATGATAGAAATGGAGAAGCTTTATTCTGAGATCTGAAAAATAAACTAACACTGCCAATTTTATATTTTATTTATGTCTTAAAATATTTAAAATGCACAAGAACATTTCGGAAAAGAGAACCTAAGTCGTAAGCATCTGGCCTTTCTAGGAGATTTTACAGGAAGCCTCAGGTTACACTTAACAAATGTGAAGATTGTACTTTCTTGATAGAAAATAGCTTTTAAGAGTTATTGAAAAGATTTCCAAAAACTGTCGTTCTTACCCACATCTCCACTGTTTTTGAGGGGAACTGCTTACTTTAAAAATAAGTTTATTCATATGAAAGAAAAGAAACCTGAGGATAAATTTGAGTTCGTTGGTGATATCTCAAATGGATATCATTGGTGTTGGTAATATTTGGTCTTCCAGACAGAACACATTATGGCAATATATTAAATGGCACTATTGATCCAATGATTATTTATTTATGGTGATAATGGAGTAAGACATTAACAAATATGGCTATTCTCAAAACAATGGTAACGTGATATGCAAAATTAGAAGCTATTGAAAAGATGATTCTTTCTCTTCTCCAATCATAGAAACCACTTGCTATTAGTGTGTTGTTATTGAAATAAGCTTGGGATGTTATTTCCATATGGCAAATCTCTAGCATATCATACAATACTGTATTCAAGAGTGTAAAGATGCCGGGCGTGGTGATGCACGCTTGTAGACAGGAGGATCGCGCAGGTTCGAAGTCAACCTCAGCTACTTAGTGAGGCGCTCAACAACTTAGTGAGACCCTGTTTCCAAATAAAATACAAAATAGGGCTGGGAATATAGGCTGGAGGTAGAAAGCCCCTGAGATCCACCCCCACTACCACCAAAATAAAAATTAAAGAGTGTAAAGATACCAAACATTTCAAAAAAAATTAGTAAACTAACTAGAGTAAATAAATCTTTTTGTTAGATTCTCCTTTTTAAAATGTTGATAACTTTGTCTTTAAGAAAATCCCTATTTTATAAATATTTTGTTGAGTACATGAGTGAGTGATGTTCTTAATGTTTTATTTAAAGGCCACTTGTTAGCCGGGCGTGGTGGCGCACGCTTGTAATCCCCGCGCCTGGGAGGCAGAGACAGGAGGATCTCACAGGTTCGAAGCCAGCCGCGCACGCCGGCTTAGGAGACCCTGCTTCCAAATAAAAATGTAAAAATAGGTCTGGGAGTGTAGCCCGGAGGGAGAAGGGCTTCCAGGAACCCCAGTACCACCAAAAAAAATAAAATAAAATAAAATAAAAAAAATAAAGGCCACTTGTTCAATTTTCAAAAATATACATTTTCTTATCAGAAAAATGAAACTGCATAAAAATTAAAAACAGAAATTCAAACTTTTAATTTGAAAAATATAATCACTAAAATTAGTATATTTGTTTTATATATTATCATCACAAAATCTTTAAGAGCTTACTGAATATTTTTAGATTTTATACTATATACCAGCCTTCTAGAGTGTATCAATTAACCACCACTACCCTGTAACAAAACCCCTCCCTGTGATAATACTGTTTGTTATTTTGTATTATATGTTACATATTATTCATGTATTATGTATTATATATATTATATATAATGTATATTTCAGAGCAACAATTTTTATAGTTTTTCATCATTATCAGAAATATATTTTAGCTAAAATAAAAAATAAGACCTTGTATGATTTCTCATGTAGATCTATGAAGTAATATAATTATGATATGGTTCCATTACAGAAGCATTAATGAAACGAATATTATTGAGTATATACTTAAAGTAAGACATCACATAAAGTACAGGTCCATGATGAATACAGTACCTTATTGTTGAAAGCAGAAATCACATAAATGGCCATGTAGAGCAGTTAGTGTTATATCACAGAGAAAGCTCATGATTTGTGAGAGCATAAAGGAGAAGGAGGATATTGGATATATTATACAGCCTTAAAGAATACAGAAAACAGCTCGAGTGAATAATGAAGGTGTGCTCTGTCCTTCAGAGGTAAGATCAATCATCTGTAGCGCCGGGAAAACAGAAGTGCCACAATGTCATTCTACTTTCCAATGGATTCATTTCACTTACTTATCTCTACTGACACTGGGTCCTATTCACTCCCCGCCGGAGCCTGAAAGTGTCATTGTACAAGTATGTTAGAGTGGACACCCATTCTCATTTTATTTCTAGCAGGATGTGGTCACCAAGTGACTTCACCAACTGTGCTGTCTTTCTTTCATATACATAGGAACAATATGGATATGGATGAATATTTTGCAAACTATGGTTCATAAGCTCAATGTTTTACTGAAAAAGGTGGAAAATATTTTAACCAATAATATTATATGGAGTCAGTATGACCTCCAGCTAGAAATAACTAGAAAAACAGTATAAAAAATCCTGAGCAATAAATTGTTTTACAAAAGCCAACTCTAGCCTTACACCTGCTCTTGCCCTCTCATCTCTCTCCTCTACCTATTCCTGTTACCTTTCTTTGATCTCCTCTTTCTTGATGTTTCTTTTCTTATTCTTGTCAGCTGCCAATTACATTGGCCTAATGTTTTTCCCAGAACAATTCAGACATTCCCCAATCTGAGGGTCTTTGCAAGGACTTTTCCTTTCTGGTACACTTTCCCATAAGCATGGCAATTGACTTGCCTTTATTTATTCTTTTACAAATATTACCTCATTAATAAGGTCTATTATAACCAGTGCCACTTGCATCAATTAAGGTATGCCCAGTCTAATTTTTATACCACTTAACACCTTCTAACATGTTTAATAATTCACTTAATTACTAAGGTTATTCTTTGTTACATGTGTCCTTTAACTATGATGTAAAACAACAGTATAACCACAAGTGAAGGTAGTTTTGTAGCAGAGTAGTGGTTGTTCATTGGTATATTCTAAAAGTCTGGTAAGATGTATAGAATCTAAAAATATTTATTAAATTGTTACATGATTTGGGGATGAAAAATGAATGAAAAAATGAATGGCTATTTCAAATCCCATCACTGAGTTCTTAATAAATGAAGTGTTCAGATAATTAATAAAAAATTGTCCCTGAGGGGGATATTTTAAAATTATTTCACACAAACTCAGCCCTTACTTATTTGCTTGGAAAGTATTCAAATGTAAAGCACAAACGGGGAACATGGGAGGTTTATTTTGAGAAGTAAAATCACCATAAGAGAAAGACCTTGAAGAGAAGAGGAGGGTTAGGATCCAAGGCAAAGCATTTGGAATGGGCTATTCCTGAGAATGTAAAGGTGGCCTGGGACAATGGGGTAAAACTCTAGAGATGGAGTTTGGAACAGACAATTTTCAGGTATGGAAAATAGTGCAGGGCTGTGGTTATACTCCAGAGATGAGTCAGGAGTCGTCTGCTCCCAGGTTATGGGAAAGTGGTGTAGACTCGTCCACATGTTCAGTTTTATAGTCCCATTGGACACCTTCTTTACACATATTACATTTGGGGTAATTGACCATCTTTTATATTTTGCATCTTAGTGACTCTACTGTGTTTCTCTGCCTCCTTCCTATAGATAAGAAAGGCTCCGTAGGTAAACTTTGAGTCAGTCACAGTCCAGCCCATCTGCTAATAACTAATGCTATTAGTTAGCTAACTAATAGTTAGCTAGCTAACTAATGGAAATACAGAGGTTATGAGATACCAGAGACAGAGACCTATGCTAAGAGTCTGGCTGCATATTGGGAATGAGGAGTCCTGATCTTTACAAAGATTTTATCCCTATTAGGAACTTTGCAGACATCAAAAGACAAAGCCTATGATTTTTAAAACATATGGAGTTGTCCTAAGATTTTGTAAATAAAACAAATATGGATCAGAAGATGTAAAATAAAGTAGAAAAAGCTGTCAAGGAATTTGGTAAAAGTAAACACAGATTCTAGTTGGAAGAGGATAGTGCCTATAGCCGTATCAGTATAATCTGTCTGCAATAACAAAATACCACAAGCTGTATGGCTTAAATGACACACACCGATGCCTCAAGGTCCTGAAGTTTGCAAGTCTGAAATGAGGCTAGCCCCTGGCGAGTGCTCTTTTCTTGTCTTGCAGTTGACTGTCACTGTTCACTCACACAGTAGAGAGAAGGAGCAAGCTCTTGGTTGTGTGGTTCGTTCTTTTTATAAGGACAGTAATTCCATTAGACAAAGGCCCTCTACTCATGATTTTATTTAGCCTTAATCATGTCCCAAGGCCCATCTATCCATACTGTCATGTTAGGGATTAAGGTTTTAGCATTTGAATTTTGAAAGGTTCACAAATATTGAGATCATAGTGGCAGTGTTCCTGAAAATACTTAGTCTCATGCATGGTACTATCTCATAAATTAATTTCTTACGAATTTCAGTACCCTCATTTGTGTTATTTATCCACAAATCGCACATTGTATATTTATTACATTTTAATTCTGTCTGCTTTTTTATTGATTCTATTAATGTGAGAACTGACTACTTTGCTCATATAATTGTTGACCCATTGTAGTTCTGAATTCCTGTTAGTTAAGATTGCATCTGGGGGACTTCTTTCTATCATTGTTTTAGGAACACTTGAAAAATTATGAGAAAGTATATATGTTCATTCTATTCAAGTTCCAGGGGTCAGGAAAGTACTATGATCCCTTTTGATTTCATTGTGATGTTTTTTTTTTTAATTCCGTAGTAGAGTGTTTATGGGTTGCATCTCTTCCTGAAGGTTGGCTCCTTATGCTCAAGCTATCACAAAATAAATATTCCTCCTTTTATCTAGATTCCAGATGGAACAGGCAAGTCGTCACTCCATCCCTCTTTAGTGTGTGGCTTTGTCTTGCAGTCGGTCTTGCTTTCAGTAAGGAGATACTTCGTGTGTTACCTCTGTTTTGCTTTCTCACTTTAAGTGTGTTATAAACATTGTCAACAGTCCCATCACACAACCTATTAAAGCAAAAGCTTGAAGACACTGGGAGTCAGTAGATGACAACAGTAGTTACCACATTCAGTGGATGCTTGTTTCTGGGAGGGGGGTAATATAATGGACTCTGTCCTTTGATTATTATTTTTTTTAACTTCCTCTAATTCTGTTGGGCTCTCATATTCCTAAAATGAAGACTTTTCTCAGGATATTTAGTTAGCCATATTCTAGAAATGAAAAACTGTCTCAATAAATTTTCCCATTCAATATTCTAATTTCTGGAAGTCTGAGTAACTAACTATGCATCTACCATTTCCTTACTCAAAAATAAAAGTATTTTTCTTGTTCAATGTCTTTATCTACACATGCAACTTTTTTTTTGTAAAATGGAAATGTTAACTTAAAAAAAGGAAACAAGTCTAAGTTGGTTTATTCATACCTTTTTTCTCTTATTCTATTGATAATGAAGTGTTCTGGTTTTTGATTCAAGGATAAAGCCAGCTTTTTTAGATATACTGTATTTTTTTTTTTGCAATAGTGGGTATGGAACCCAGGGGCATTGTATCTCTGAGATATACCCCCAGCCTCATTTTTAGTCTCTTTATTTCTGAAACAGGGTCTCACTGAGTTGCTAAGGGCCTCCTAAAAAAGCTGAGGGTGTCCATGAACCTTGATCCTCTAGTATCTGCCTCCTGAATGCCGGGATTACAAGTGTGCACCACCATGCCAGGCTATGTACCACAAATTTTAATGGGACTTGAATATTATTGGAGAATAACAGCTCAGAATCTCCTGATTTGTTAAAACTTTAGAAAGAAGAGATGAGAAGGAAATTAAAATCTTGTAAGGTAGACACTTTCTGCTCTTCTTGCCCAATTAACACTCTGCACCCTGTTTTAATTTAGCCTTTCATCAGTCCTGGCAATACTAAAATAAATTTCTCTAGGAAAGCCTGTACCATCAAAAATAATTTCTGTCTTAAAGTAGTGAGAAAATAGGAGTGGAGAAAGAAAGGTTATGAGGGAAAGTAGGAAGGATATAGAAAATAATAAAAAATATATATTTTATTTGCTTCTGAAAATATAGGAAGGCAAAATAAAAGGGTCGTGTATGCATGGTTTGTATTTAAGTTATGTTATGTTAAAAATTTCTTCTTGAGGAGGCAAGTGTATGGGCATAGGGATGTGAATGCAAAGTAATACTAATAAAAGATGAAATTAACACATTTTAGTTTCAAGGATGGCACACTAAATAAAAATCCTTGAACTACATGTAAGCAAATTTGATTCAAAGGTGCAATTGTAGAGATGAGCTTTTATTGCTAAAGGCTTACTCTCCTAATTAAGCAGTATGTCATATTAACATCTTTAGATGGTAAAGATGTAAATTTTCCCTGCATATTACTTACCTACATATCCCTAATCTCACTTTAAGAGAGCTAAGTCACATATTTGAAAAAAGAAATCTAGAGAAAAGTTTATCTAACAAAAAGCATTAGCTTACTTAAGCCTCCAAGGTATCTAAGGTCTAGGGAAACTAGGTTCCAGTTGTGACGGTCAGAGATGTCAACTTGGTAAGCTGAGACAGGAGGACTACAGGTTTGAGCACAGTTCCAGGTAATTTAGCAATTCTCTGTTTAAAAAAAAAAAGGTGGTAATGGTGGTAATGCAGTTGTAAAATACCCCTGGGATCAATTCTTAGTAACGAGAGAAAGAAAGAAAGAAAGAAAGAGAGAGAGAGAGAGAGAGAGAGAGAGAGAGAGAGAGAGAGAGAGAGAGAAAGGATGAAAGAAAGAAATGTCAAAACCACTGGACCAAAAAGGTACAGAAACCAATAAATCAAAAGTGAAGGAAAAAATAAAATGCTGGGTTCAGAGGCACACCTCATTTGGAAATAAAGTCTATATGATGCTTCTAAGGAAAATAATTTTTAGCCAGGTATGGTGATGCACGCTTGTGGTCACAGTACTTGAGAGGGTGAGACAAGAGGATCGCAGGTTTGAGGCCATCCTCAGCAACTTAGTGAGACTATTTAGAACTTAATGAGAACATATTTCAAAATAAAATAGAGCTGGAGGTGTAATTTGAAGTAGCATGCCCCTAGCTTCCACATATTAGGGAGAGCATCTGATTTTTTTACGTTTTGGGACTGATTAATCTCACTTAGCATAATGTCCTTCAGTTCTACCCATTTCCCTGTAAATGATTTAATTTTGTCTTTATGGCTTGGAATAAACCTACATATGATCCATCAGTAACACTTCTGGGAATCTACACAAAAGAACAGAAACCAAACTACCAAACTAATGCATGTGTATCTATTTTGATAGCTGCACAATTCACAGTTGCTAAACTATGGAACCAGCCAAGATGTCCATCAACAAACAAATGGATTACAACACTATGGGATATGTACGCAAAGGAATTTTGCTCAACCATAATGTTTCTTAGATTCTCTGGTTGTCCTGAGCTAAGTAAACCAAATCTTAAAAGAAGTGCCCTAGGGCTCTGAAAGCAATCTATGAAAAAATGAACCCGACCGATACAAATAGAAAACAAGGGGAGAGGATGAAGTGCCCTCAAGCTTGTCAAGATGATTAATATTCAGAAAATGCATAATGATAATCCATTAATTCCATTTATCAAGTGTTGATGAGTTAATAAACATCAGAAAATATGTTTGATGCTGGGGTAAATCAACAGTGAAGGCATATCCAGTCTAGGCTCTCCCAAAACTTACAGTCAGCTGACAATTACTTATATAAGATCAGGGAAAAGATAAGTAGTTTTCTATATGCTCATTTATTTGAGACAAGTGCCAGGAGAATGCTGTTCCTGGAATACATTGCCAGACACAGGAATGTATAAAGAGAGAAGAGGCTAGGCTTGGAACAGAAGGATACCAAGACTCACAACCCTAGCAGATGATTATTTTATTTTCTGTAACATACTAAAGTATTAGGTCATAGGGTACGGGTATAGTACTAAAGAAAAATTCTATATTAAAGTAATATAGTTAAAATAAGGCAAAATTGAGATAGCTATCTGAGAGGTGTGACTTGGAAAAGCTAAAATAAGTACCATACTCAAGAGAGAGGGGCTTTTGACTGACACCTACCTCTTTGGAAGCGGGGTTGTTATTGCTACATCACAGTGGAATGTTCTCAAGTATATGTTTGACTTATCTGTAAATGTGCATTAGACAATCACCAATACTTTGTTGTGCTATTAACATGTGTTGGCCATGGATGGTATGTTAATAGGAACAAAACAGGGGAGACCTAGAGAAGGATTTTGGGTTTGCAGGAGAACTCTGAAAAGTATGCTGGAATAACAAGCTCCTGAGCCATGATGAAGTTTCTTTAAGGTCACCTGCGTTTAGCAATTTACAACCACCAAAGAGGAATACAGAATTCTCCATTCACTGCCACAGGATTGGTTCAATGGGATTGCTACAAAACAGACATTTTCCTTGGAAGTGCAATACATCTGCCATATTTGCAGGCTTTTAGGCATTATGAAAATATATATAATATGAAAATAAAAATCTTTCCAGTTAAAATATTTTATTTTCATATCTTATTGTTAAATGGCAATTTACCAAAATACATCACTCAGAAATTAACCCCCATGTCAATGACAACAGAGTTTACCAGATTTTTCTGGATTTGTATCTTAAACACCCACTAATGACTGTAAGTATGAGAGTTATCTGGATATAAAGTTACTCCTTGCTGGTAGGGGTATTTCAACTTTTTTTTTTTTAATCTCGCCACCCCAATATCTCCTTACTATTTCAATCCTCCAGGTGAATCAGCAAGGAACTTCTTTATCAAAATAATACAAATTAAAATTTGGCATCTTTGAGTCAGCCATGCTGGCACACTCCTGTAATCCTAGTACTTTGGAGGCTGAGATAGGAGGATTTCGGGTTCAAATCCGGCCTCAGCAACTTAGTGATGCTCTCAGCAACATAGCGAGAGCCTGATTTCAAATAAAAATAAAATAGGGTGGGAGATGTAACCTGGAGGTAGAATGTCCCTAGATTCAATCTCTAGCACAACACACACACACACATACCATGCACACACGCGAGCACACACACACACACACACACACACACACACACACACACACAGAGGAACCTTTGAATATATCTGCTAATTTGCCCAGTCTTTTGATCTGTCATTTCAACATGTGTAGGACTTGTTAACAAAATAGATAGAATACCTTTCATTAATTCCACAATTAAGGGCTAAAATGGTGATTTCCTTTTCCCAGATCTGGAAGCCCATGTTTAAGGAAAAGATGCTGTAGAACAGAACCTGAGGATGAGGATACTTGTTAGAGGTGCTCGCTTATTCCAAATACACATAAAGCAGTGGAGAGGGCCCAGGTACCAGTCACTGTGAGGACGAGCCATGGAGGGCAGTTGAGACTCCACCGACTCAAATATTTCCTTACTTTACTTGTTCTTCACTACTTACCTTGGCCTCACATTTTCTTAGAGCTCTGCAGCTAGCCCCTCTCAGCCGAGCCCCGGGATCTGAAGTCATGCCTTAGTCAGTTTTGAGAGCCAGTCTTCAACCCTCTCTGCGGGCGTTCAACCTCTTCAGGGGCAGAAGTGACAGCTGCATCATCTCCAACTGTCAGCTGTTCTCCTCACGCTTCCTGCCCAGCAAACTAATGTTATGACAAGCATTGTGGCTGGGCCTGGGTTGGCTGGGCTCCAGGACCATATTGTCTTGTCACTAGTTGTTAAGTATGGCTTGAGGAGGACACTAAATGCACTTTTCAGTAAATGGCATCTGTACCAGGTCCAAACTCAGCAGTCGTGCAGGGATGGCTTGGCATTGCTCCTGCTTGCCAGTCCTTTACTCTCTATTGGAACTTAGGGCAGCATGGCTATCAGAGTCAGTCTGTCAGTCTCCCAAAGGGTTGGTTTGTCTGCTTTTTCAGTCTTTCTCCTCCACTAACCTGACATAACACACCGCTCTGATGGCAAGCAGCTCTGACTCAGCGTCACCCACTAATGGAAATTCCATATATTCTCCCTACATTCAAATTAAAAAAAAAAAAAAAATAGCCGGGCATGGTGGAGCACTCTTGTAATCCCCGTGCTTGGGAGTCTGAGACAGGAGGATCGCACAGATTCGAAGCAAGCCTCAGCTACTTGGCGAGGCTCTCAGCAACTTAGTGAGACCCTGTTTCTAAATAAGATAGAAGGAGTTCAAAATGGCGACTGAGGGACACAGTACTCCTCAGTAGCTGAAGCAAATAAAACTTCAGATACTTAGAAAGCTGTGTCTTAATCAACAAAAAAAAAAATACATACCAGGAACCAAAACAAATCCTGGTACCTCGGGGGAACTCTGAACTTGAAGAAGAAGAAGAACATAGACCCAGACACCGGACCAGCTGCAAACGCTGATCGGCGGCCGCGGGCTGCTTTCGCGGGCCCGCGGAGCTGCCTGCCCGATAGCCCCGATAGTCCCGCAGCAAGATAATCCGGGACTGAAAACAGCGAGCAGCTCCCACGTCAGAATTCTGTGTGCCCACCAGCGACTGGATCACAACAGCATAGAGACTCCCACGAATCCTGGACCAAGGAAGACAGGTACCTGCGGGCAACGGGAAGTGCGGACCCTAGCGTGCGCTGCACTCCAACCCCCCAGCACGCCCAAGCCTCAGACCCGAGCACTCCCCTCTGCGCACCTTGTCGGCGCCCCGGTTCCCTGCTAGCAGTCATTGCCTGTCCCACTCTCTTCACTAAATTGGAGCCTACCTGGGTGTCTAGCCCCCCCCCCCCCCGCCACCTTGCCAGAGACTGCCTTCAAGGCTGCGAAAGCCCTGTGTAAACTGGAAATCTCCTTGGGGCACCCCCAGTTTCTACGTCCCGCGGGAGGCAGAGGCCTTTACTGGGCACCACGCACTGGATCCTTGAGCACCTATCCTGCACTCCTGGCCCACCGCTGGGTGTTCCCACCCTCCTGCTAGCCAGAGGCTTAATTCTAAGCGAGAACGAGAACTCAGCTCAATACACCTTGGAAGAGCATACCAGCAGCAACAGACAGCTGCATCCACTCACTCCTGGGTCCAGTAAAAGCAGCACACCCAGCCTGCACCCTTGGAATAGGCAGAGCTCTGGCAGCAAGCGTGGGCACCCAGGAACCAGCACCCATTTGCCCAGGGTACATCTTGGGACCACACCGGCTAACCCAGCTGGAATTTCCAGAGACACAGGAAAATCCATCGGGCCACAATATCTGCACAGGACCTCAGGGGGAGGTTCTAATTATACCTTGGTCATGCTCCACCCGTGTCGTAGGGAAGCACAGGCTGGAGTCTAGGGTGGTGAGTGCAGAGGTACTGACCACAGGTTAGAATTTCGCAGAACCTGTGAATTGTATAGAATCAAATAACAGTGAAACCAGACATCCGGACACATAAACCTAAAGCAGCTAAAGGAGAGAAGGTGTCCAAACACCCAGAGTGACCTAAGAAGATAAAAAAAATAGAGTACAAAGAAAACTAAGAGACATTGGATGGTATTCTGAAAGTTACTAAAGCAATCACATACGCACATATTATATAGGCCTGACCCCATATGCGTAAATAAGAAGGACTGTTTATTTTACTTTTAATGTGGATGTTTTGTTTTATATTGCTTTTACAGTGCTTTTGTTTTGGTATGGTTATTGCTGTGTTATTTTTTTTTTCTTTCACCCCATACTTCTCTTACTTTCACATGTTGTTTTTTATATATATATATTGGATAGTTTGCCTTATTTTTTTATTTCACACAGCTGCTAGCTCCTTTTATTTTATTCTTGTTCTTTTGTCCTCTTTCTTCCTCTTTCCTTCCTTTATTTTCATTCTCCTCCTTTGATTGGTCTTCCTCCCTTTTTCTAGGATTACATAATAGTCTTGGTATCTTGTGTGGATTTTTTTTTCTATTCTTTTTTTGTGTCTGTCTGCTCCTTCCATCACCCCTATTTACAAACCTTCCCACACTAACCCTACATACTTTCCCCCCCAAAAACTTTTCCACATAATATACCTCCTGGTCTAATACTCTAAGTATCTCTTACATTCATAATTACTCCACGAACGACAAGAGTCCTAGTAGTTAACTCTCTCTCATTCCTAGCAAGATTTCACCTTACGATACTCAAAGTCTTTCTCAACCTAAACATATCCTCTACCTAATCTGACTCCTTTACTAATCACCCCAGCTCCTCCCACATCACCCACCCTCAACACTGGAAAGGCTCTGCTGACTAGCCGATACCCCAACTCCTAATATTAAGATTTGACTAAGCATAATACTCACGAACGATGGGTAGAAACCAGAAAAACAGGACAGAGAACGCTACAAATATGAGAACCAGGAATTACGAAGAGACAGCAGAAATCACGAATACTGACCTACTAGAAATGCAAGAAGGGGAGTTCAGAATCTTGTTGTTCAATATGATGAAAGGATTCAAAACAAGTATAGAGGAGGTTAAAGGTGAATTAGAAACACTAAAAAAGAATCAGAAAGAGGTCTGGAATGAAATGAAAGAGGCAATAAGTGAAATGAAGACAGCAATTGAAAGAAACTCTGGAAGATTAGATGAAATGGAAAACAGAATATCAATATTAGAAGACAGTACATCCCAAACCGAAAACACAGTCAGCGATATACAAAAATCTTTACAGCAACAAAACCTAAACATCCAGCAATTATGGGATAATATGAAGCGCCCTAATCTACGGATAATAGGCATTGAGGAAGGGATAGAGGTACAGACCAAGGGCATCTGTAATATCTTCAAGGAAATAATCTCAGAGAATTTTCCAAATTTGGAAAGAGACTTCGATCTTCAAGTCCAGGAGGCATACAGAACTCCACTGAGACAGGACCAAAGAAAGACCACTCCACGCCACATAATAACCAAAATGACCAATATAGAGGCCAAGGAAGGAATCTTAAAAGCAGCGAGAACAAAAGGACGGGTGACATATAGAGGCAAAACAATAAGAATCACCCCAGACTATACAACCCAGGTCATGAATGCTAGGAGAGACTGGTATGATGTGATTCAGACCCTGGAAGAAAATAACTTCCAACCAAGGCTCATCTACCCAGCAAAACTACTATTCAAGATCAATGGTGAATCCAAAGTCTTTCACGATAAACAGAATCTCAAAAAATTCATGAATTCAAAGCCAACACTAGAGAAAATTCTTAAAGAAATAAACCATAAGGAAGAAAAAAGAAGCAGACTTCAGAATCAGAGAAGAGAGGAAGTTAATAAGTGGGCCACTTAAGTAAAGAAGAAAGATCACACCACCCAAGAGTAGACAGAACACAAAATGGCAGAAAACAAAAATCATATATCAATAATATCTCTTAATGTCAAAGGACTTAACTCACCAATCAAAAGACATAGATTGGCAATGTGGATTAGGAAACATAATCCAAATATATGCTGTCTGCAAGAAACACACCTCACAGCCAAAGACATTCACAGGCTGAAGGTGAAAGGATGGAAAAAGATATACCATGCCACCAGTGACCAAAAAAGAGCAGGGGTAGCAACCCTAATATCCGACAAAACAGACTTTAAACTAAAACACATCAAAAGAGACAAATCAGGGCACCTCCTTTTACTAAAAGGAACACTATACCAAGAAGATATAATGATAGTAAATATTTATGCCCCAAATATGGGTGCAACCACATTTGTAAAACAAACCCTTCTGGACATAAGATCCCAAGTAGACCCAAATACAATAATTCTGGGAGACTTTAATACGCCTCTCACACCACTGGATCGATCTTCAAGGCAAAAGATGAGTAAAGACGTTTTAGAACTAAGGGAAACCATAAACCAAATGGACCTAATAGACATTTTCAGAGTATTTCAACCAGGAACTACAGAATACACTTTCTTCTCAGCAGCCCATGGAACCTTCTCCAAAATTGATCACATCCTGGGACACAAAGAAAATACCAGCAAATTCAAAAAATGTAATATAATTCCTTGCATCTTTTCAGACCACAACGGAATAAAAGTAGAAATCAACAACAGGAAACTCGAAAGAAAGTATTCAAATTCATGGAGAATGAATGATACACTATTGAATGACGAATGGGTAAGAGCAGAAATTAGGGAAGAAATAAAGAAATTTATGGAAACAAATGAAAACAGAGACACAACCTACCAAAACCTATGGGACACCATGAAGGCAGTACTAAGAGGAAAGTTTATTGCATTGAGTGCCCACATAAAAAGGACGGAGAACCACCAAGTAAAGAACCTAATGACACAGCTCAAGGATCTAGAAATTCTGCAACAGTCTATTCCCAAAGCCAGCAGAAGGCAAGAAATCATCAAAATTAGAGCAGAAATAAATGAAATAGAGAACAAAAAAACAATTCAGAGAATCAATAAAACAAAAAGTTGGTTCTTTGAAAAGATTAATAGAATTGATAAACCCCTGGCCAACCTAACCAAAAGAAAAAGAGAATCAAATCAAATTATCAAAATTAGAAATGAAAAAGGAGATATCACCACAGATAGTGAAGAAATTCAAAATATTATTAGAAACTACTTTAAAAATTTATACTCCAATAGACTTGAAAACCTGGAAGAAATTGATAGATTTCTAAGCACAGTTAACCTTCCTACACTTAGCCAAGAGGACATAGCAAGCCTAAACCAACCAATAACAACCAAAGAAATAGAAATGGCAATAAAAATTCTTCCACCAAAGAAAAGCCCAGGCCCAGATGGGTTCCCAGCTGAATTCTACAAAACCTTCAGTGAACAACTAATACCAATACTGCATAACATGTTCCGGGAAATTGAAAGAGATGGAACTCTTCCAAATTCCTTCTATGAGGCCAGTATCACATTATTCCCCAAACCAAATAAAGATACCTCAAGAAAGGAAAACTACAGACCAATATCCTTAATGAACATAGACGCAAAAATTCTAAACAAAATACTAGCTATACGCATTCAAAACTATATCAAGAAAATAATACATCATGACCAAGTCGGTTTCATCCCAGAAAAACAAGGCTGGTTCAACATACGCAAATCAATACATGTTATTCACCACATAAATAGAACCAAGAACAAAAACCACATCATCATAGCAATAGATGCTGAAAAAGCATTCGACAAAATCCAACACCCATTTATGTTAAAAACACTGCAAAAAATTGGGATAGAAGGAAAGTACTTCAACATCATTAAGGCAATATACTGCAAACCCAAAGCCAACATTATATTGAATGGGGAAAAACTGCAAGAATTTCCGCTACAGTCAGGAACAAGACAATGATGCCCACTATCACCACTCCTTTTCAATATAGTCCTTGAGACTCTTGCTGCAGCAATCAGACAAGAGAAGGAAATCAAAGGAATTCACATAGGAAGAGAGGAATTAAAATTATCCTTATTCGCAGATGACATGATCCTTTATCTGGAAGATCCAAAGAACTCAACCAAAAGACTTCTGGACCTGATTGACAAATTCAGCAAAGTCGCAGGTTACAAAATCAACCTAAAGAAATCAGTGGCTTTTCTTTATGCCAACAACGAATCCACAATGAAAGAAATAAAAACAACAATTCCATTCACTATAACCTCAAAACCAATAAAATACCTAGGAATAAACCTAACCCAAGATGTAAAAGACCTCTACAACAAAAACTATAAAACATTAAAGAAAGAAATTGAAGAAGACCTTGGAAGATGGAAAGATCTCCCGTGCTCATGGATAGGCAGAATAAATATCATCAAAATGGCCATTCTGCCAAAACTGATCTATAGGTTCAATGCAATTCCCATTAAAATACCAGTGACATTCTTCAGAGACCTAGAAAAATCAATCATGAATTTCATATGGAGAAAGAAAAGACCTAGAATAGCCAAAGCAATTCTCAATAACAAGAAACACGCAGGAGGCATTACAATCCCAGACTTCAAACTATACTATAGAGCAATAGTAGTAAAAACAGCATGGTACTGGCACAAAAACAGATATACTGACCAGTGGATTAGAATAGAAGATACAGAAACAAACCCACACATCTTTAGTCAATTAATCTTTGACAAAGGGGCCAAACACATACGCTGGAGAAAAGACAGCCTTTTCAACAAGTGGTGCTGGGAGAACTGGCTAACCATTTGTAAAAAGATGAATCTAAACCCCTATATCTCACCAAACACAGGAATCAACTCAAGATGGATCAAAGACTTAGAAATTAGACCTGAGACTGTGAAGCTAGTAGAGGAAAGCATAGGTTCAACACTACAACATATTGGCACAGGCAGTAACTTTCTCAACAAAACCTCCAAAGCTCAGGAAATTAAAGCAAGAATAAACAAGTGGGATAACATCAAACTAAAAAGTTTCTTCTCATCAAAGGAAACTATCAATAACCTAAAGAGGAAGCCTACAGAATGGGAAAGGATCTTTACCAGCCACCATTCTGATAGGGGGCTAATATCCAGAGTATACAAAGAGCTCAAAAGACTCTACACTAGCAAAACAAACAACCCAATCAAGAAATGGGCAAATGAACTAAATAGACACTTCACAAAAGAAGAGACACAAAGGGCTAATAGATACATGAAAAGATGTTCTTCATCACTGGCCATCAGGGAGATGCAAATCAAAACTACACTGAGATTCCATCTAACCCCAGTCAGAGTAGCAAGCATAAAGAAATCAAATAACAACAAATGCTGGCGAGGATGTGGGGAAAGAGGAACTCTTTTACACTGTTGGTGGGAATGCAAACTAGTTCAACCACTATGGAGATCTGTGTGGAGATTCCTAAGAAAGGTGGGAATAGATCCACCATATGATCCAGCTATACCACTCCTGGGTATCTTTCCAAAGGAGTTGAATTCAGAGAACTACAGCAACATATGCATACCTATGTTCATAGCAGCACAATTTGTAATAGCCAAAATATGGAACCAACCCAGATCACCATCAACAGATGAATGGATAGCAAAACTATGGGAAATACACACAATGGAATTCTATTCAGCCATAAAGAAGAACAAAATTATATCATTTGAAAGAAGATGGAAAGCCCTGGAGAACATTATGTTAAGTGAGATCAGCCAAGCACAGAAGAAGAAGATACATATGTTTCCTCTAATATGCCCAAACTAGGAAACACAAAGAATACCAGAGGGACTCCAGATATTGAAGGGGAAATACTAGCTAAGTTTGGATGGTAAGATAGGAGAGGAGGAAGGCCGGTCTCGATTAATAAGGGTCTACACTTGAACATGTGTAAAATTATGAATAAGACATGGTTAACCTGGACAACCATTGGTGTGTGTGTGGGGGGAAATGTGGGCGGGGGGGGAGGGCACCAAATATAGTGTAAATGTATACTATTTATGTTCAATAAAAAAATTGTTATATTAAAAAAAAATAAAAAAATAAATAAATAAGATAGAAAATAGGTCTCTGGGAGTATAGCCTGGAGGTAGAAAAGCCCCTGGATTCCACCCTCAGTACCACCAAAAAAAAAAAAAATGTGCAGGACACACGGGCAACCCAAGAGATAAACTGGGATGATCTGAAGCATAAAAGAAAAGAAACTGTTTTCATGGAAAAAGAATTAGAGGAGGACTTTATAAAGAGTCAATTGTATACAAGATTCTAATATTGAAACTCAGGGGAAAAAAGTAAGAATTTTTTATTGCAAAAACAAAGACCAATAAGCTAGTTATTTTACACCAGTGTTTAATTTTTTATAAATTTTTATTGTTTCATTGAAGTTATATATCATAATGAGGTATAGCCTGATAGGAATGTACGTGTACAAAATACTTGGTATTCTCCCTTCCAGATCCCATCCCACACCTGCCCCACACTTGCTGTCTTTGAGATTAGTGTTGATAATTTCCTATACATACACTCAATAATATAAACTTTGACACTGATTATCTTTTTACTCCTCTCCTTCCTTTCCCTGTGCCCCCTTCATCAGAGCCTACTCCTTTATCTGCATGACGGTGCTCACAGAATTCACACATTTATGGAGAGAAGTTTGGACACCTATTTGTCTGAGAAGAGCAAGAAACACTGTCTCTCTTCAGGCTGCTACTTCCAGGAGTGTTGAGATGACTGAGAGCAGAGACGAGCTAATACTTCCCTTTTTGTGAGGTTTCCAGTAGGAAAAGAAGAGAGAAAAACTTTTCTGAAAGAGAATCAATAGGAAATCTAAGTAACGCCTGTTGAGATTATGGTTAAGAGGGACCTGGCAAGTGCGTGTGTTCGTAGCCCTTAGCGGGATAAGTACCGCAGTGCTGGGAGATGGACATCTTGCTTGTTCTCACTGATGTGCTTTGTCTCTTAGTTTTCAGCTTTCCTTATGCCTCGCTACACTTTGCTTTCAGTCTTTTTACAGCTCTACTATTCATTACCTCTGTGTGTGTGTGTATGTGTGTGTGTGTGTGTGTGTGTGTGTGAGAGAGAGAGAGAGAGAGAGAGAGAGAGAGAGAGAGAGAGAGAGAGAGAGAGAGAGAGGGTATGCCCATGCAGGTGTGTTTATCAATGCAAATTTATAGTCTGTGTTTATTGGGTAAACTGGACCATGCAAATTGCCAGGGAGCAGACTGATCAAATGAACTGACCCAAGACTGTAGGGAGGGACACAGCCCTGTACCGCTGTGAACAAGATCAGTAGTACAGGAACATGTTGTAGGAAAGATACAATAGGTGTTTGTGCCTAAATCAACTGGGGCTCAGGCAAGCACTTCCAAAAGTTACAATTTCTAAATATAAGCCAATCAAGATGAACACAGGTTTAATTTAAAAGGCTTATGGACATCTGGTTGATAAAAATAATAGTACTCTTTTATTAGTCACAATCCTAGTATGAGATTAAAGAAGCAGAAGGAAGCTGTGCATGGGAGAGCATGTCTGTAATCTCCGTACTTTGGAGGCTGAGACAGGAGTGTCACAGGTTTGAGGCCAACCTCAGCAAGTAGATCTCAGTAATCTAATGAGAATTTCGTTGCAAACAACAGCAAGAAAAAGAGCTGAGGTATAGCTCAGAGCTTAAATGTGCCTAGGTTCATCCCCGGTACAAAAAGAAAGAAAGAAGAGAAGAGAGAAAGAGGGAGAGAAGGAAGAAGGAAGAAAGGAAGGAAGGGAGGAAGGAAGGAAGGAAGGAAGGAAGGAAGGAAGGAAGGAAGGAAGGAAGAAAGGAAGGGTGGGAAGTAGAATGACCTATGAAGGTACATTCATAAGGCAAAAGCTAACTATTCTGGAGAGTATCATAAAATTTTATTCTTAGTAAGTAAGCTGCATAATATTATTTCTTATCTGTAATATGTGAAAATAGTAACTAACACAGATGTTATAGGAATCATTTAGTGAAAATAAAATGAATAATAATACGTGTAGAACAGCAGAGAGGTATATACTTACTTGAGCGTGATGACACACAGCTGTAATCCCAGCACTTGGAAGCCTGAGTCAGGAGGATTTCAAGTTCCAGACCAGACTCAGCCACTGAGAAAGACTTTTAAACCCTAGCAAGACCTGTTTTAAATTTATTTATTTAAAAAAAAATTAGTACTAGGTATGAACCCAGGGCATTCTACTTCCAAGATACACCCCCGGCCTTGTTTATTATTCTGTACTTTGAAACAGGGTCTCACTGAGTTGCAAAGGGTCTCACTAAGTAGCTGAGGCTGTCATCGAACTGTGATCCTCCTGTCTCAGCCTCCCAAATGCTGGGATCACAAGCGTGTGCCACCAAGCCCGGTGACCTGTTTTAAATTTTAAAAATTAATTAATTAAAAGGCCTGGGATGTAGATCAGAGGTAAAATTCCCCTGGGTTTAAATCCCAAACAACACAAAACAATAGCAGCAACAACAAAAATATATATACAAAACGCTCACTAAAAGTTAGGTAATGCTAATATCATGACAATTATTTTAACTCTTTTTATGTATGTGATGAATTTTCTTTGAAACTGGTTGCTACTAGAGGTTGATGCAGAATGGGACACTGATGCATTTCATGAATTGTAAAACAAGAAGATACAATTCAACTGGTAAAGCTGGTAAATAGGATGAAAACCTATCACTGCAAACTGCAGCTGCTTGCTCCCTGAGCGTGGTACATGGCAGGTAAGATTCTAGATCATATAGCATATTTATTCATCAGTAATATAGATGATATGAGTTAAGAGTCCAGATGATAATCCACTTTTCATCCTTTGATACACTCTTCCATATCTTACATGAACTTTGAAACTTAGTCCTTTAGTTTTGGATATAATCCCAATATTATTAGTTATTTTATTATTTATTTATTTATTTATTTATTTATTTATTTATTTATTTATTTATTTTGTGTTATCGGGGTTCCTGGAAACCCTTCTACCTCCATGTTACATGCCCAGACCTATTTTTATACTTTTTAAATTTGGAAACAGGGTCTCCTAAGCCAGCGCGCGCGGGGCTGGCTTTGAAACCTGTGCGATCCTCCTGTCTCCGCTTCCCAAGTGTGGGGATTACAAGCGTGTGCCACCACGCCCGGTATCTGTTATGTTTTTTAAATGACACATATTAAGGTGCAAATTTGAGTCTAGTTTTCATCAGAAACATTCACTACCATTGTTCTTCAACAACACCTGGAATATTTGAAAATTCATTAAATTACCTTAAACAAATTACCTTAACCTTTATGTTTATAATTACTCCCATAATTTAACATGCGGATTATTTTTATTCTGTGTCTTTTAATGTTACAAAAATAGAAACAAATCTATTGTTTGATTCAGAGGTTTTTAGTTAGAGTCTTTAAAGATAGCTTTTGCTGACTTGGAAAATTCACTTAAAAAATCTGCAGTTTTCTGTTTTTCAGAAATAATGAAGGTTTTAGTTTTTTTTTTTTTTTTCCCTCTGTCTCTCTCTAAGGCTAATATCACTTATTGGCAAGAAAAAGGAATTATGAGGCACATTTAGCAAGATAGGATTTTACCATCTATGAAAAGATTAAGCCTAATTATGAATTCAATTTATAACGTCCAGTGTCATGAAGAGATATTGTAGCTCTCGACTTTGAGTAGAGCAATATGCTTAGTTCCAATTTAAAGTGACCGGGCACTCGACTGACAAAGGAAGGACAATCTGTGCCAAAGAAATAAGATGCAACTTGGCCTCTGTTCCATGTCCTTTCACTTTTTTTTTTTTCTGTGCAAACTCTTTATTATTATCAGTGTCTAAAGAGACTTTTATGACCATTCTAATGTAGGAAAAAGCTTCTCTATAATTTCTAGCAATCAGGAAATAGAGGATTATTGAAAAATATAAAAATACTCAGTCTCAGAGCAGTTATCTTCTTCCATTTAGGCTCAGATTGCAAACCTCCTTTCTTTCTGCCCCATCCCCTAAAGTCACATAAAACATCAAAGCAGTTCTACAGGTAGTTAGAATAACATATGTTCAAAGGATATAACCCTGCAGGCCACAGAGACATAGCCTCAAAAAGGCTTCAGAGCCCCAATATCGGGAGTTTCTAGAATCTTTATCCCAGAAATAAAATCACCAGGGGGAAAGAGTGGGCTGTTACATTCTGCTTCTTTTTCTAGTTCTCTTCTGAATCATTTTCCATTTCTATTCTTAAATGCTGCACAACTGAAATACTTTGCTTGGATAAAGACGGAATGTGGCTGAATATCGAATAAAGACAACATCTGTTCCCAGAGCAATTGAGACAAGACGGGAACTGAGGCACAAAACAGGAGCATTCTTAACGCTCTATTAAAAAAAAAAAAAAAGTTCAGATTCTTTTAATTTCTGGAACAGGGGCCAAAAGTAAAAATGGACATAAAAGTAATCCCTTTTCATTTTAGGATAGATATTTCACTAGAATGAGCTGTAGCGTGTTGCAGAAGGTTGTTTAATCAATTATTAAGTGACAGCTAAAGAAAATACATGTTCTGTTTCTCTTTAACTGAATCATTTTTTGCTCCCCATTTACGTCGGTGACCTAATAATTTGTTACCCATTCTTCCTCCCAAATTTGACAGAGAAAGCATGGGCTATCAATAATTATTCCAGGACCATGTGAGGACTGCCCTGTACCAGTAAGAGCGGTTGTGGAGAAAGAGGAGTGCACCTGGCTCTGAGAAATAAAATTATTGCTTGGTGAGATTCACAGGACATTCGTTATTCTTCTTTCTTTCTTAGATTTTTGTTGTGGATATAATCAGGATTAACTTTGGCTTTTGTTTGGAATCAGTGACCCAGACATAAAAGTTCACGGAGCTTCTAAGACACTGCTGGCTCAGACTGTAGCTAGAGCTCTTCAGAACAGCTCCTTCTAGCAAGATGGATAATCCTCAAGGAGACAATTGGGCATTCTTCATTTGCCTGCACAAACTATCCTCAATCAAGATAATATTTGAAGAAAAGGAGGCTTCTTGCCTGGAGAGAGGTCAGTTCTCTCTAGTTTTACATTTCTAATATGAACTATAATTTTCAAAGAGAATAAGGCAAGACATCATCTCAGTAATAACTCTTAAGTACAGTTTGTCTTTCCTGGGGGAATTAAAAAAATAAAAGCGCTTCTTCTGAGCATATTATCAGAGAGTGATGGTCCTCAAAGCAGACATTTCCTTCTTTCTTACATGTGCTTCTCTCAAGATTAAGCAGTAAAACTTCAGCAAGGAAGAAAATTTTTACCTGTAACTGCATTGGCTGAGGATAATATTTGATATTTTATATCAAGAGTGTATCATTTCGCAGAGAATTTACGTAGAGGAAAGAAATATTTTAGAAAAGCATTGAATATAAAAATGCTGCTTATTTTAAAAATTCATCTAAATCACACACACACACACACACACACACACACACACACACACACACACTAACCAGTACTTTTGTGCAGGAGAAAAGTTATGGCAAGCCATTTCCCAAATAGAAGACAGATAGGTAGATAGATAGATAGATATTATATGTTTTAGGATATATATATATATATATATATATATATATATAATTTAGACTGTATAGATAGCATATTTATATGTTTTAGGACATATACTTTAAAAATACTTATATAATTACCAGTACATTCCACCTATGAGTACACCCCCACCCAGCATTTTTTTTCTTTTGGTACTGGGAATGTAACCCAGGGGCATCCTACCTCCAAGCTACACCCCCAGCCTTATTTTTTTTATTTTGAAATGGAGTCTCACTGAGTTGCAAAGGGCCTCACTAATTAGTAGCTGAGGCTGTCCATGAACTCCAATCCTCCTGTTTCAGCCTACCAAATGCTGGGACACGAGTGTGTGCCACCATGCCCTAATAGACATTTTTATTTATTCATTTTTTTATTTTTTATTGATGCATACAAGATGGTAGATGCATACATTCATGCATCCATCATTTAGCCCTTCCTAAATTAATTCCCTCTCAGTTCCCTCCTCCTCCCCTCCTTCTCATATTTGGCTTAGTGACTGACATTGATTTGTTTGTGCATGCACATCATGTATATTAGGGACCCCCCCCCATGTCCTCAGTTAAGTCGACTTATTTGCTCATCTGTAGTTTCTCTTTCTCTGTCTAGAATTCTCCTACAAGCCACTTTTTCCCTAGCTTCCACATATTAGGGAGAACATCCAATGTCTTACTTTTTGTGACTGACTAATCTCACTTAGCATAATGTTCTCCAGTTCCACCTATTTCCCCACAAATGACATACTTTTCTTATATTTTATGGCTGAGTAAAATTTCATTGTGTACATATCCTGTAGTTTTGCAATCCATTCATAGGTTGATGGGCATCTTGGCTGTTTTGTTTTGAAACAGGGTCTAACAAGGCTGCTGCTGAAGCTAATCGCACACCTGCCATCTTCCTCCTGACTCAGCCTATCAAGTATTAGGGTTACAGGTAATTGCCACCATGCCTGATCTACATTGCATTTTGACTATTGACTGGGTATAGGCAGAATTAAAATGAAAGTGGTGTTACTGAAGTGTATATGTGTCTCTCTATGAACATATGGTTGTACACACTTTTGTATATGCTCTTTATAAAGAATATAGGTGTATCTATATATTCATGAATATATAGTATTTATTTGAAGGGATAGAGAACCTAAAATTTACTTTTGAAACTGAGGATGGATGATAAAGAAGGACAACAGGAATCTGTCTTTCTTGATTATACAGTCATCTTTGCATATTGTACAAGGATGAACCAAGTCAGGCTTAATATAATGGTTCAGTTATTAACATAGTATACTTCATAGACAGGGATCATTTTCTTTTCCTAACTTAATTCATTTTAACTCTATGTAATCCTAAATTAAAAAGCCCCTCCAAGTATTACCTTGGATTTCTACACAAGATGATATTTCTAATAATTAACATTACATTTTTTGGAATGGCTGATAATGAGAGCTGTACTCTCATTGTGTCAATCAATAGATCACATTTTTCTTTGCCCCAAAACTCTACGTTCATTATCGTTTCAAGGAATCTTGAAATCTCAATGTTATTATAATATAGTTTTAAGTTTCTTTTATTTGTTTACATCTCAGAAATGGTGAGAAGTAGGAATTTTAGGAAAAAATTCAAGCTGGGTACAGAGGCACATGACTGTATTCCCAATGGGACAATCATACCGAATCAGAGGATGGTGCGGGTTACTTAGAGAAAGCATGTTTTAAAAATAGAATAAAATATGAACTCCTGGCTTCAATTCCCAGTACCCCCCCATACACACACGTTTGGTTGAACCCATGTGTGTACCAATTCTTTTTATAAGCCTTCATAAGCTAAGGAGGAGAAGTAGCAGCTTCTGACAGATTCAGGCACTTAGCAGCAAGACTCATATGTAGTGTTTTGTTGCTAAGGTGTACGTGCAGATGGATGAGTATCCATGCCTTGAACACATGAAAAAAAATAATTTTCTTTCCAGAGAAAACCGTTCTCTACCTGTTGATGGCCTTCCTTAGAAAAGAGCACTAGATTAACCTATTTTATATTTATTTTTTGTGATAGAAGTAATGTCAAAGGGGCAAATTATAGTAAATAAGGACTATGATTTTCTAAATATGTAAAAAAAAATCTGATCAATAAAACCTCCGACTTCTTTTTGCTACTTGTGTGAGCATTTCCAATATTGGACAATATACATATGTCCCTTTCTATCATTTTACTAAAATTCTTCCTATTTCTTTTCCTTGTCTCTGATAATCTCTTCTAAATTTCACACAGTGTCTTTCTCCGTCAGTTGCTATCTAAGGGAGTGATTAAGGTGTGTTTGTTCTCAGCTTTAGTATTCTGTTTGAAGTGACTGACGAGGCCGGTGTTTTTAGGAAGTAAGATAACTGAAAATGTAGGAGCAGAGTCTTGGGAGTAAAGCCGAGAAGCCGAATTCTTGCCCAGATCCTTCCCCGAAGTGCAATCTCAGGCAGGTTGTCCTTAAAGCCTCATGAACTGAATTCGCTCATGTAGAATATAGACATACTGCTGCCCTACTCCATGAGGAGTAAGAAAAATTGGATGATGTTCATAAAGCTTTTATTATAATGTCTGAAACATACTAAGAGCTCAGTTTGCTTGGATGACTCATAGATAAAGTCTAAAACCTTCTAATTGTTAAAGTCTGGCATCCAAATATTGGTGCTTCTTGCGAGTCTTGGCTTCCCTGGAATCACCCACCCTCACGTTGCCATGATACTTATAAGTATATGCAACCACCCTTGTGTCATGGCACGTTTCATCCCAGCACTCAGGACCATCATTTGGAAATATCAGAGCAAACAGGAAGATGGCAGGGGTGTGCAAGGGAATGCATTTTTCTCTATATTATCTAAACTCTTTCCTAAAATGTAGATGCCACAATAGTAACACAGACCTCAACCGTGTGTATCCCTGCAACTTCTCAGAATTAGCAACTTATTTTTTTATGATAGCTCTTCTCAAGACTGCTGTTCCGGTTATCAAATGGTGAGCGTCATCCTCCTAGTTTTGCTCTGGACCACAGAGAGAGCTTCAAATCCTGCTTACAGAAGAAGTGCTATAGTACTGTTCACAGGCTGCGGGCTCCCTGTGGCTTTATTCTTGGCAAGAGCCCCTCCACTGAAATATTTATCTTCTAATCACAGCTCTTTCTGCCCAATTTGAACCTTGGACCAAAAAAAGAATAATAATAATAATGATTTTGAATATTCACCAGTTTCCTGCTTCAAGCTGATAAGCAGCATACAGAGGAATTAATTTCAGAAGGAGAAGCGTGTAAACATTGTAAATCTGGTGCAGTAATGGTGGCATGCTTGTCATTGTGCCTGACTTCATGGCCCTCTCCTGAGAGCCACACATGGTCGTACTCATTTCAAATCGGATATGAGTCTGGTTTACAGTAGCAGCTTGTTTCCCAAATAAAACCTCCTCCCTCACCAGTAACCGTGGGTATTCCCACGTAGTGTGATTGTTTTTATGAATGCACAAAATCAGTGGGTACCATGATCTAGTCTCAGTCATCTCCTGGCCCCCAACTGTGGAAGAATAACAAAGAATTAAAGTATTTTGAGACTTGACATCGTATTCTGTTCGCCACTCTCCTCTGATATTCTAAATTTCCTAAAATGGTTTTATATTTGCTTGTTTTAGTCTACATTTGATAATCTACTTTGTTTTCATTAAAATAAGATTTGATCAAAATAATCCATTTTCAGGAAGTGAGATACAATTAGAGGATTTCAAATGTGAGCATTGATTCGGACATACGTGGAATGGGGACTAATTGATTCATGGCTTCTATTTTGTTTGTGTCAAAGCAATATTATTTATATACACATAAATGTACATGTTTCTGTTTTCATCTTTTAAAACAGCACTTTGTTTTTATTATCCTTAAAGTATTTTGCAGCTGATATTTCAGTTATAGGATCTACATTAACTTCCAAATTGGAGTTACTAGTCTGGTTACCTCTTTAAAGCTGAAAAACCCACATGAAACCCCATTCTAGTTTTCTCCATGGGAACGCCTAGCAGGCATCTTAAAAGGTTAAAACTATGTATGGTGGTATATACCTGCCATCTCAATACTTGGGAGGCTGAGACAGGATTGCCCATTCAAGGCCAGTTTCAGCAACTTAGTGAGGCCAGAGCAACTTAGTGAGACCCTGTTTCAAAATAAAGAATAAAATAGGGTGAGGGTATAGTTCAAAGGTAGACTGACTCTGAATTTAACTCCCATTCAAAAAAAAAAAAAAGATGTTAAAACAGTGTGTATGATCATGTCCTGTTTTCATTTGCTTCTGTTTCTCTATTCAGATTAATGATAATATCATCCACTCACTTACTGAAACTTTAACTATGATGTCATTATAGAAGTCACTATAACCTGTTCATGGGTTAAACATAAAATTCATTACCATGATGACCATCGGCACTATCCCTGGATTAGGCACATCATGTCCATAATGAACATTACAATGATCTCTCAACCAATTAGCACACCACTCAATTTTCTCCTCTAAGTTAAGAATAGCTACTTCTCTAAATACAACCGGTGAACTATTATATTTTTGATATGCAGTCACATATAGGAACTATAAAGCAATGTTTTATGTATAATAATAACCAAATAAATGGTATCAGATATAATATGATATTTTAAAGGATGCCAATACCTTCTCACAGTGATAGAATTACTCGTGCATTTTGAAAAACTCTCATTCACTGAATAGGGATATTTGAATTGGAGGTGGGAGAAAAAGAAGATAGTAAAAGTAGCTCAGAAAGTATGGTATTAGACAAGGACATTCAAGATATGTTTCTAATTTTGACACACGGAGAGAATGTAATGGAGGTTGTCATGTTGTCATTGTTTGCACTGTTATAACAGAATATCATGAATCAAAATACCATGCATCATTTATATTATTTTATGTGGCACTGAGGATCCAATTCAGGGATGTATAATCTCTGATTTCAAAAAAAATTTTATTTTTATTTTTATTTATTTATTTATTTTTTGCAATACTGGGATTGAAACACAGGGGTCTTCTACCTCCGAGCTACACCCCTAGTCCTATTTTTTATTCTTTATTTTGAAACAGGGTGTCACTGAGTTGCAGAGGGCCTCAGTAAGTAGATGAGGCTGTTCACGAAACCGATCCTCCTGTCTCAGCCTCCCAAAGGCTGGGATGAAAAGCATGGGCCACCACGCCTAGCTTATTTTTATTTTAAAATAGGGTCTTGCTAGGTTGATGAGAGTCTCACTACATGCTTAGTTATAAACAACAAAAAAATGCTTTCTTATAGTTCTGGAGGTTGGGAAGCTCACCAACAAGGTGTCAACAGACACAGGGTTTGGTGAGCTTCATACGTGAAGTCTTCTGCCTCTAGGATGCACTGGAAAAGCTAGCTTTTGGAGGTGTCTTTTATAAGGACACTAATTCCAAACATAAGGGCTTCCACTCACATAATCTACTTGCCTACCAATATCTCCACATTCTAATGTTGTCTCCTTGGTGATGAGGGTTCAATATACAGATTTGAACAGCAAAAATACTCAGATCATATCAGAAGTAAATAGGTGGAAAGCTGTTTAAGAAGAATAAAAAATAATTGGTGATAAAAGGCCTTTGGTTAAAAACATTATCTTTAAAACATATGTTTTGGTCAAATCTTTTATGGTCGTGGCCAAAATACTTGACAGAAACAACTTAGAGGAGGATACGTTTATGGTCCTCATGGGTTCAGAGATGCAGTCCATGATCAGCCAACCACAAGACAAAAACATTATGGTGGCAGGACAGCTGAGTGATGGCTAGCTTCTCAACTCATGGGGGCTGAAAGCAGAAAGAGTAGGAGGAGGGGGACCAGGACAGATGGAGCCCCCGAGGCCACGTCCCCAGTCTTCAACCTTTTGTAGCCATGCCGCAGCTCTGAAGTTTCCTAGATCTGAAGCCATTATTTCAAAACATGGGTTTTGGGGCTACATCCCAGACCCAATTCATAGTGTCCTATGATTCAAACTTGTATGAGGCGATAGAACAGTTATTGAAGGAACCATGAAAATAGGAAAATTTAAGAGAAAAAGAGAAGAAAAACAATAGTTATAGTAATAACAATTGCTACTTTAAAACACTGTGACAATTCTTTTATCTGTACCCTTACATGTTAGAAGAAAGCTATTGCGTATTTAGAAAACTATAATAATCTTATTATAGAATAAAATTCAGAGAGTGAGAAATGAATAGATTTAAGAAAAAGGATAGTGGATAAAAACCAAATATTCTGAGAGTAAAAAGACTAAAAACCATTGTACTTGAAGCTAATGTTGCTGATTGTTTTAAGAGAGAAAATTATAGAGCACTAGGACAGATATTTTGTTAGATTTTAATATACTTGAATGTTTAAATGTATCTTATAAGTAAGGAGATATTATTGGAGATTTGCTTAGGAAGTGGGGAAATTAATAAAGATAATAATTGATCATTACAGGAATCACAGGAGGTAGTTTCCCAGAAGAAACTCTTAGGTTTTCATTACATTTGTTTTTGGTTTGTTTTTGTTTCGTTTAATTGTAAAAACTAAATATGATTTATAAGTAAAGGTTTATAAGTGACAGTAGAAAAGTCACAGGTATAGAGGCTGAGGTAATAACTAAATAAGAAATTGGGAAAGGAGTACTAAATAAGTAGACAAATGAACCTTGGTATGCAAAGTGAAAGATGACAAGGTCATGTAATTCTCTAGGATACATGAAGAAAGGACAAAAATTAGAGTGAAACTAAGAGTATAGATTCATGTGGGGTTGAGAGCAAGTTTATATTTGATGATTCAAAGTCACCTTGAAGAGTCCATCTCTCTGACTTCCTTAATACAACTGGTAGGATTGCCCTTTGATTCCTAAGCTGAGGGAATAAAGGAAATAGTATAAGTAATACAGGTCCGGACCTTCCCAAACGTTTTCCCTCCCTTCAGAAATAGGTACAAAATATCTACATCAATTTATTTAATAGTTATTAGCCAGGCATTGTGGCACACACTTGTAATCCCAGCATTCCGGAGGCTTAGACAGGAGGATCGCAGTTCACGGACAGCCTCAGATATTTAGTGAAGCCCTTTGCAATTCAGTGAGACCCAGTTTCAAAACAAAGAACAAAAAATAGGGCTTGGTGTGTAGCTGGGAGGTAGTATGCCCCTGGGTTCCATCCACAGTACTGCAAAAAATTATTAATTAAATATCTGTCAGACACCTATAACAATTTTTTTATTTACAAAGATAACAAATATTTGATAAATTCACAACCTAGTAGATAAATCATTTATTAAGAAAATGCTAAATACCTGTATTTGTATTTGAGAAAATTATTGTATTCTATGGATTATGGACAAAGATAGAAATATTGAGATATACTAAACTAAGGAAGCTTTGAATGCTTTAAAAGAAGGAAGCTTTAGACAATATTCATTGTCTGGACTCCTTGGTTATGTAAAGGTGAGAACATAAGAAAACTAAAGAGTTATAAAAGCCATTTATCTATTGGCTGATTTGATAATTTGGCAATTGTAATTTATGCAGCTATAAACATAGACATACATGCATTAGTTTGGTAGTTTGATTTTCATTTTTTGGTTAGATACCCACAAGTGGTATTCCTGGGTCATATGGTAGATTAGTTTCCATTCTTCTGAGGATCTTCAATACTGTTTTCCAAAGTGGTTGCTCTAATCTGAAATCCCATAAAAAATGTCTTAGAGCTCCCACTTCTCCACATCCTCGCCAGCATTTGTGGTTGTTTGTGTTGTGGATGATCGGCTTTCTAGTTGGAGTCAGGTGATATCTCAGGTTAGTTTTGATTTGCATCTCTCTGACTGATAATGATGTTGAACCTTTTTTTCATACGTTTATTGGCCATTTGAATTTCTTTTCTTGTGAAGTACACGATGTAATTTTACTCGGCCCTAAAGAAGAACAAAATTACTTCATTTACAGGGAAACGGATGGAACTTGAGAACATTATGTTAATTGAGATTCATCAGTCACAAAAAGTAAAACACTGGATGCTCTTTGTAATATATGGAAGCTTGGAAGAAAAAAGTCCCTCATAGGAGGAACTCTAGCTAGAATGGAGAAACCATAGTGGAGCAAATAGGGTGAAATAAGTGAGGGGGTTGGGAGGGAACATTCCCTAATATACATGACATACATTCAGAAAGAAATCAAAGTCAATTACTAAGCTAAACATGAGAAGGAGGAAGGTGGGAGGGAATGGGGTGGGAATTGGGGAAGGGCGAAGTGAGTGATGTGTGCACGTATGCCTCCACCATCTTCTTGTACCCCATTAAGATGTATGACTACAATGCACCAATATAAAATTTTTAAAAAGAATTATATAAGCCAAAGGATTCTTTTCTTCTTGGTTTCAACATAAGAAATCGGATACAGCAGAAGAAAGCTTAATCCATAAGGACTTCAAAAGACATTAGTGGCCATCAAGTTATTAACCCAAATCACAGAGAAAAATGATGTATCAGATCATAATATTTTGCCCCTTGAAGATAAGACATAATTTGAAACTGATAAACTCAGCTTCATTCCAGGCTACGGAGAATGTGCTTGGATAGTAGTTCCTTTCAAAGTGCTGGAAGAGCCGATACGAAAGCACAAATGGGATTTTAAAAAGAAAAAAATTCAAGGCAATAAAAATGCTTTATGATGGATCACTGGTATAAATTGTAAGAAATTCAACATTCTGGAAGGTACTCTACAGAGACTTGATCTAATTTTTCAAAATAATTTTGGATGAGAGGCTCTTTGAGCTTGCAAAAGCCTAGCGATTGGAGCACTGAATATCCAGTGCAAAGGCAAGAAACAAATGTACAAAAGTTAAGGCTCATGTTACCAAAAGCAAAAGAGAGGGCTGAACAATTTAATAACGGTGTCGCACGAAGGCTTGAGATTGGCTCCCATAGTACGTATGCTAAACTGCAGATATAAGTTTTGAACTTCCTTATGCATTCTGTATCAGGCAAAATGTGGATAACAATATTCAAGAAAGAAGCCATTCAGTATTTCAGAGAGATTCCAAACCACCAGCAGGACTGCACATTTTGAAAATCCACTCAGGTTTTAGTTACTAGCCTAAAAGAGGAGCAACTTTGACTCAGCTGTTGACGCTTCAAATTGGCACTCTACTACACAGATCAACTCACCTCCTGCATATTAATAGATATATAGAGGGGTTGTTCATATGTCAGCACACCGCATAACCGAATTATTAATTTTTTTTTTAGGATTGACTTGAGTGTAGTGGTATTATTGCCGAGATTTTTCCCCAAGCTATTAATTTGCATGTTTTTTAAAGGCACACATATACTAAAAACATGACTTTTGCTCAGGAAGTAAATTAAACTAAATTTTTATCTAATTTTTTAGAAAAGATGAATCTAGTTTTCATTGTATTGGTCACTGTGGTTTATAATTTCGGTGGGGATAACTAATGAGTTTCAGTTAAAGGGGTATGCACCGGTGGAATAATCCTGAAAAGATTAACATACTATTTTCCACACACAATGAATGCAAAGATAGTTTTCCTGCACCACCACAGTGAAGAAGTGTAGCAGGGCAGTTCCCACAGGTGTCTGAGGAAAGTGATTACAGTGTGCCTAGTCAGAAAAGCACCTATTGCTTTGGGAACAGGGCTCCATACTGCTGGGGCCTCCTGCCTCTGCTGCCTGAGGAAGGCATCACTGTCTGGGTCATTCACAGATTGACAGGAGGGTCTGCATGATCCAGGTGAAGGCTGTCATTCACAGTACATTTGGCGATAGCTACTGCAGGGTGACATGGACCTCCTGTCCACTCATTTGGCTTTAACTATACGTTTAGGCTGCACTATACCACTGGCCATGTTCCTGACATCGCTGTTACAGAACACCTGTGCTGTCTTCTATCTGACCACCCTGCTAGCTAGTTGTTTTCTTCATCTACCACCAGAACTGCAATGTACACTCCCTTATGTCTTTTTTCTCCACATGCTGCACTTCTGACCTATCCACTCCATCTGTGTTTAGCAGCTCTTCAAGGACCCCATGGCCCTGGCACTGCTCCTCCTCAGCACCTATTTCTTTCTGTCCCAGTGCTGGGGCTGTGTCTGGGGCTGTTTCAGCCTGACTATCTCTTTGAAGATGGATTTGTTACTATCTCTCCCCTGGGTGTTTGCTCCTTTTCCTCCATGGCTTGGCTTCCCCTCTGCCTCCCGAAGGAAGAGTGGCATCTTTGCTTTTGTCTAGATAGTTCCAAGGCTCTACTTTCTGCTGGAGAACACCATTAGCTAGCTATATGGATGCTTTGACCATGACCAATAGTTTATTTTCCACTGGATAGTGAGCTGAGACATTCACCCCTCACCCTCTCCCTGAATCAAGCTTTCCACTTGGCCTTATAAGCCATCCACCTCAACCTACCCTTTCTGTTTGCCCTCTGTAGATGGCACAGGATGAGGGGAAGTATCCTGCCCCAGAAGAATGACCTCTCCAAAGAGGCGATTCTGCCCCAGCCCTCACACCAATCAGACTATTTCTAATCCTTTCCCTCCAGTCTCACTGGTGTAGTCTTCAGCCCCTCCCCTCACTAGTAGTCCACATGCTTCATTCCCCCAGAGGCCCTATCTCCTATGGGCCACACCTGCACCATGACTCAGCCTCTGATTGGATTCCTGGGGCTTCTCCAGCTTCTTGGGAACACATACTGCTTCCTGTCCGGCAGCTCTGTGATCCTGAAGGTTTGCCATGCTGTCATCAGGCTGCAAGCTCTGGCTGGGCTTGAAGCCTCTCCAAAAGCATCTCGCACAGAAACCCCAGAGGAAGCAGTAAATGATGGTGCACAAATGTAATCCCAGTATTTGGGAGGCCGAGTCAAGAGGATTGCCAAGTTTGAGGCCAGTTGGAGTAACATAGTGAGGTCCTTCAGCAACTTAGTGTAGCCCAGTTTCAAAATAAAGAAGTAAATAAAAATAAGACTGAGCGTGTAGCTCAGAGGTAAAATACCTTTGGGTTCAAACTTCAGATTGGGATGGACCCTGACCCTTCCAAAAAAAAAAAAAAAAAAAGGAAGCCAGGCATGGTGGTAAGTACTTGTAATAACATTATTTAGGAGGCTGAGACAGGATTATTGTGGTTCGAGGACATCCTCAGTTACTTAGTGAGGCCCTTTGCAAATCAGTAAGAACCTGTTTCGAAATAAAGAGTTAAAAAAATAAGGGCTAGGAATGTAGCTTGAAGGTAGAATGACCCTGAGTTCCATCCTCAGTACCACACACACACAAAAATAAAATAATAAAAAGGCTTTTACCATCTTAATGGCAGTATTTAAGCATCAGAGTTGTGGGTAAAAAATTCATAATGCATTTCAAATTTAGAGATTTAAAAACGTTAAGGATTAATACATTTCTTTCAAGAACTTTTAAAGATAAAAATTCAATGTTGCATAAAATATGTTTAAAACTGTAAATAGCAATAAACTCCTTGTTGATAGAATTTTACCACCATAAAAATAAAATCCGTTTTCAAATTAAATTAATATAAAAGTATAGCCAATAAAATTCTAACTGGCTCTATTAATATTTTTAAAGGTGCAAATATTTTATAAAGTAAATTTGTGATATTGACTATTATCACAGTAATATGTAATAGCTTGCTTCATATCTACTAGATTTTTTAAAATAAGCCTGATAAACCATCATTTTATTAATCATTTGGAGAATTATTGCATTTTTCAATGTAGCTTATTTTTAAATGTTCTTTTATTATCTTGACAGGCCATCCTTGAAGTAATAAAGAAAACTTATTCATTGTAGATTTTGCATATCATTGACAATATAATACAAATACATATATTGAGGGTTTCTGAACCACACCACACCAACTTAGTCATGTTGCAGTAAAATGTACTCTATTGTGGATCTGTTGATGGCTTAATTCTTCTCTTTCTCTGAATTATGGAGAAAATTCTACACATTGCATTATAACATCTTTTGATCAGCTTGGGAACAAGGCATTAAACATAAATAAAAATATTGGCATCACACCTTAGTAGCACTTTCTCAAACATTAATTTATCAATATTTTTCATTAGATTAATACAAAGGCTTAAACAGAAAGCACCAATAAAGTTCATTAGCAGTGTAGGTTACATTAGTATGATAGGCAGGATGATAGCTCTTCCAATGAGGTCCCTATTCGAATTCCCAAAACCTGTAAATCTTTTTATCTTATATAGCTAATGGAACTTTGTAGATGTGATTGCAAGTTTGGATCTTGAGATGCAGACATTTTTTCTGGGTTATCCTAGTGGACCCAATCTAATATGCGAGTTATTCCAAAGGCGATTGGAGAGAAATGTCAAAATGCAAGAGGGATTCCACACAACAGTGTTGCATTGAGCAGAAAGGAAGGTCGTGTGAGAGGGATGCCACTGGGCACAGGGGCTGAGAAAGGCAGGAACACTGCAGCCAGCAGCCTCCAGGAAGAAACAGTGGTACATTTGCCAACACTTGCATTTCAGCCCTGTGTGTTTCTTGTCAGACACCTGACATTCACAGCTGTAAAACAATGCATTTGTATTCGTGTATATGGTACTAGAGATTTAACACAGGGTGGTTCTACCTCTGAGATATACTCCATTCTTATTTTATGTTATTTTTTGAAATAAGGTCTCACTATGTTGCTGAGAGCCTCACTAAACTATTGTGCTTGGTCTGGAACTTGTGATCTTCCTATGTCAGTCTCACAAGCACTGTAATTACAAAGCATGTACGGCCCCACCTGGGAATTTAGATCTTTAAAAACACCCTGTTTGTAGCCGAGTATGGTGGCACATGTTTGTAATCCCAGTACTTGGGAGGCTGAGACAGGAGGATCACCGGTTTGCAGCCAGCCTCGGCTACTTAATGAGGCCGCCTGCAACTTGGTGAGCTCCTGTTTCAAAGTAAAGAATAAAAAATGGTGGTGGGGTGTAGCTTTAAAGTAGAACGCCCTTGGGTTCAATCCCCAGTACCGCACAAACAAAAACAAAAAAAACACTTTGTGATCATTCTACCAAATACAATCAAATATCACTCAGCAAAGCTTGAATGGAAGGATAGGAGAGAAAGAAAGCTGGTTGTTCAATGCAGTAGCAAAATACGAACATGTGTAATAGTATAAATAGAACATAGTTAACCTGGACACTCTCTATTGGGAGGGGAGAAGGGAAATGGGGGGAAGAGCACAAAGCACAATCTAAATGTGCACCATTTTCAATATATTCCACTTATAAATAAAAAAAAGAATATATATATATAGGTTTGGGAGTTTAGCCTATCATCAAAAAATAAAAAAAATAAAAAATAAACATTTAAGTTACTGTAACATCCATATCCAGAAAAAAACAAATATCATTATTGTACAAGATAAATAAAATACCTATCACCATTATCTATGGTTTAATGGCATACATAGGCACATATTTAAGGTGTAAGCAATGCAATTATTACTAAAACTTGGAGACAGTAGTTCTAGGGAAATTTGAGAGAGAAAATGGCCAATAAATAGGTGTTATCCAGAGGAGGCTGGAAGTGCTAGTCAACCTGTGACCCTGGAATCAGCAAGCAAGGACACTTTGATGCAGGATCTCAGTTAGCCACAGTACTGCGATTACAATATGCTTGGCTGGAAGAGACAGGAAAGAACCAAGGCTGTAAAGGCTGCCTGGTGGCATAGCCCATAAAAAATCTAAGTTATCTTGTAGAAGGTAGAGTTTGCACTGTAGTATTGTGTTTGCAACAAAGCTTGGCAATCTTTTACAATGGAACAGTATCTAGTAAAATTCTAAGGTATCCTTCAACACATTAATGCTACTTATCATTTGATTTACTTGGTAAAACTTGATAACTCCTTTGGGGGTAATAATGTAATACAGGGAGATGTTTTATTAAACCAGAAAATAACTTTGTTATTAAGTAAGAGGTTGAAACTAGCAAACCCTATTTTTAATTTTTTCTTTTTCCCACAAATCTGCTTTGCAATATAATTAAAATTTGTTTAAAACACTTAAAAGCTTGGAATACAAGTTATTTTTAGTCTCTGGCTTGAGAAGGAATTATAATAGCTCTGAGAAAATGATAATAGCCTTAGGTTCATAACACAAAATTTATATCTCGCCTAGAACGGTTAAAAAACTTCTCTCCAATAAAAAGAATCTCAAGTTAAATGTTACAAAGTAGATCTATGTGTGTTATCTTTTACTTAGGTCACAACAGAGCAGATAGAAGGGAAGAAGGTTTCAATGATGAAGCTCATGAGAGAGGCACTGTGTCCAAGAAAAGGGTATAAAGATACCAAAGCCTGACTACTGCTCCCTACAGACATTTTTTTTTCTTGTATATATGTGTGTAGGAATACCGGGAATTGAATCCAGGAGCACTTTACCTATGGGCTACACTCAAGCCATATTTTAATTTTTATATTGAACCTATATACATCCTGCATCTTGAGCACAATATTTGATTTGTCTGTTTCTTCCTCTTCTATACAAATAAAGAATCCGCTATTGAGCCTCTGTCTATGAAAGATCTGGGCTTTCACTGAAGAACATCAAGGGCATTACAGGACCAAGGTCCCAAAGGAAAAGATACTGAGCATTGCTTCAATCAGAAAAATTTCACCAATATCTGTTTATAAGTGGCATGTGTCAAAAAAATATAAGATGTCTGCTTTTTTATTTTTGGTGGTTCTGGGGTTCCTGGAAGCCCTTCTACCTCCGGGATACACTTCCAGACCTATTTTATATTTTAATTTGGAAACAGGGTCTCTTAAGCCAGCGCGGCTGGCTTTGAACCTGCGGGATCCTCCTGTCTCTGCCTCCCAAGCGCAGGGATTACAAGCGTGCGCCACCACGGCCGACGCAGATGTCTGCTTTTAAAAGTATAATAATTTAGATAAAGCACCTACAGCTTTGATCTTTTAAGCATTTTCTAGATGTAAGATTATGTGATAAAGGCTTTTTAAATTCTTTTTTATTTCTGTTGCAGTTTTCTTTTTTCTTTTAGTGCCATTAGATATTCTTGTAGGAACAGGTGCTTCTGGTAAGATCTGCTTTTCACTTTCCATGCCAGGGAAACCCAGAAATCACTGTAAGAAGTGAATTCAACAGGAACATATCATGTTTTCAATCACCAAGGAGAAATTTCTAAATTTAAGTTCTAACCGCGCCAGGTAGGAAAATTCTTGGCAGAAATAAAATATTGCATTGCATAGTACAACCATCATTAATCTGAAAGAACAGTTTAGATGTAAAGACCCAATTCTGTTCTTTTTTCTCTATACGATCACTACTTTTTTATCATTTCACTGTTCATTAACATTTCCATAAAATATCAGCCTGAAAAACGGGCAGATGTATATAACAAATGCATTTTAGTTTGTATATCGCCATCAATTTCGCCTGAAAGTTAGTATGGATAAAAGATTGAATAAGAGCTAATATAACCTGAAAGTTATTTATCATTTCTACTAGTTGGTGCCTTGCTGATCAGTGAGCTTATCATGGGTAAGCAAGTGATGCCAAAAAATAAGGACCCTTGGAATTATGGTTTTAAAAACAAATGGTTGTAAAATCAAATCATATCCACAACACTGACTGATAGTCATAACAGATGGATTCAAAGATATTTTCACTTATTCAAGAATATGCTGTTTCTTTCCAGTCAGCCACCATTTATTTAGTTGCTAAGCAATTGTGGATATGAAGAAATAAATAGCAGGATAAATATCATCTTGCCTCCAAGAATATTAAAAAGGAAAAGAATGTTCTTAAAATATTTTTGCTTGGTTGAAGAATTCATGGACCAACTGAAAGTAGGATCTCTGAAGAATAAGATAAACAAAAATAATCAGAAATATTACCACTCTAGTTAAGTATCTTTTGGTCTAATTACAAACTTCTAGAATTTTTTGTTTCCAATTTAATTGAAGATTATTAATGATTTTTTGAAGTGTATGTTTGAAAAATCCCCCTTTCTTGAATCCCTGCAGATAATTATGTGTTACTTATGCACTCCATAGTTTTTCTCAGAAACTACATATGGTGGTCACATCACTCAGATATCCTTATTGCTTCTTTGAAGATTCTTCAGATAGTTTCCCAGTAATCATATAATATTGAAGTTCATAATTCATTTTTCACATCAGAATACAAGGCAGTATGTATTTACATTATTTTTAAGCACAGATCCATTACTCAGTGATGGAATCAAAGATAACATCATAAAAGCAATCTCTCCTCTGTAATTTACTTGTGCTTATTCAAATTTCTGTTTGAGAAAGTTTTAAAATTCCTCAGGAAAACATGGCTGAAGTCAGAGGGTCTAGTCTTTTTGGCTGCTGTTACTCATAACTGAATTTTCAGTCATTCAAAGGGGAAAAATAAAGCAACCCCACAGCATGAGTAACAGCCATCCCACCAAATCCAGAGGTCCACCTCTCTGCAGAGAATGCCTCCGCTTTCACCGCTCTCACCGGCAAGAGAACCCTCAACACCTCGCTGTCTTCCTGTTTCTTGAGACACACGTCTCATGTTTCTGCAGTCGGTGACAAACACACCCACAGGTGCTATATCTTCCGATCGAGGCTCCCATTGGTGTGATTGTGAATCATGTCCGGACTCTTTTATTTTCATGGTCCCAATGTGGAAATTGAAAATCGCTGTTTGGAAACTCAGATTCCATTCTCTTTCGTCTGTGTCTTAAGTACTTTGAACTGCAATGGACCTGGAGACTCTTTTACAATTTAAACGGTACTTTGTAGGAATTACCAACTGTTCAATTTTCACCTTGGCTCTTATGAACAGTTTTGCCAACATTTTCTTGTGCTGCTGCCTACAGAAGTGAAATAATAGACCCATTAAAGGTTCTGTCGTTTGACAAGTGGGTTCTGTGCTGATGGAAAGTAGCATATAACATCACAGTAATTTCCTGTACTCTTCAAGTAGTACCTCACATGGCAGCAGAGAGGTGGAACCATATTTCTCTACACAGATAGGTATGTGGAGTAGTGTCCTTCTTACAGTTAACTTTGCAATACAGGAGCAGAGTTTCTTATAAGAATAAGAATATTCTCTCTCTCTCTCTCCCTCCCTCCCTCCCTCCCTCACCCACCCCTCTCTCTCCATCTCTCTCTGCCTATCTACCTCCCTCCCTCCCCCATTTTAGCACTAGGATTGAACACAGTGGCTTTATACCTCTGATCTACATCTGCATCCATTTTACTATTTTGAAACAAGCTTTCCCTAAGTTGCTTAAATGTCTCCCTCATTTGTCTGAGCTGGCCTCTAACCTGTGCTCTTCCTTTTTCAGCCTTGAAGGTACTGATATTACAGGCATGGACCACCATGTCTGGCTATAACAAAGTTTTATTATGTATCTCCTTACCAAAATGTATTATCACACATAAGCATTTCTAGGCTCATTAGAGCAAACATGGGGCCAACACAATTTTAAAAGGGGATGGAGAAATTAGACAACTGAATGAAAATACATAAGCAACATGTGCTCATCCATTGAAATGTGAATAGCATCTATGTTTGGCTATTGTGCCATTTCACGTTCTTCTTCTTTTCTTTTTTGGTGGTACTGGGGTTTCTGAAAGCTTTCTACCTCCGGGCTACACTCCCAGACCAATTTTTACGTTTTTATTTGGAAACAGGTTCTCCTAAGCCAGCGCGCGCGGCTGGCTTCGAACCTGCGCGATCCTCCTGTCTCCGCCTCCCAAGCGCGGGGATTACAAGCGTGCGCCACCACATCTGGCTCCATTTCACGTTCTTAAACACTTTCCATCCAACAGATTGTCACTTCTTAGACGTATCTGGCCATGGGTGTCAATGCCTTTTACTTCTCTATTTGTGTATTCCTTTGCCAAATCACAATACCCAGCTTTTATTGAACATTTCATCTTTGCTAAGCACTTGCCTGCTAATTACAAGATGCACAATTTGGGGCAGCCATTTAGTTTCCCTTTTCCTCTTGCCTGTTTTCTTATCATTAAATCAGGCATATTAAATAGGCACTTTCTCATAGCTTATAAGATTCTTGTGATGATTAAGTCAGACACAACGTATGTAAGCCATAGAACATGCTACGCTAAGTAAATGCAAGTAAATATTGCCATATAAATAAAGGTTAAATCTTCCACAAAACCCTAGAGAGGAATCATTGCCCTCCTTCCATGCGTCTCATTTGTGGATGCAGAAATTAAAGCTCAGATTTTTTTTTCAAAGCCTTACAGAATAAAGGTAGTTGGATTAGGATTTAAGTCTCACTTTTGTGTTCCAAATTATTATCTGATATCTTGTCTGAGCTCCTGTTGTAACCAGGCTCTGGTCAGGCTTAAATACTGATCCATAAACTGGAGTCTAACTGGAACAAGTGCACGGCTGAGATGTAGCCAGAATGGTTCGAACACTGGCTTTGTCCCTGAACAATTAATTTATTTGAAGATGATTTTTCATTTCATAAAACAGCACAACGGTTATATCTTCTAGTACATTTTCCTTTATCTTTTTTTTTTTTTTTTTTTTGCGGGTCTGGTGATGGAACCCAGAGGCATTTGACCACCGAGCTACACCCCCTGCCCAATTATTTTTTTATTCTTTATTTTGAAACAGGGTCTTACCGAGTTGCGAAGGGCCTCACTAGGTAGTAGCTGAGGCTGTCCTTGAACCACGATCCTCCAGTCTCAGCCTCCCAAATGCTGGGATTACAAGTGTGTGCCACCACATCCAGCTACATTTCTTATTTTCTAGTATCAATTATTCCACTAATGGCTATCTTCCAGCACTGGTATTGTTTTATATATATTCTGTAGAAAAAGTATATTGTGTGGAACACCTCAAAGTTGAGGTAAATTAAATAAAACTAATATTTGTCATTAACACAAAGCACTTGACTAGGTACTGTAGATGTAATAGGGCCAGAATTGACAGTTTCTGCCATCATGAAGCTTAGATATAATGGCGACTGATTTGAAGCTAATTTTAAAATGTATTATATGAGTACAATTTGAATATGTCATGAGATACTGAATAAGTGTCATGAGTAAAGATGAATGAATATTTATAACAGAGGGGCCAGGTCTAATTTATTTATCTAGATACTGGGAAAGCAGACGGTATTAGATAAATTAGAAGCTGGGGCATGATGATGCATGACTGAAATCCCAGTCCTTGGGAGGTTGAGATAGGAGGGTTGCAGGTTCAAGATAAGCTTCAGCAATGCAGTGAGATTCTAAACCTAGTGACTAGTGTTGTTCAAAACAGCAGCAAAGCCGGGCGTGGTGGCGCACGCTTGTAATCCCCATGCTTGGGAGGCGGAGACAGGAGGATCGCGCAGGTTCGAAGCCAGCCACGCTGGCTTAAGAGACCCTGTTTCCAAATGAAAATATAAAATAGATCTGAGAGTGTAGCCAGGAGGTAGAAGGGTTTCCAGGAACTCCAACACCACCAAAAAAAAACAAAAAAAAAAGCAAAAATAAAAAGATTATGGGTGTAGCTCAGAGGGAGAATGAACTAAGTTAGACATGAGTACAACCAGTTTTTACTAAGTTACAAGAAAGCCAAACATAATTGTAGGTTTAAAACAAAATATGACTTTGTTACTTCTCATTTGAACCTCAAAGAACAACCTCTGAAAGGAAATTGTAGGTAAGGAATGCATTTTGGTCTATTTCTTGAGTTCTCTGAGAAAATGACTTAAAATTGCACAGTAGAAAGAACTCTCTAATCAGGCCTGTGTCCATGTTTGACCAAATCACAAAAACATGTGACACATTTCTAAAATTGGAAGACATTCGGTACTGTACATTTTATTTTTATTTTTTGTGGTTTCTTTTTTTAAAAATTTTTATTAAACATAAATGGTATACATTTAAACTATACTTGATACCCTCTCCTCCGTCCCGCCCCTGTTTTCCCTTCCCCCCACCCAACAATGATTGTCCCGGGTAACCATGCCATATTCATAATTTTACACATATTCGGATGTGGACCCTCATTAATCAAGTTCAGCCTTCCTCCTCCTCTATCTTCCCATTCAAGCTTTGCTGGTATTTCTCCTCCATTATCTGGAGTCCCACTGGTATCCTCTAGGTTCCCTAGTTTGGGCATATTAGAGGAAACATATGTATCTTCTCCTTCTGTGCTTGGCTGGTCTCACTTAACATAATGCTCTCCAGGACTTTCCATCTTCTTGCAAATGGTATGCTTTTGTTCTTTATCTGAGTAGAATTCCATTGTGTGTATTTCCCAGAATTTTGCAATCCATTCACCTGTTGATGGAGACCTGGGTTGGTTCAATATTTTGGCTATTACAAATTGTGCTGCTATGAACATAGGTATGCATGTGTTGCTATAGTCCTCTGAATTCAACCCTTTTGGAAAAATACCCAGGAGTGGTATAGCTGGATCATATGGTGGATCTATTCCCAACTTTCTTAGGAATCTCCACACAGATCTCCATAGTGGCTGAACTACTTTGCACTCCCACCAACAGTGTAAAAGAGTTCCTCTTTCCCCACATTCTCGCCAGCATTTGTTGTTATTTGATTTCTTTATGCTTGCCACTCTGACTGGGGTTAGATGGAATCTCGGTGTAGTTTTGATTTGCATCTCCCTGATGGCCAAAGATGTAGAACATCTTTTCATGTATCTATTGGCCCTTTGTATCTCTTCTTTTGCAAAGTGTCTATTTAGTTCATTTGCCCATTTCTTGATTGGGTTGTTTGTTTTGCTAGTGTAGAGTCTTTTGAGCTCTTTGTATAGTCTGGATATTTGTCCCCTATCAGAGTGGTGGCTGGTAAAGATCTTTTCCCATTCTGTAGGCTTCCTCTTTAGGTTATTGATAGTATCCTTCGGTGAGAGGAAACATTTAAGTTTGATGCATTCCCACTCGTTAATTCTTGCTTTAATTTCCTGAGCTTTGGAGGTTTTGTTGACAAAGTTACTGCCTGTGCCTATAATTTGTAGTGTTGAACCTATGCTCTCCTCTACTAACTTCACATTTTATATCAACATAGAACTTTATATTTTCTTTTCTGCTTCCCTCATTCAGACAATACAATAAGCTCTTTATAATTTTTTGATGCATTGTAATCATACATCTTTTTTATTTTTGTGGTACTAGGGTTCCTGGAAACCTTTCTACCTCTGGACTACACTCCCAGATCTATTTTATATTTTTATTTGGAAACAGGATCTCCTAAGCCAGCGTGTGCAGCTGGCTTGGAACCTGCAGGATTCTCCTGTGTCCACCTCCCAAGCACAGGGATTACAAGCGTGTGCCACCATGCCCGGCTAGTCACACATCTTAATGGAGTACAAGTTAGTCGAGGAATACATGTTCACATCACTCATTTAGCCTTTTCTCAATTCCCACCTTGTTGCCTTCCCCATTCTTCTCATTTTCTTCTATAAATTAAAAATTATTTATAGGAAGGCAGCTAATTTAATTTAATTTAATTTAAAAATTCTATAATTAATACAATGGTAAGTTTTAAAAAATTGTTAGTTAACTGTTTATTATTAAAAACCACTGGGGTCAGCCGGGTGTGGTGGTGCACGCTTGTAATCCCCGCGGTTGGGAGGCAGAGACAGGAGGATCGCGCAGGTTCGAAGCCAGCCACGCTGGCTTAAGAGACCCTGTTTCCACATAAAAAAGCATAAAAATAGGTCTGGGAGTTTAGCCCGTGGGAGTGTAGCCCGGCGGTAGAAGGGTTTCCAGGAACTCCAGTACCACCAAAAAAAAACCCAAAAAAACAAAAAAACAAAAAAACCTTTTCAAACTTATTCCAATGTCAATGTAGTGTTTTTCTGGTTAATATTATGCATTGATATTATTTTAGCATAATTTTATGTTAATATATTTTTATCAAAAATATAATGTAAAAACAAAACAAATTAAGTTCACTTAAAAATGAATTTAAAAATCAGGTATCTCAAGAAAAGGTTTGTTCAAAAAAATGTGGTTATTTTTATCTTTGTCATTTCTCACGATAGTAGCATAGAAATACAGTTACTGACTTATAGAACTTTATAAATCATTTATATTCTCTTTTGTTCAAATATAATCATGTTCAAAGTAAATAAGGGAGAATCTTTTGTTACTGCATTTCACAGTCTGATTAAATCATGCTTATTAAAATTTAAAATGTGACAAATAATATAGTTTATTTCCTAAGAGCTTATACCAGGATCCCATCAGAGAGTAGCACAGATATAATTCATAGGACTTAAAAAATATTTCACATATTCAATTTTAGTGACAACAACACTCATGTTCAATATTCTAAATAAGATTATTATAACATTTCCAGCTTTTTCCCCCAGTGATTTTTTTTTGTGTGTATGTGTGGTACTGGGGTTCCTGGAAGTCCTTCTACCTCGGGCTACACTCCCACGGGCTAAACTCCCAGACCTATTTTTATGCTTTTTTATGTGGAAACAGGGTCTCTTAAGCCAGCGTGGCTGGCTTCGAACCTGCGCGATCCTCCTGTCTCTGCCTCCCAACCGCGGGGATTACAAGCGTGCACCACCACACCCGGCTGACCCCAGTGGTTTTTAATAATAAACAGTTAACTAACAATTTTTTAAAACTTATATATATATATGGTCTTATATATATATATATATATATATATATATATATATATATATATATGGTCTGGGATTATATATATATATATATATATATATTAAATTTTGGAAACAGGGTCTCTTAAGCCAGAGAGGCTGGCTTCAAACCAGCGCAATTCTCCTGTCTCCGCCTCCCAAGCGTGGGAATTACAAGCGTGAGCCACCAAGCCCGGCAAGTTTGAAAAGATTTTGTGACCATTGAAATACCTGGGAATAAGGGGAGGTAGAGAAAATGAGGTAGGAACTGAAGAGGGCTCATTGAATACTGTGTGCATACATGACGCTATCACCATGAACTTCAACAAGATGTATGATTACAATAAACCAATAAAATACACAGTGATGACACTGCATCAATTATTTTTTATGATTTATAAAATTTCAAATCATGATTGCCTCTCCTCTGATGTTCTTCAGGTTGTTATTTATTTTTTTCTTTATGTTATTGTAATTTTTATTTCAGTTGAGTCTCTCCTATTGGCATTTTTCCCTTAAAGCAGAATTTGGTTTTGTTGGTCAGATCTTTTAAACTTTTTCTTACTTTCTGTTTTTAACAAATATTATGGCTATTTTCTACTTCCTTTAACTTCATTATACCTTTCTACCATACATGTCTAAGAGGCTTATTTTAAATTCTTATTATTTAAAAATAAATGCTTGCTAGTAGGGTTCAATCGTGAACACTTGTTACCTCAGCTACTTAGGAGGACAAGGGAGGAGGATCAAAAGTTCAAGGCTATCCTTGGCAATTTAGGAAGACAATGTCTCAAAATCAAAGTAAAAAGGGCCATTCATGTATCTCAGTGTTAGAGCACACCTGGGTTCAGTCCCCACTAATTGAAGGAAGGAAGGAAGGATGCAGGGAGGGAAGGAAGGAGGGAGGGGAAAGGAAGGAAGGAAAGAAAGAAGGAAGAAAAGAACAAAGGAAAGAAGGAATAGCCAGAAGTATATTTCAACATACAGCTTTAATTATTTCTTCTCATAAATGCTATCTCGTACTGTGATGGTTAATTTTATATTTCAACTTGACTGGTGAAAGGAATGCCCAGGTAGCTGTTAAACATTAATTCTGGGAGTGTTTGTGAGGACATTACTAAGACATTAGCATTTTGTCACTAGACTGAATAAACAGAATGTACCCTTCTCAAATAGAGATGGCATCTTCTAATCCACTAAAGTCTAACATAACAAAAAAGACAAAGAAAGGTAAACTATACGCTTTGTCTTCTAGTCCTCAACTTGCAGACCATGGAACTTCTTGATCTCCATAATTGTGTGAAAAAATCCAATTATAATGTCTAATATTTTTTCAGTTTAATGTTTGTATCTACTATAGGTTCTGCTTTTATGGAATATTCTAATAGAACAGATACTTTTTTGTTTAAAGACTTGTGATTAGATTTTCTTTAAACTTGGTCATTGAGAACCTTTAAAATAAAAATTGAGATTTTATCTGCTTTCCCATTGTAATGCTACAAAATTTGACATTTTGTTCATATAAAACTTGTGTTATACTCAGGCAGGCTGCTTTCCTCAGTGCAGCAATTGACAGGCAAAGTTATTCAACATGTGATTCTCCCTTCCTTTAAAATTTCAGAGTCTTGTACATATATTTGGCAGGTGTGAGATGAGAGAGTGGACAGGAGAAAGCAGTCTTAAGTCTGGGAATATTATTCATTCCATAAGAACTATCCAGACACAAAAATGATCATGAAATATAATCCCTTGGCTGGGCTCCTAGAAAGAGCTGCCTGTGGTGAGAGGGGGATATTATTTTGTATTTGACAACTTGCTGACTCTGCTTCATAAACCCTGAAATAAAAAACAATGAACGTTGTCAGGAGATAGTCCTTTCTTAAAGTTTTTTTTTTTTTAATTTGTTCTTGGTATACTGTAATCATACATCTTAATGGAGTACACGATGGTAAGGACATATGTTCGCACATCAATCAATAAGCTCTTATCTAATTCCCCCATCCCCTTTCCCCTTCCTCCTCATTTTTGGCTTACTGATTGGCTTGATGTGTACCAATGTACATCATGTACATTCATAAGGTAGGCCCTCCCTTCCCCCTCAGTCAGGTCACCGTATTTGCTCATCTGTATTTTCTCCTTCTTCATCTAGAGTTCTTCCTATGACCCATTTTCTCCCTAACTTTCACATATTTAAGTAGAGTGACTCAACTTATCTTACTTTACATGATCAGAACAGGAAAAAAAGTTTTTCAAATATCTTCTATTTTCTAAATATCTATTTTTTCCTTAAGTGCGCTATGAAATGTTATTCTTAAGGATAATTCTAAAATACTTGCCATATATTGTAAACCATCAATAATGAAAAGGGACTACAAAAGGTGTCAGAGAAACTTTTCTTTGAGGAAAACTGTATTAATTGGAGCTAAAATTTTGATTCATCTGCCAAGACTACAATTAGGTAAAGGTGGAAGTATGAGCAATTTCTTTTGTTATTGGTTTACTGTAGTCATATATCGTAATGGAGTACAAGATGGCTCATTTAGCCCATCCTCAATTCCCATATTTATTTTAGAGATCCACTTTGATGTGTTGGTAAATGTACATCTTGTCCATTTGGGAATTTCCCTCTTTCCCCTCGCACCCCACTCAGGTCATCTTATTTGTTCCTCTGTTGTTTCTCCTTCCTAATCTAGAGTTCACCCTATGACCCTTTTTCTCCATAGCTGCCACATTTTAGGGAGAGCATTTGATTTTCTACTTTCTGTGACTGACTAATTTCACTTAGCATAATGTTCTCCAGTTCCATCCATTTCACCAAAAATGACAGAATTTTATTCTTCTTTATGGATGAGTAAAATTCCATTGTGTACATATACCATAGTGTTTTAATGCATTCATTTTTTTGATGGAAAGCTTGGCTGGTTCCATAGTTTGGCAATTGTGAATTGTGTGAATATGAACATAGAATATGAACATGCATTAGTTTGGTAGTTTGGTTTCCTTTCATTTTGGTAGATACCCAGAAGTGATATTGCTGGATCATATGGTAGGTTCGTTCCAATTCTTCTGAGGATTCGCCATACTATTTTCCAAAGTGGTTGCACTAATTTGCAATCCCACCAACACTATATTAGAATTCCACTTCACTGCATCCTTGCCAACATTTGTTGTTGTTTGTGTTTTGAATGATTGCCATTCTAGTTGGAGTTAGGTGAAATCTCAGAATAGTTTTGATTTGCATCATTTGGTTTATGATGTTCTTTATGTCTGAGGCATCTTTACTGATTTTTTTTCTAGATCAATCAAGCAAGTGAGAGAAATGTTGAGGTCTCCCAGTATTATTGAATTGGGATATATGAGTGTCCTAATGTCACAATGATTTTGTTTTATGAAAGTGGCTGCACCTATGTCCAGGGGAATAAATATTTACTTTCTTTCTTTTTATTTTCTCTACCATCTTGTACTCCATTAAGAGGCATGGCTACAATGCACCAATAAAAAATTTAAAAAGAGAAACACAAAAGTATACTTAATATGGTATGAATTTTTTTTAGAAATTACTTTATAATTGCTAACTTTCCCCGGCATTATCTTACAAGACTATGTTTTTTGTCTTTTTTGAAAAATAAGTGAGATTACTCAGTCACAAAAAATAAGAAATCAGATGCTTTCCCTAATATGTGAGAGCTAAGGAGAAATGGGTCATAGGAGGAACTCTAGATGAAAAAGGAAATCCTATAGAGGAGCAAATAAGACAACCTAAATGAGGAGATGGGAAGGGGGAAGAAGAAAATTCTCTAAAACAATATACTTCAATATATCGAAGTCAACCACTAAGCTAAGCAAGAGAAGGAGGGATGGGGAGGGAATGGGGTGAGAATTGGGTAGGGGTTAAATCGGTGACATGTACATGTATGTCCACACAAGTTTTTTACCCCAATATGATGTATGAATATAATGCACCAATAAAAAATAAAAAATATACTTTAATTGGTACATTGTAATCACACATCATATGAAGTTCAGAGTGATAGAGCTATACGTGCACACAGGACTTGGTGAGCTTTCCACTCCCACACACCTTCCCCTTCCCCATACATGATATTAAGATCCTCATCTATAATCTGACATATGTACATACCATCATTTGAAGTGTCTCTTTCATTAAGTTTTCTCCTCTGTGAAATCCATCATGCATTACGAGGAGCCATTCTCATTCCTTAACTGTTCAGTAGCAATTTAAGGGTAATTTAAAATTTAAGAAGCAATTATAAAGAAAAATTAAAATAGTCGTCTAAACATTACTCACTATATAAGTTAAATTTTAAGGTGAAAACATTTTAGAGCAAGATTTCTTTGGCATCATTTTCTAATATATTAGGCATATAAAATATTAATGCTAAAAGCTAAAGAAATGACAATTGGAACTTTACAGAACTTAAAGCTAATTACATGATTAATTTAGCTTTCCTTCTGAGCTACGCCAGAATGTATCAAATGTAGACAGTGTTATCACTCATATTTTGTCCTTGTTGCAAGTTAATATTTTGAGTAATAATAACTGAATATCCTATTTATCTAGAATGTATATGTGTGTGTACATGTCTGTGTGTGCACATATGTGTATGGTGTTGGAATTGAACCTCCAAGTTAAACCCTGAGCTCTATTTTTTTTTTTTCCTGGACATAGGGCTTTGCTAGATTGCTGAGAGTCTTGATAAGATTCTGAGTCTGTTCTCGAACCTGCAACCTTTCTGTCAGCCTCCCAAGTAATGGATGACAAGTGTGGGCCACTGCATCATCTAGGGAGATATTTTTAAAGCAGTGTATTCAGAAACTGTCATTTTCTCAGCCTAGGCAATTGGTCAGGACAAGAAGAGGCCAAAGAAAATGCCTATAGATGCCGTTCAAGGCATGTGATTTACCGCTGAAAACTCGCAAGAGATCAGGTACTGCTGGAAGGAGAGTTTAGTGAAGAAAGCCAAACAAAATCACACCTCTATCCCTCACTAAACTTTGTCAAGAAGAGCTTGTTTTCTCCCAGGGCTTTCAATCCAGTTGCTGCTGGCTGGCTATGTGACTTAGACCACTCTCTGCAGTGCCCTTGGTCCACATCCATCCCGGCCCCCATCACCACCCAGGAAAATATTTGGCTACAGAAGCAGCCACACAGGCAGTATCTACTTGCTTAGTTTGCTTGTATGGCCAGCATTCCAAGGAGAAACTCTCCAAGTCTACATACATGACCACCAGCGCCCTTCAAGATGGCATGTAAATAGACGTCGTGGACAGGGATCGCTCATCATTCTTTTCACTGGGTTAGAATTTTGGAAATAGAAGGGGACACTCAGGATAATTGTGTTTTGCTATCCCCCTTATCTTAAAGGACATAAGAGGAAGTGATTCTGTCCAAACAGAATGCACATAAAAATACATATATAGATGTATATTATACAAATTTATAATTCAAACATTATACAGATAACAATGTTTTTTATTGAGGGTCTGGGGATTGAACCCGAAGCATTTGACTTTCGAGATAACCCCCCTGTCCTAATATTATTCTTTATTTTGAAACAGGGTCTCTCATTTGCGGAGGGCCACACTAAGTAACTGAGGCTGTCCACAAATCATAATCCTCTGGTCTCAGCCTCTAGAATGCTGGGATTACAAGCATGTGCCACCTCTCCTAGCTCTAAATAACATTCTTTCTAGAAGTTATATATTTTTATATCCTGACATTTTTGCTGTCACAGGAGAGGTACAAAGCTGTTTTGCTTCTTGCTTTTTGGTTATAAATTTTACTTATGTAAATATTTTAATATAAACATTATAAAGTACAACTATCTTATATGCCAAGCTATGGGATGTATAAAAATATGAAACATAATCACTTTATACAATATGTTCCAGCACATTCTACGATCTTGCACCAGGTATCTTGCATTTCAACTCATAGCTGATAAAACACAAAATGCATAAATTACATGTGACTGGAAATATCTGAATTCCCACTCCATTTTCGTGAATTATTCACTGTCTTTCATCAACCAATTCAAGCTCTTGAGTGTCCTTTTCTTTTTACATCTTACTTCAAACTTAAATGTTTGCAACACACACACACACACACTATATATATATATATATATATATATATATATATATATATACACATACATACACATACACATTATATATGTATTATATATACATTATAATATACATTATATATACTTTATATATACGTTATAACATAATACATATATATAATACACATATATACGTTATATATACATTGTATATACATTATATATATACACACATACATGCATACATACATATATTTGTATATATTTGTATGCATGTGTGTGAGTATGGAAATTATATGTATTATATATACATATAATTTGTATGCATGTGTGTGAGTATGAAATTATATATACTCACACACATGCATACAAATGCATACATTCACTATTTACAACAGTATATATTTTACAAGAAAGCTACTTTTTTGTTCTTCAACCACTGTAGTTCCTATTTGCCCAATATCTTCACTAGCATACATGAACAGAAATTTTAATACCCCTTTGCTGAATGTCCCCCCCTTTCCCTGAGAAGAATAAAAACGAAGTTATAAATCATATCCAACGATTTTGTCAAAGCAGAATGAAGCAATTATAGGGGAGGTTTGTTATGGCAGAGTTTCATTTATTTTTATGTGATCATTTCATCTACTTCTATGTCTAGTCATTTGCTGACTAATGTATATATTGCACATTTCTTTCAAGATTACAAAGAAACAAATAGTTTAAAGAATGCAGAAAGCAAAGCAAATTATTTATATTGATGAACTAACACAATTAACTCAGAGTTCACAAAAATGTAGACAAAATACATAAAAAATGTTCAGGAGACACTCTATGCCGATGCATTCCATATGTAATCGTAGTTAATCTTCATGGTGGTCTCATTTATTAAGGTACTTGTTTATATTTTTGAAAAATTATTTCATATGCAGAAAATCTGATTAATTGCAATCCTGTAATCATAGCACATTTTCAACGTGGTCCATACGTGGACTTTTTAATTTTAATTTTTTCAGCTTACTTGCCAGTTAGCTTTCATTAAAATGTAATGATTACTCACAGACTTACAACTGCAAATAACAAACAGAACCTTGAAAGTAATCTCCAGTACTTATTCATTTGCCTTCTTATCCCCATCTATTCTCTTTCAGAAGTAATTAGCCACCTGAATTTCATGTCAATCGGTCATTGTCTATGGATATCATTGCTTCAACATGCATTCCTAAAAATGAAGAGTAGCCTAAAATTACATATATGCAGGAAAGCATAACATGCTATTATTTGTTAAAAATAATTTTTCACTTTACTATTGGGCTGTTAAGAGTTAAACATATTTCTGCATATTATGCATTTGCCTATGGTTTTGTACAAAAGTCTGATGTGAAAATATGTAGAATGTTTTTAATCAGTTCCCATTTTGATGAACATTTTGGTTGTTTCTGGGGTGCTATTATGGATAATGTTGGTATGATTGTTTATGTCTATGCACTGACTTGTATACATGCAGGAATTGCATTTGATTATATAACTGAGCATGGACTTATTTATCATATATCTGAATGGTCAACTTAAAGAGAGTCAAATAATTATCCCCATTAGTGGTACCTTTGCATACTTCTAACAGTGATACAAGAAAAAAAAACATTTGATGGCTTATACCTTTGTCTACTTATTAATCATTTTTTTCATTACATTTAAGAGCTTCTGATCAGCAAAAAAATTCTAAAGTACCTCAAGAAAGGGCCAATACAATGGAAAAAGATATCTACCAGCTACTCCTCTGCTCAATGACTAATATCTAGAATATACACAGAACTCAAGAAATGACAAAGAAAATATAAAACCTGGGCAAGTGAACTAAGTATACACTCCACAAAAGAAGAAATACAATGGCGAATAAATGTATAAATAAGTTCGACATCGTTAGCAATCAGAGAAATGCAAATCAAAATTTCTCTGAGGTTTCATCTAACCCCAAATAAATTGACAGTCATTAAAAACACAAAGAATAACAAATGCTGGTGAAAATGTGGAGAAATAGTAACTCTGTTATGCTGTGTTGGTGGGTTGGAAAAGAGTATGGAGGATCCTCAGGAAAATGAGAACGAACTTACCATATTACCCAGCTATAACACACCTTTAGGTATCTCAAAAAAAAAAATGGAAACCAAACTACCAGAATAATGCATACATATCAACTTTTATACCCATAAAATTCACAGTTATTCATATTTTAATTGCTTATCTAACAAATGATTTAAAAAGTGGTACCTCAGGATAGTCCAGATTTACAATTCCCTAATCACCATATATCTTCCATATTTATGAACATGTTTAGGAGCCACATGTATTTAATTCACGTGTGATATTTGGAAACATTTTACCTTACTATTCAACGGAATATTATGTGATTTTTAAAACATTTACTTATACGCCGGGCATGGTGGCGCACGCTTGTAATACCTGTGCTTGGGAGGCAGAGACAGGAGGATAACGCAGGTTCGAAGCCAGCCGTGCTGGCGTAAGAAACCCTGTTTCCAAAAATAAAAAAAGGTCTGGGAGTGCAGCCCAGAGGAAGAAGGGCTTCCAGGACCCCAGTACCACCAAAAAAAAAAAAAAAAAAAAAATTACTTATAAAGTGTGTGTGTGTGTGTGTGTGTGTGTGTGTGTGTGTGTGTGTGTTACTGGGGCTTGAACCCAGGGTTGTTCTACCTCTGAGTTACTTTTCCAGCTGTATTTTATTTTTTAGTTTGAAATAGGGTTTCACTAAGTTGCTGAAGGCCTCAGGTAGTTGCTGATTCTCACCTCAATCCTGATATCCTTTTGTCTCAGTCTCCCAAGTACAGGGATTAAAGGCATGCACTACCACCCTCAGCTATTTGTAAGACTTTAAAACATATTCATTTTGTTTTGCATCGTAGATATATCTCTATTTGCAATTTACCTATTTATTTTATTTACAGTGTCTCTATTTTTTATTTATGTATACATTTATTGGTGCATTCTAGTCTCATATAATATAAATATTAAGTGACTTAAATGCGCATAACACTGGGTGAGTTTCCTACCTGGGTCCCTCCCCACCCCTCCTCTTCCACATCCGAGATACTGAGATTGCCCTTGGTGTTCTCACACAGCTACAAATGCCGATGAAAGCTTTTGCTTCGTTTGTTCTTCCTCTCTCTCACTATGCTCTCCTAGACCACCTCACTAGGGTCTGATCCTCCATCATCTCCCGTCCCAACTGTATCCAATTACTCCCTAGCTTTCACACATAAAACATATGGCCCTTCACTTTCTATGACTGGCTAATCTCGTTTAATATTAAGTTCTACAGGTCCATCTATTTTCTTGTAAATGACACAATATTGTTCTTCTTTATTTCTGAGTAGAATTCCATGATGCATACATTCCATAATTTTGTAATCCATTCATCTGTTGATGGATTCCTAGGTTGGCTCCATAATTTGGTTATTGTGAATTGTGCTGCTAAAAACATGGATATGTATGTGTCACCATAATATTCTGACTTTATTCATTTTGGAAAAATACCTACAAGTTGTATAGCTGGATCACATGTTCAATCCATTCTCAATTTTCTGAAAAATCTCCATACTACATATCTTCATAGTAACTGCAATAATTTCCAATTGTACCAACATTATAGAAGAATTCCTATTTAATAATCACAGTTTTTAAGTTTTTCTTTCTTTTATATTTGTTTACTTTTTGTGTGAGCGAATAAAAATTAATCCGCAGGAGCATTTTACCACTGAGCACGCCCACAGCCTTATTGTTTTTAACAGGGTCTCTCTGAGCTTTTGAGGGTCCCATTAATTTGCTTATGCTGGTTTTGAATTTCTATTCCTTTTATCTCAGTCTCTCAAATACTGGGATTACACGAGTATGCTGCCATGTAAATCTAGTTCTTTAATTTTCTATACAAATTCTTTTTATTTATGGTAAACAAGTTACTGTTCTTAAAAAAAAGCAAGATAGTCACTTGCTCCATCTTCCACAAGAAGACACAGTGAAGAAGTGTCACTCTGTGAACCAGTAAGCTGCATTTAGCAGACACTGCATCTTCCAGCATCTTAATCTTGTATTTTCTGAACTCCAGAGCTGCTGTTTATAAGCCACTTGCTTTATGAACTGTCTCGTAGCATTCCAAACAGACACTGTTTTCTGCTTTTCCAACACCTTGAAAGTTAATATTTTATTGGTTAAGAATAATATCATTTTAAAAATTTATCTGTTTGTTAAAATATTACTATTATAAAAATAATAAAGTGGTATAAATAAATAACAAAGTACTTCAAAATAAAATAAAATAAAATATTACTATTATTAGAACTAAGGAATCTACTCACCCTGATAATAATTACATCCCTTTGATTTTTTCACTGGACACTACACACCCAGGTTTACAGACACTGTATCCTTTTAATTTAAAAGCTTCCTTCAGGAGTAAGTAGGATTGTGAAACTGTGCACCAATAGGCAAAATATGCTGAAAGAAGGCACATAACTCAAGGCTGAGCTTGTTAGTCTGTAGCAGCAATAAATTGTAAGCTATGGTCTCCTTGACCTCCATGCTCACAGCACTGAACACTATACATCGTGGAAAATAGAAATTCCAAATAGTAGATCGTTTATATTTATCCATGGGTCTCAAGAAACCCATTTTTATTTTGAATGGAAACATTTTTAATTTTTCTTCTACAAAAGTTACTTCCTATTTATATCCCTTTTATTTCCATCTATCCTAAGAGAAGCAAAGTATTGAGCTGATTCATTGAATAAAAGCAAAAGTGACTTTCACCTATAGGTATACTTTTTTTTTTTTTTTTTTTTTTTTTTTTTGGTACTGGGGTTCCTGGAAGCCCTTCTACCTTCGGGCTACACTCCTAGACCTATTTTTACATTTTTATTTGGAAACAGGGTCTACTAACCCAGCACGCGCAGCTGGCTTCGAACCTGCGTGATCCTCCTGTCTCTGCCTCCCAAGCGCGGGGATTACAAGCGTGCGCCACCACGCCTGGGATTGTAGGTATACTTTTATAAACTACAGAACACAGTTCACACAGAAAAGTTGTAAGAATTAGAAAAGAATTTCAGGAGGAATTTTATCAGCTCCTTCTTTAGTAGCAGAGATATAGATCCATGTAGCACAGGAGCCAAGCATCCTACCAAAGTGTTATTGGGACAAAGATAGTTGTGACTGGTACATTTGAGACCAATATCTAATTTATTTATTTATTCATATATTTATTTTTGGTGGTACTGGCGGGTGTAACCCAGAGCTTTCTACCTCTGAGCTATACTCCCACATCTTTTTTTTAATATTTTATTTGGAAGCAAGGTCTCGCTAAGTTGCTGAGAGCCTCACTATGTAGCTGAGGCTGGCTTGACCCCTGTGCGGTCCTCCTTTCTCAGCCTCGTGATCGCGGGGATTACAAGTGTGTGCCACCACACCCAGCCCCAATATCTAATTTCAAAAAGTCATTTTTGTAAGAAAGATGCAAGAGTTTCATGGCAAAGACTTACTATAAAGAAATGTATGATCTGGTGTCGTGGCAAAAGACAAGCAATCCCAGAAATTCGGAAGCTGAGACAGGAGGATGGCAGATGTACAGCCAGTCTCAGCAACATAGCAAGGTTCTCAGTAACTTAGTGAGACCCTGCTTCTAAATAAAATAATAAAATAGGGCTGGTGTGTAGCTTGGAGTTAGAACGTCTCTGAGTTCAATACACCAGTGTTTCCTCACACTAACAATAAATGGGTAAATAGGGAACAAAATCAGAGAAGTTTAATCCACAACAGTCCTCTCATGCATATGCCTTATAGATTTATCCTAGAAATTCATATTAGACATATTTTACCAACACTTTACAATGTTTTCTTCAAAAGTACCTTTAGTAAAGCTCTTAGGGTCTGCAGCAGCAGAAGGAAACAGCAGGAATACTTCTAACAGAAGCCAAGTCACTTATGAGAAATATTTGTCTTTGATAGAAATTTCACATGTGCTCAGAAATAGAAGCAGAGGTAGAAAGAGATGGTAGCTATCAGGTGAGGCTGTGTGAGCTTGTGGACGAACATGGCACCCTTGGTACTGGCGTCTTCACACAACTGAAATTCTCCCTCCCAGGGAAGGTTCTAGGAACTCATGAGTGGGTCCTAGACCCAGGGAATAAATATGCTGGGGAAGGCGGGACAAAGAGAAGGACACGCAGCTAATTTCAAGAAAAGGGTCCCGTTTAGACTCATCATAGGCTGACAGGACACGAACAAACTGGAGGGAAAATATCCTCCTATTACCCCTTTCCTTCTCTGTTCTTTTCAACCCCTCTTCTACAGCCTTTGATCTTTACTTATTGGGAACATTGCAATTGCTGACTTACTTCAGTTATTATTGTTATTGTTTCATAGACTGATTGTTCCGTAACGGGAGGAATGAGTCCGCAACGTGTGAACACAGAGGGGTCTTATTAATACACCAAGAGGACCACTTAGAATCTCACATTAATTGTAAGCATTTTCACGGTATCATAATCTACCCCAGTACTGAGAAGGCTGATTTTTCCTCAATTATCTTTAAGCAACAAAAAGAATAGTATTTTTTTAAACAAAAGAAAACAGCATCACAAAATAACATAGAAGAATTAATAGCTAACTGTAAAACTCCATCAAAAATAATTCCCACAGTAAATGCAGTTGGTAGGAGAAAGATAGATAAAACCAACAAACATCTTAGAAATTCCATATAAACTTTTAATCATCACAAATAAGCTGTAGAAGCAGTTCCTGGAGGAGTGCTGCAGGAAAAATATGTTTCTCATATGGATCCATTGATCTTCAATAGATTTTCAGGACTAAAATATTGGTGCGAGACTGGCTAGTGGAGCCATAATTCTATTGAAACACGGCAGAAAGATCATTCAGACAATTTTCATTTATCCTTTAAGCAGTGCTTCCTGAGATAAAACTACAACTATACTCATGCCCTATAGAATTTTTGGTTTTAGGCTCATTTAAAAAGAATAAAATTGCTGTGACCTAGAAAATATATTCTCTACAAATAGGTCCTATTTTAATTTAAACACTTAGCAGAATCAATCACTTGTCAAATAGGTGAATGTTAGCCACCAATGTGTAGTTTGCATCTGCTCTATTTTTCAGAAAATTTCAGAAGGGGAGATGTTAAGTAAACCCATAAATACGTGAATGAGGGTTTCTTTTATAAGCTTTTAAATATACCATGTTAGAACTCTAGTAGTTTCTGGAACATTAATACTGGAACAAATTACATTTGAATCTACATTGAGCTTAAAACTTATTGTGTTTTTAAGGGTTCTCCAGAGAAACAGAACAAACAGAATATAGATAGATAATTACACAAAAATGTAAAAAGTAGTTTATTGGATCAGTTCGAAGGATCAGAGGATGGATCCTACAAATGGCCATCTGTAGAGAGAAGAACCAGGAAACCAGTAGCTTCTCAGTCCATAAGGCTGGGGACTAGTAGTAAGAGAGACCAATGATGTAGCTCCTGTCCAAAGCTGAATGCCCAAGGGCTCCAGACCACCTTCAAACACAGAAAAATCTGGTGTATGATGTTTCTGTGTGAAGTCAACAACAACAACAACACCACAAACATACACACACACAGACATATACATACACACACACACACACACACACACACACACACACACACACACACACAGGAAGACTCTAGAAACCACACCTGTGATTTTCCCTTTACTTACTCCTCTTGTACCACCTGAGCTCCCAGCCTACAAGATGGTGCTGCCCACGTTTAAGGTGGGTTTGATTGCCAACCTACTTGTCAGTCATCTACAGAAACAACATCATGGCCAAACCCAGAAATGTGCTTCACCAAATTTATAGCTGTTTCTCAGTTCAGTCAAGCTCACAGCCAAAATTGACCACCACACTTATTTAGGAAGATGATGACTCACCAATGCTGTGTAGATGTGTGTCACTATCACTCTGAATTACATTAAGATGTGAGACTACAATGCACTGACTATATCCATAAAAAAGAAAATGGATAGTAAATATATAAGAGTTAACTCTTCTGATTATATTATTATATTTTGATACTATGTGAATATAGTGATAATAACGTTCAGAGTCATGTGAGATAAGTCACAAGAAGATCTGAAGCACTGTCTTGGTGGCTAAAATCCTAGTACTTGAGAGACTGAGATGGGAAGATTGCAATTTCAAGGCTAATTTCAGCAAATTAGTGAGACTATCAGCAACTTAGTGAAACAAAAATAAAGGGCTGGAGTGTAGCTCAGAGGTAGAATGTCTCTAGGTTCAATAGCCATTGCTTTAAAAAATGAAAAAATCAGTAAAGTGCTTGGGTAATTATGTATTCTTTAAGTTGATTCTTCTAACTACTACTAATATAATATAGAGTTAAGAACTGTTGTGGCTGGAAGAAAATAATTAATGTAATTAATAAAATATAAATATTTCTAGTGAGTTGGACAGATATTAGGTAGAGTGTGAATTGGGGATTCTAAGGAACTTATCACTACCTTAATTCAAGATAAATTTTGTTTTCTTTACTAAATAAATTTCTACCTTTATTATCACCCATACACTTAATCTAACGTTTTTACAAATGCTTTTTGAAATTCTATTCAAAATATAATTGCTATTTGTACAAGATGGTTTTTCCAATTATATAGTATCTGTTATAAAAAACATTTAACAATGTCAAATGGTTTTTAGGAAAGTGATATAGAAATCATCATGGGCCACATTAAATCAGTATATGCATTAGTTAGCTTTCCATTGGTATGACAAAGTACCTGAGAATAAAACAGAAAAATGTCTGAGTTGCAGAGATTTCAGTCCATTGTCAAATGGCTCCACTAGTTTTATGTCTGTAGTTAAAGAATATGAAGAGCAGAAGGAGAGGGAGGGAGGGAGAGATGGAATGAGAGTGAGAAGAAGAGAGAGATATGGAGTAGGAAGAGGAGGAGAAGGAGGAAGAGGAGGAGGGGAATGAGAGAAGAAACAAAATATACCCTTTCATGCATAACCCCAGTGACCTATTTTTTTCAATCTTCCAAGCAGAACCACCTACTGTAGTTTTCACCACCTTCTCCATTTGGATACAATGCGCTAATCCATTGATGAGTTCAGAGCTATCATGACCCATTCAATTCCCCAAAGCTCTACCTCTAAATATTGCTGAATTAGGGACCTCCCTTTGACACATGTGCCTTTGGGGGACATTACAAATCTGAACTGTAATATTACATTTTATGCTCATATTCCTTTTTCTTCTCAAGAAAAAAAAGTAAAAATGTATTTTTATTAAAGTTGCAACTTTCATTTATTTCTTCATTTTGCACATGGATATCCATACATGTCTGGAAGTGGTCAAAGAAGATATTCAATGTAAGAGACTGTGTTCTAGTAGAGTTGTAAGATAGCAACATCATAAGCAGTATTTTTGTTCTCTGAAGATAATTATCAGCTCATAATAAAGAGTTGTCTAGAATACAGTAAATAAAATAGGAAACATAATTGACAACTTGATCTCTAAAATCTATGAGAATGAAATAATAAAATTGAAAAGAAATCCTTTCTAAGTCCTTATTTAGTCACACTGTCATCTGGATATCCCTGAAGATAAAGTTCCAAAAAGAAGTCAGAAGCTTTAATTAGAAATCTGTCAAGTGTCAGGGGAAATAGAAATACTTATAGCATTCCAAAAGTTCTTTGAGAAGAGAGGTCTTCCTTGTTTATATCATCCACCCTTTGAATTGAAATCAGTGACAGTATGAAATAGGCTATTAATAAATATTTGTTGAAAAGTGAATGAATGATATATTGGTTCTTTTACCATTTAAACCAGGTCAGATGAGGGCAAGAAAGAGTCTTTAAAGTATTGGGAATATCTAATTTAAATTCACTAAGAAAGCAGACAACTTATTAGCACTGATACTATGCTTTACCAATATGTATTTTTTAAATTTTATTGGTGCATTGTAGTCATACATCTCAGTTGGATAGAATATGGTGAAGACATACACACACACCTCACCCACTTAGCCCTGACCCAGTTACCACCCCATCCCCTTCCCTTCCCTCATTCTCATGCTTGGCTTAGTGATTGACTTTGATATTTGTTAAAGTACATCATGTGCATTAGAGTTTCCCTCTCCCCCTCTCACCCCTCATGTCACCTTATTTGCTCATCTGTAGAATCTCCTTCATCCTCTAGAGTTCCTTTTGTTACCCATTTCTCCCTAGTATTCACATATTAGGGAGAGCACCTGATTTCTTATATTTTGTGACTGACTAATCTCATTTAGCATAATCTCTTTTAGTTCCATCCATTTCTCTGTAAATTATGTAACTGTGCTTTTCTTTATGGCCGAGTAAAATTCCACTGTGTACATATCCCGCAGTTTTGTATTCCATTCATCTTTTGATGGCCATCTCAGCTGATTCCAAAGTTTGGCAATGGTGAATTGTGCAGCTATGAACATAAATATGCATGCATTAGTTTTGTAGTTTGGTTTTCTTTCTTTTGGGTAGATAACCAAAAGTGGTAGTGTAGATCATATGATAAGTTTGTTCCCAGTCTTCTGTGGATCCTCCATACTGTTTTCCAAAGTGGTTGCACTAATTTTCAACAACACCAACAATGATTTAGAGTTTCAACTTCTCCATATCCTCGCCAGCATTTGTTGTTGTTTGTGTTTTGAATGATTGCCATTTTAGTCGGAATTAGGTGAAATCTCAGGGTAGTTTTGATATGCATCTCTCTGATTGCTAATGATGTTGAAAATTTTGCATGCATTTATTGGCCATTTGAATGTATTCTTTCATGAAGTATCTATTTAATTCACTTGCCCAATTTTTGATTGGGCTATTCATTTTCTAGTGTTAAGTTTCTTGAGTTCTCTGTATATTCTATATACTAATCCTTTATCAGAGGAGTAGTTGATTCTCAGATGAGGGTCTTGGTCATTTCCATTGCTATACAGAAGCTCTTCAGTTTCATGCAACCCCACATATTGATTCACCTTCTAGTTTCCTGTGCCTTTGGGGTCTTATTGAGAAAGTTCTTATTTGTGCCTATGTGTTGCAGTGTCAGATCTATGCCCTTTTCAAGGAGTCTAAATTCTCTGGTCTAATTTCCAAGGCTTTGATCTGTCTTGAATTGACTCTTGTGCCGGGTGAGAAAGTGGGATTTATTTTCATTTTTCTGCATATGGTTAACTAGTTTTGCCCAACACCATTTGTTAAACAGGTTATCTTTTTTACAGTGTATGTTTGGCCCTTTTGTAAAAATTCAATTGGCTGTAAGTGTTTGGATTTGTTTCTGAGTATTCTATTCTGCCCCATTGGTCTATGTATCTTTTTGTGCCAGTACCATGCTGTTTTTATCACTATGACTTTGTAGTATAGCTTAAAGTCAGGTGTTGTGATTCCTCCTGTATGGTTTCTGTTGCTGAGAACTACTTTGGCTATTCTGGTTTTTTGTTGTTCCAAATGAATTTAAGGACTGAATTTTCTATGTCTGTGAGGAATGATCTTGGTAATTTAATGGCTATTATATTGAATCTGTAGATCACTTTTGAAAATGTGGCAATTTTGATATTTATTCTGCCTATCCATGAACACGGAAAATCTTTCCATTTTATAAAGTCTTCTTTGAGGATGTATTAATTTCGAGTCACCCCCTTATGCCATTTTGGCCTGGGGCTGTATTTCTATTTTCTGTATTTCTATCATTATAATAAACTTCTTTAAATCTTCAGTTTTAAAAAAAAAGTCTTCTTTGATTTCTTTTTCAATGTTTTAAAATTTTCTTTGTAGAACTTTTTACTACCTTGGTTAAGTTTATTTCTATGTATTTTATTTTTTGTGGGAAATCCTGAGTGTAAGTGTTTTCTGGATTTCTATTTCAGTGGATTTATGGTTGACGTACAGAAAAGCTTTTAATTTTTTATGATTGATTTTGTGTCCAGGCTCTTTGTTGAATTTGTTGATCGGTTAAGTATTAATAGTTTCATAATTTTCACCTATCTTTCTACCTTTGTATGAATGGGAAACATTTGCTAACTGGGAGATGTCAATACCCTTCTTTACAATGTCACATAAATTGAGGGCACTCTCCTGACTTTAAAAAAGACAACAAATTAATATTTAAAGGGGGTTTATTTTTTGTCTTTTTGTACTGGTGATCGAACCCAGGGCATTTGCCATTAAGCTATATCCTAGCCCAACAAATTATTATTTAAATAATTATCTAGCCAGGAGTGGAGCTGCACACCTGTAAAAACAGTAAATGGCAGGCTAAAACAAATGGATAGCAGGTTCAAAACCTGTCTTAGCAATTAAGTTAAATTATCAGCACCTTAGTAAGAACCTGTTTCAAAATAGAAAATAAAAAGAGGCTAGAGTTAGAGCTCCAAGGTAAAATGCTTCTTGGTTTAAATCCTAATAGCAATAAATAAATAAATAAATATATATATATCTTCTAGTCTATCAATGATGCTATAGAGTAAATATTAATGGCGATAATGAAATTGGATTGCACATAAAACTATAAAAAGACAAGGTATGGAGAGAGGGGCAAGATGGCAGTGGCCACGGTTGCAGTGGTGAGCACAGCGGCCACCAAATAGGGCATGCATTCCTCAGAGAAGCCCTAGACACCAGATTTTGGTTTAATATCTGAATGGGACAACTTAAGGAGGCATTTCCAGCTGTGAATTCCTAACTAGAATACAGGAGAGAGAGTGGATATTAGAAGCAAGATGACACAAGAAAAGTGATTTTTGGAAAAACATCTTAGAAGAGATTAAAGACCACTTCAGCCACACATGCTGGGAACTCTTAACAACATACCTTGTTTGAAAAATGAGCCAGCCGTGGTGGAGGGAGCCCAGCCATGCCGGGCGGGAAGCCCAGCCATGCATCCCAAGGAGCACAGCGCGCCTGGCCCCAGCCATGCATCCCAGGAAGCACAGCGTGCCTGGCCACTGCGCTCCTCTATGCTGCACTGGGGGCCATGATGTGCTTGGAACGGCAGATCCTGCTCTACGCAGTGAGACCGTGGCCTCCACTCTTGGAGGGGAGATAAAATCTATTGTGGCTGAGTGCTCAATCTCACAGCCTCTTCAAAACACACATAATGTCTTCTTTTATTAAAAATATTGGAAAGGGGCCAAGATGGCAGTGGCAGCAGCCAGTATTCAGGAGATGCAGACAAATCCTATCCAATCCACCTTAAAATTTGGAAAATAATCTCTGCAAAGGGGGGCTGTCCCTGCTGCACATACTTAGGAATTCTGGACATCATACCATGTAAGGAAGGTGCTCAGGGGAGAACCAGAAGGACAGCAGTGGCATCAGGGGAGAGAGCAGAGGCCAGTATTTGGGAGAGGCAGAGTTCTGATCCAATCCACCTTGAACTTTTGAAGAAATCGCCCCAAAGGTAGACTGCTACCACTGTGCATGCTCAGTAATTCTGGACAATATGCTGTTTGGGAAAGCTGTTTGGGAGAAGAACCAAGACGGCAGTGGTGGCCAGTAGTTAGGAGAGGCAGAGATCTGATCCAATCCACCTTGAACTTTTGAGGAAATATCCACAAAGGTAGGCTGCTACCACCACACATGCTTAGAAATTCTGGACAACATGCTGTGTGAGCAAAGTATTTGGGAGAGAACTGAGATGGGGTAGAAGCAGCAGCAGTGTGGTGGCCAGTATTTGGGAGAGGCAGAGATCCACGTAGATCATTTGAAAAAATTTCCCCAAAGGTAGAATGCTACCACCACACATGCTCAGGAAATTGGGAAAACATGCTGTGTGGAAAAGGTGCTTGGAAGAGAATTGAGATGGCAGTGGCAGTGGCAGTGGTGGCCAGTATTTGGGAGAAACAGAGATCCAATCCAATGCACCATAAACTTTTGAGGAAATCTCCCCAATGTTAGACTGCTACTCCTGCATATGCTCGGTAATTCTGGAAAACACGCTGTGTGGGTCAAGTGTTCAGGAGAGAACCAAGATGGCGGTGGCAGCAGCGGTGGCAGTGGCAGTGACCTTCTTACTCTACTTCTTTGTAGATTCAAACTTAGATATGTAAGAATTAAAGCACCCTTACAAGTCAGGCTAAGCCTGGAACACAGAGGTGTTGACTTAAAGTTTCTTTTAAGATAAACAATGTCATTGTTCTAGGAGAAAGATTCAGGCATTCAGGAAATCTGATTTCTGGTGTGTCCCCTAAGAGTACTGAATAGAAAAATGTGCGTTTGTGTTTTTTTAAAAATCTGTCAACCCTCCAGTTTATTTACTTAAATCCAAATTTTTATTTTCACATGTAAAAATGTTGTTTTAAGTAAGAATATAGGTGTGAGAGAAAGCAGATGTTAGTGTGTGTCACCTGGAGGGTGATGCAAGTTGGAATAGAATCCTTGTTGATGAACCTCCCCATGGGCAACTGAAAATTGCAATTTTGGAAACCTAGGAAGACCCAAATTTCTTTATTCTTTACTCCACATCTTTTTTTTATTTCTTCCAACTTTCAATTCAAATGAAAAAAATGAGTAACTTCAAAGTATTAACATTTTAATATTTGTGATTCTAAATGTCTTATGAAATAGAAAGTATATACTATAATTGGATATATATAACCAGGGCTAATAGGTGCAAACTTGTAATTCCAGTACTTGAGAGGCTGAGACAGGAGGATCCCTGATTCATGACCAGCCTCAGCTACTTAGTGAGGCCTTCTCTAACTTAGTGAGACATTGTTTTAAAATAAAGAATAAAAATAGGGCTGGGGGTGTATCTCAGAGGTAAAATGCTCATGGGTTCCATCCCTAACACCACAAAAATAAATAATTAAATTAATAAATAATTGGATTTTTGTCCTTCATCCCATTATTTAGGAATGAATAACCCATTTTATATTGTGACTTTGATTCTGGTATGGGAGCGCACATGCATTCTGGGGTTATATTATCTTATTTTAGCAAACCTCTGTTCTACGTATGCAGTATCATGAGCTCACTTTTCTTATAAGGCCATTATCTTTACCTAACTTTCCCTCAAACAATTCTTCTTCTGCATTTCAAACATAGAAATAAATCTGCTAGTAGCCTTGCATAAACCACATATAATGTGGTTAACATTTTTAACAACAATGAAAGTTTGCAAGTTAGTTATTTTTGACACTTTCATTTTAACAGTGAATGGATCAATGCTCAGAGTCATCAATTTGCATTCAGCACACAGATAATGGGAATGGATTTTGTATTTAACACACCTCTTCCTTTTCTCTTTGCACCCTAAACACACCAACTCTACAGTTCTTTATATTCAGTTATGAGAATTAATTGCGTGTATAAGTAAAAAAGTACAAAATAATTTTATATTTAAATAAGAATAAAACCATAAATATCTAAATTGTAAATAAGAACAAACTTTTAAAACACGTCACTCTTCGATATATTTCAAAATGAATGACATTCCTAAGAAGTTACAGAATTAATCATTTCTGATAAGTAATATTGAGTTACTCAGCTTTTTTGGCTCATGTCTTTGTGTGTGTGTGTGTGTGTGTGTGTGTGTGTCTGGTGATGAAGCCCAGGGGCATTCGACCTCTGAGCTACACCCTCTGCCCTTTCTGTATTCTTCAGTTTGAACCAGGGTCCCACTAAGTTGCAGAGGGCCTCACTAAGTAGCTGAGGCTGTCAGTGAGCCGAGATCTTCTGGTCTCAGCTTCCCAAATGCTGGAATTACAAGTGTGCACCACCATGCCCAGATCATCATGTCTTTCTTAATAACAATATTATCACCATCAATGTCTGTATTTAGGCTCTATAATTAATCAAGAAATGAGTTTTGATTCTGAAAGTGGTAGAAAGATCATTTCTCACAATTTGCAAATATTTGTCTCCAACTGAACAGTTTCCTGCTCTCTCTCCCTTTCTCTAACTACATATATATATATATATATATATATATATATAGTGTGTGTGTATGCATGTATCTATATATATGTATATATATATATATATATATATAGAAAAATTGAGAAGAAAAAATTTTGAAATTACTTAAATTTTTAAACTTAAAATTATTCCGTATATGAAGAGTTAGATGTAAAATATTAGAGAAATAAAAAATATAGTATAAAGTTTAATCAAGTAAATATGTTCAGAAATAAAATAAACAGATGGATGCATTGCAAAGGAAAATACTTATAGTGAATTATATGAAAATATTTTTCATAGCAAAATATCTATAAAAGCTAAATTGTGCATCACAAAAAATGTCTAACTGCAAAAAACCTTTAATATAGAGATATACCCCAAACTGTGTACTCTAAATACTTTTTAAGGTATATGGATTAGGATAACTAAATATATTTTGATAACTTTCTAAGAAATTATTAATTTTCTGCAAAAATATATAAAGTTATTCATTACAGTTTGAGAAATATTAGAAATCATTTTTCCAACAATAAAACATTACTTCTGTGGCATACTATACATGTCTTAAAATGCTACTATTAAAGTCAGCATAGTTTCATATAAAATGCAAGTTATTTATTTGTGTTGGAATAATTATGCCTTAAATTTTTTATTTGATGATTTTTATTAAATTTCTATTTTCTTTTTATTAATATAACATGTGAAAAAGTATTAGTTTATTGTATATATAGCATATACTACTTCACTTTGTATAATGAAAAAGAGCCCTAAGTTTGTTCATAGCTATGGCCTTAGGAAAAGAGGTTTAATGATCATTCCAAGGAAATGTCCATGAAAATTGAATGGCCAATTCCAGGAAATGACTACAAAAATTCCAGAATCATGAGTTTTTATTAGAGTCTTCCTTTGCAAGAGAGAACTCAGCTACCACAGAAAATACTGTATCTGACTGAACCAAATAGTTTATATTAATCACAATGCTTAGTTTAGAGAATATCAGGCTGTAACCTCACACTTTTGCCTGGGTTAACAGTTAAATGAAAAGTTTACTTTTGGATAAAAGCATAAACTATACCAATAGCTAGTAACTAAGTTTCTCAGAGAAGTCATAGATATTCTAACTTATCTCAGAAAAGTTATAGATGAGTTGAACAGAGCTATCACCAATCAGAGTAACTAAGGGGCTTTCACAGAAATAAGGAAGGAGAGACATATTATGGTCCACTCTGTACCACTGATGGTTCCTCATACATGCACTATTAGGCATTGTAAATTTCAGATGACAGTTGGTATAGTTTGTGAGTCTAATCATTTGGTTAAGTGTACAGGTCACTTGCAGGTATAGTTATTTGTAGTTACCAAGGGTCTCTGACTATTTGAAATGAGATTTTGCTTGCTAAAGGCAGATGAAACAGACTAAAGGATGATCATGTGTTATTCTGTAGGGATGTGCTGAGATAATGTTCCTCAACTAGCAACTGTGTCACATCTAGATAAACCAGTAATTTGAATATAGGGTAAGTTGAGCATACATTTAACATGCCTCACACAATAACATTTTGGTTTAGCGGCACAGGACACTGAAGAGTACAGCTCGTGATCGAGTGGCCGGTTGGGAGCCGCGATTCCCTGACAATATCCAGCACCATTTGGGAGGTTTGAATTGCATGTCACTAGCCTGAGAAAAGAGCAAATTTCAAAATTCAGAGTAGTTTATACCAAATTCATAAAGCATTAGCACACTCATAAAGTTGAAAAAGTATAGATTGGAGGCCTTCTGTAAACTCTTTAAGTATCCTCACCATGTATTAGAATCTTAATGCAAAGTACTAGAACCTTTCCTCTATAGACTCTAGGACAAGCTTTTTCTTTTTTCATAGGTAGCAGAGAACACACTCAACAATAGGCGGCACTGTCTAAATATTTTCTACCAGTCAGCATTAGGAAGAAACCCACAAGTAAAACTGTGTCACATTCTTAAGTCAAGGTTGTAATGAGATAAGAAAAATATAATGCTACCCTTCACTTATGCCAGAGACATTAGGATGAGAATATTATTGTTTATATGTAATAATGAACGCATTTAGAAAAGCACAGTTTGCTTAGTCTTCACTTTAATCAAATATGGCTTCCCTTAAATATGTTCAACTTGAGAGCATAAAGATAAAAAGCAATTCCAAGATTTAGATTAAAATTGGTGGCTTCTTAATGCAAAAATAAAGGTCTCAGAAGGACAGTGCACATGAAAAGAATGCTAACCTTTGAATTTTGTGTAAAATTACCTCCATATATAAAAGTAAAGAAGTTATATATGATGTATGCAAAAGCATGGATTCCAAAGAAAAGTTTAGCATTTATTTCCAGCCTGCAGTACATTTTTCTTGAACAGAGACAAAAATATCTTTTTAAAAGTCTTTAGTTAGTGTTATATTCGAAAATATTGTACAGAATTTGACTAAACTCAGTAAATAACAGAAATGTATTAGCTAATATATTAATAAGAGATACAATTAGTGTACTGCAAATAATAACACTGTTGGTAAATATATGAGATGATATAAAATTTTATTTCTATGATATGATTATATTAATGTATAACCATTTTAAAAAGTCAAAGGCATATGCAAATCAAATGTACTAAACATTTTAAGCATTTGCAAATAATTATCGTTCTGTGAACATCAAAATAGAGAAAAATACCAATCCTATCAAGTTAAATTCCTTTTACATGTGTTTAAAATTTTTGGAAGACAAATACAATTTTAAAAAGACACTCTGGAGAATTTTTTTTAAAAATTCTTGACTAATTTAAAGTCGATGTGACCTTTTCAAAGGTGATGACATTTCTAATGTTCAGAAAAAGACTGAAGAAATAAAATTTATCTAATGCACGACTTAGCACATCTGGTTGAAAATACTTAATTTAAGTTTCTGAAAGCAGCATGGCATATTTAACTATTGTGTTATTGAGTGCATAAGTGATGTTCCATTATAGGTACAAATAGGAATCTATGCATTATGGATGCTCATGAATAGTGAGTTCATTTTATTCTCCTTGGTATCCTTCCTACTTAAGAGAGTGTGGAATTATATTACTGTCAGAGTAAGCAGAGGAGAAGCCATTGGAATGGCTAAAAAGAACCACCCAAAGTAGGGCAACATGAATGGATGACCAAAGAGAGGGACAAAAATACTTTCATCCCTTAGTTGATGAGTTCTGGTAGGAACTACCCTTGAAAGTAACAGAGAAGACTACTGTGGTCCTCATAAATTGCATTCAATCAAACTTTCCAAGTTTTCCCTGTAGTGCAATAAATATGTCACCATCTTTCCCTGACCCCTACCCTAATCCCGCTCTTGAGCACGCCGTGCTGTTCTTCTGCCCTTGTATACTTATGATTTCATAGCCCTGCCTCTCTCTCCTTCCTCTCCCCCATACATTCACACTCTCATGACTACCCACACTTCTTCCTTGTTGCCTATTTTAGGTCCATCACGGCCAAAAAATGATAACGAAATAGAATGATAATTTCTTAATATTTTTTCTGGATGTGTTGCACTTTGGTTCTTGGAACTATGGTCTCTTTTGCCAAATCATTATATTCTGCACTTCATCTAAGGGGAAAAGAAACTTCTAATGGTTAAGTATGTGGCAAGTGTATATATATATATATATATATATATATATATATAGTTTTATATATATATAGTTATATGTAGTTATATATAGTTATATGTAGTTATATATATATATATATATATATAACTTTAAGCTTCCCCAAACCTTTTGAGGTATAATTAATTCCATCTGATAATGGTAAAAAAAAAATTAGTCACTTATATATGTTGGGAACAATGACTAAAGCCTTGCCGCTGACAATGGGGTAAGGCTCAGATTAACTATCCTTGTGGTAGTATAGTGGTTTATATTTGTTTCTCTAAACTGCAAAGCTGAATCCAGGTGTAGTGGTCCACACCTGTTATCCCAGTAACTGAGAACCTGTGACAGGAAAATCACAGGTTCACGATCAGCCTCAGCAACTTAGCCAAATTCTCAGCAATCTAGTGAGACCCTGTTTCAAAACAAAGCAAACAAACAAACAAACAAACTGGGACTGGGGAGGTATCTTGGAGGTAGAAAGCCCACACGTTCAATCTTCAGTACCACAAAAATAAATAAATAAATTGCAAAACTGAAATGATTAATAGCACAACCTTCTAAAAAATGATATAGTGAATCTCTTTCAAGTTTGCCTCTATAAATTATTATCAAAGCTATTTTTAAAAGTAATAATAATGCAGTTTATATTTATATGTGTATAGATGTGTGTGTTTGTGCATCACAGCCTCACATTTATTGCAATTTTAAAATCTTAGATACATGGGATAACTTTTCATTGGGATCTCACTAAGCACTGTCGAGTGCAGAGAATTTCCAAATAGTCTGGAATGATTCGTGCCTTGGCCCTGACAGATTATGCATTATTCATTAAGTTCACTACATGTAAGGCACCCATAATCCTCATTCCGCATCTTTATTTGTACTCTTTTGTGGTGATTGAAATCGTGTCCATCCTCCACCCCACGTAGTTTCAGCTAATGAAGCTTCCTCTGAGTGAAAGGTCAGCTGAGTTTATCTTTTTCAAGAAAAATCTTAGTGTTGTTAGGACACTCTCATGGCTTCTTGAAAACAGGATTTTATTTTTTTCATTTCACCTGCATACTTAGTCTGTACCTTTCCCTTGCTGATTACTCGTGGCACTCAGTTATAACTTAAGCAAAACAAAAGAATAAGCACACAGAAAGTATTCTAGGCTTTGGCATGCTTGGGTTCTAATCTGGATTCTGCCAGATTAATTTGTCTAGACTCAGTCTACTCATTTGTGCTCCACAGGATATAGTGCATGTGTGTGCATTAAATGAATGAATGAATACACAAATAAAGATATAAATAAATATACAATGAATGTGTAAATAAATATACAAATAAACAAATAAACAAACAGCACCCAGCATAGGCCCCTCATTTATGGTCCTAAGGTGGAAATAGCCTGATCCATGAACTGCTGCCTCTCGAAAGTGTCACTCAGCATGCTGTATGGAGCAAGCAGCAGGGAATTTGACCAAACTGAATTGCTTTCAACAGTAGAGACCTAATTATGGTTCGATTCTATTAGAGAAATGAGCATGAAAGTTCTTGAACACAATCATCTCGATCTGCTGAAAATTGTTTGTAAGTAGTGGGTAAATGGTTGTGCTAAATGATATAGACATTGTCAGAGCAGAAATAATAGCCATTTTTTTAAAAAAATCAGTTTACAAAGAACTTAGCACAGTTACTCTAGAGAACGACACGTGTAAGGCATGCAGCTCTCAGTGATTAGAGAAATCGCAGGATATAATGAGTAACGTGACCTCCACTGTGGAAGTGTTTTGCTGAGAAAATGGCGGACAGTTAGAGAGCGCTGCAGGTAGAAGTTTCTGCAGGGTGATAGATGACGCTTATGAGTTACTTATGTTCAAGACCCACGTCAGCATTTTGCAGAGCTTTAGAAAGATTATTCCTGATGCCAGACTGGAGCATATACAGAAGAAACTACACATTCAGAGAGCCAAGAATATCTGTTAATAATTAACTAAATTACTAAAATACTGCCTTACCAATAAATGAAGTGGGAGAAATTGGGGAGATTCATAAAAATGCATAATGAAAAGAGAGTGCAATGGGGGACACTAAGAATATGATCAAAACTAGAACACAAGACAATAGGAATTTGGATGGGTTAAATAGCCTTTATTTACCATTAAAGCAGTTACCACCAGAATCTCAATAATAATTACTGGAGATTTTTTATCTAAAATGCCCAGAAAAAGCCTACATATACTGTGTATTTTAGCTTAAATCATCTTATTAAGGTGATTAAACATTTCATCTCTCACTCTAGAAGATGTGCTAAATAATTTGCAATGAGTTATTGCAAATATTCATATAGTCTCAAAGTAGAAGACACCTGTGAGAAATCATGTATATATATATATATATATATATATATATATAGTGTATAGTATATATAATTTGCATATATAATTGAAGCTATCTTATAATTGAAAGCCTATATTTTACCCCAAAACATGAATTATTCCAGTTTTTATAATGATTACCCTCCTAGTGTTTTAATTTTAATTACATTCGTTGTGGCATTTGAGGGTATACAGAAACCATAAATTTTAGCTTCTTTCAAACAGTCAATGGACTGTTTCTGCCCTTTCTTTATCAGCTGCTACTCAACTACCATGTAAAAGCCTAGTAGTTTCTTTACAAGTAATTGCTAATCAATTTGGTATAAGTTTTGCCCTTTCACTGATGCTAAAGATATGGCCAAGATTTCAAAGAAAAAGTGACAGCTGAGCAACAAAACCAGGAATAGCCCATGTCTTCCTTGTCCATGATAAAGTTATGACACTCTCCTGAATCTATTTATTCTTCATTCATTTATCTGCAAAAATGTATTGAGTTTCTCATAAGGCCTTTTCAATGCAGCGTTGGGGTGTTACAAAAGATGGAAATCCTAAGGGGTTCTAGGGAGAAGAAAAGTAATGAAAATGAATCCTTATCTCAGAAGTTAAATGCTCTGGTCAGGTATCTCTCCCTTTCTGCACACCAGGCCAAGCCTGTCAGTGCCACAGATACCTGTTCTCAGGGTTTATGGGCGGAAGAAGCAAATCTGGAAGGCAGAGGTGAGGTGATTTCTGGCAAGGTGAATGTCATAGTTAAAATAATTGATGCATGAAAGCACTATTTGAGAAAAGGGAAATGATTCGGAATAAATGATGTCAGGGAGAGAAAATGCAAAGGACAGGGAAGACAATGATGGCTCCAGGGAGAGGATCCAGCATAACAAGGCGTTGGAAGACGACAGGAACGGTATCATGTTTATAGATTGTGTAAAATTCACTCTGACAAAACGGTGAAAAAGAGTTGATCAGAAGAGAGTAAGGAAGAGAAAGGGAAAGCCCAAATTTTGTTTAGTTTTTTTTTCAACATCCCAAGTACAAGAATTATAGTTAAGTCTCATCACCCAACTTATCTTTATATATGTGTATACTATTATACATTTAATTAACATTATCAAATTATATGAGACTACACTGCACCAATATAGACACACATATGACATATGTAAATAAACACACACATATGCATATGATGATCTGATGAAGTGAAGTGCCAGAGCAGAAGGGGCCGGATTGACGGTTTCTGTTAACTTTTCTTGTCTCTGTGGAATAGTAGGTCCTGGGGAATCTCACGGGATGTGGCTGGGACAGTGTGAGGGATGGCTGCAGGCTAGATAGGATGGAGTAAGTGGACAGCCTGTGGAAGACAGAGAATAGCCACAGGGATGCAGAGAAAAGGCAGATTAAATGGCCCCACTGGGGATGAATTGACAGTTTTTGTTGCTGATAAGGAGGAGGATGAGTATGAAATTAGAAATGTGCAAGTTGTCAAAAATAGCAATGGGTGAGTAAAAATTGAGAAATAGAAAAAAAACTGCTAAAAAATGTGATTCTTTTTTCTTCCATAGAGCTGTACATAAGCATTAACTGACATGGGACAAAAAAGTTATCTGCTTTAAAAATAGAGCCATTATTTTTTTTTCATTAAAATTAAATTGTCTAGAAAACAATTGTGCTAATGGTCTTGGTTGTAGAAAAGCGATGTAATTTAGATCCTAAATATAGAAGAGGAAAAAGGTAGAAACTACAGACATAGTTATAACCTGTGGTGGAGTCTGTGGAGATAAATTTCCGTGGGATACAGCTGCCTGACCTATAACTGATCCAGATTCCTGCATATGTGTAGACAATATAATGCATATGTTTATTTATTATACCCCTTAGTAGAAGTTATCTAAGAATTAAAATACTATGATATGTAAAGTATCCACACTCCAGGTAGGATTATTTAGCATTTGAACAAAATTCCAGATGTTGCATATTGTTCTACTTAAATATTATCTAGAAGGCCAGGCGTGGTGGTGCATGCTTGTATTTCCAGCATTCGGGAGGCAGAGACCTGAGGATCACAGTTCACAGACAGCCTCAGCCACTTAACAAGGCCCTTTGCCACTAACTCAGTGAGACCCTGTTTCAAAAATAAAAAGAAGAATGCCCCTGAGTTTTATCTCCAGTACCATAAAAATAAACAAATAGATGAAAATAAAAGACTAAACAATAGGCCTGGGGGTGTAGCTTAGAGGTAGAATGCCTCTGGGTTCCATCCTCAGTACCGCAAAGAAATATGCTATCTAGAAAGATTCTACTAGGATAAATAAGCCTGAAATCATTTTCACTGAAGCTAGAAAGAAAAAGGGTCATAGGAGGAACTCTAGACAAAGAAGGCAACCTAACTGAGGGGGATGGGAGGGGCAAGAGGGAAATTATCTAGTATACACCATGTACATTAATCAACATATCAAAATTAATAAGCCACACACGAGAAGGAGGAAGGGGGAGATGATAGGGTGGAAATTGAGGAAGAGCTCAATGAGTGGTGTGTGTATGTATACCTCTATCATCTTGTACCCCATTAGGATGTTTAACTACAATGCAGTAATACAAAATTTTAAAAAAGAAGTGAAGATTGACATACAGAACTTGGGGTTTTTAAAAGAAAATAGTGATGTTCCTCTCATAGAAAGAACAGGGTATTGAAAGCCCTGCAAGTTTGACCATAGTATCTATTCAGAGGTGACCTACGCATAGAAGTACATTGGTCTTGTTAAACAGTCACTCTACTCTTGTATACTTGGAGTTACTCTACACACTAATTAGAATCCTGACTAATTCCATCGTTAGACATTTATACTCTTCAAGTCCGCAAGAACAGAGAAATGACTTCTCCAAGCTTACAGACAGACTTTTCGTGTTTTCTTGAGAACAGAGTATTTGAAGGTGAAAAGAGCATTTAGGTGATATGATTCACATCATCTACTAATACAAAAAGCTCTGCATAAACATAGTAGATCTCTTTAACTGTGCATAGGACAGGTTTTAATCAGAAAGGCGGTTTATATAACTTTACTTACATAGCTTTTCCTCATAAGTATTCAGTCATCAAAATAAGTGGAAGTAGTGATATTTTAAGAAAAAATCCTGATGGATAGCATCTTAATCAAGTGATCACGTCTCCTGATACGATATTCTGAGAATTCCACATCACTTCTGTGTCATCTTTCCCAAAATAGAGAACACAGAAGTAATCATGAAGAAGTAACAGATTAGAGATTCCAGAAAATAACTAACCAGTATTATCTCAAAATTTCAAGGTGAGGAAAGACTGAGGAATTCTCATAGGTAGAAGGACATTCTGAAGATATGACAACTATATATGAAGTGAAAATTTAAAAAAAAGACATTAGTGACAAATCTGGTAAGACCAGAATAAATGTTGTAGCTTAATTAAAGTGTTATTGTGGCCAGCAGGGCATGGTGGCACACACTTGTAATCCCAGCATTTGGGAGGCTGAGGCAGGAGGATCCCTATTCAAGGACAGCCTCAGACAATTAGTGAGGCCCTTTGCAATTCAATGAGACTCTATTTCAAAGTAAAGAATTTAAAAAATAGGGCTGGGGGTATAGCTTGGTGTTAGAATGCCCCTGGTTCCATTCCCAGCACTGCAAAAAAAAAAATTTCATTGTGACCAGATTAATTTTTTAGTTTTTATCTTCATATTACTTTTCTAGATCGTAACATAAGAAGAAACTTGCTGAGTGGAGTATGGACAATGCGGATAGTATTTTGCAAATCTGTAACTCAAAATGACCTCAAAATAAAGGTGAGTGTGTGTGTCTGTGTGTGTGTGTGTGTGTGTGTGTGTGTGTGTGTGTGAGAGAGAGAGAGAGAGAGAGAGAGAGAGAGAGAGAGAGAGAGAGAATTGAGAAAGAAATAAATACCTTAAAAATAGACCTGAAGAATCATTCAAACCCAATTTCTGATGTAAAAACCTGTATTCTGTTGCTCACAGACATAAAATTAAAATAGAATCATGAATATGCAAGGTCTTAATATTGTGAATATAAGAAGTAATTTTGGGAGAAGTATCCCTGTTTTCGGTGCTTTGTACTGTAATTAAAATAATAATGGAAAAGATCTTTAAAATTAAATAGTTAAGAGGAATCACATGAAGTAGAGAATATAATTGAAGACCATGCAGGACTTAAAAATTCTACTTGTAATGCTATTAAAATGTAAGCGTGTGATACCTTTCCATTGCTTCAGGATAGCCTAGTGCTTGAAAGCGAGGAGAAAAACAATAGAACCAAAATATATATTTTGTTTTCTGTGTACTTTTTGAAGTCATTTAAGTGTCACTAGTAACAAAGACTTAATGAAATAAAGTGGAAAAGCTATTGTTGGACTGTCAATGAATGAAAAGACTATAAAATAAGTCTAGTTTTATAATCAAAAGCTCTGGAACCTAATGGTACCCCACAGATATTTAAAAAGTTATTAAAAGTTCCTTATCATAACGAAGTGGAAATGTAGTTAATTTTTCTACAATGTACTGAACAATGCCATATTATAAATAATTTTAATCAAATGTCAAAGGAAAGTATGTTTTATTCAAATCTTGCTGTTCACAATGAAACTCAGATACAATAAAGGCTAGAAAAAGAAAGATAAGAATCAATTCAAGTATGCAAGCAAATTTTTAAGATGATTATTTAGAACTGCCTGAAAATTAATAAACTTAGATGACAGTATTTAACTAATTGTTATTATGTTTTTTGTTTTTTGGTGTTTTTTTTTGGTTGTACTGGGGTTCCTGGAACCCCTTCTACCGAAAGGCCTCACTCCCAGACCTATTTTATACTTTTTTATTTGGAAACAGGGTCTCTTAAGCCAGCGAGGCTGGCTCCGAACCAGTGAGATCCTCCTGTCTCCACCTCCCAAGTGCGGGGATTACAAGCGTGGGCCACCACACCTGGCTATTATATGGTTTTTAAAATCAATCTTCTCTTGAAGAAAACCCAGCTTTTATACTTAAATACTATAATTACTTAGATACTTAAATACTATGAAGAAAAATCAGTGATATAGTTGAAGGGGTGAGAGGCATGTGTTAGGGAAAGGAAGTTGGAAAACTGAAGAAAACAATTCAAATAATCATATATCCATATGTGAAAGTATTGCTACCACTCTTACTAAAGTAAAGAGGGAGGAGGAGGTAGCAGGGTGGATGTGGAGAAATTACACAGAGTTGTGTGCATATATGTTTTTAACACATTGAACCTCACTATGAGGTATAATTTCAATGCTCCAATAAAGTAATTTAACAATAAATGAATATAATTCAATATGGTGGCACATGCCTGCAATACCAATATTTGGGGAGGCTGAGAAAAGACGATTGTAGGTTTGAAGCCAGTCTTAGCCAGTTAATGAGATATTATTCCCAAATAAAAATAGGGCTGTTGGTATGAATCAGAGATAGAATGTCTTTGGATTCAATACTCAGTATCATACACAAAATATATAAACAATACATAAATAAATAAATAAATAAATAAATAAATAAATAGTTATTCTTTCCAAAATAGCTACACTCCTATTAAATATTGGAAACCATATTGGCATTTGGGATAAACTAGTGATGAGCATATAAAATGGTATTCTTTGTGAACTATAATTCTATTTAATGTCCAGTTCTTTACGGTCATAAATAACTGAAAACTTTACCTAGAATCAAATGGATGCTGTCGGACCCATCTTCTTTTTCTCCAGATTTGAGCTCTGTGCTTGCCTGTTGAAATCAGTCTCCAGCACCATATAGTTATAAGTATGGCACACAACGATTTCCATGCCTGAATCTTTTTTTTATTTCTAGCATAATGGTCAAAAGGGAGAATAGTCTTTTTACAAGTCAAATTCAAAGTTTGATTTTGAATTTTGACGTTGATGGATCATATGCCAATACTTGAGCTAATCATATAGCAAATAAATGTGAAGTATTAATCAATTTACTCCTGAAATTCAGGCTCCCCAATAATATTGGGAAGATTAAGTCACATTTACAAGAACCATAGACTGAATCTTAAACAGGGCAAATGGAAAGTCACTAGAAAAGTAGTTAGTACTGCTCGCTGACAAACCCCAAGCAACAATGTTTGCTATGTAATTCAAATATTTTATCTGAAAATACAATGAGAAAGTCATTACATCCTTGTACTAATTAAAATAGTTGTGCATTATTTACTAAGTATTATGTTGAAAATTAGACCTTTTTGTTTTTAGGTATAGATATAAGAAAAGTATGAATGTTGTCACACTTATGAATTCAATCATTCATATATGTGTCAGACAGCTTTCTGTTACTGTAACAAATAGCTGAGATGAATTGATTCATAGGGATAAGAGGTTTATTTTGGCTCACAGTTGTGGGAGTTTCAGTCCATGACTGCTTGGCCCAATACTTTGGAATCACAGCAATGTAATATGGTGGGAGCCTGTCTCAGAGGAACACTGTTCACTTTTTGGCTGGACGTGAAAGAGAAAACAGAGGGACTGGAAGCCCAGCATCCTCTTCAAGGAGACACAAACAATGACCTAAAATATCCTATTGGGATTCTCTTCTTAAATTTTCCACCACTTCTCAGTAGCACCACACTGGAGGCCAAGTCATTAATACATGTTCTTTTGGGAAAGATTTCAGTGCTCTTACGGTTAGTATTTGAAATTTCCCCTAAACGTTCATGTGTCGAGGGCTTGGTCTCCAATGCTTTATTCAGAACTAAAGTTTTTGGGAATAATTAAAACGTGAAGGCTCATGATATCATCTGTGGATTAATCCACTCACTTATGCATGGACTAGGGGCAGCAGTCGAAGGGTTGGAAGGTACTCTCTAATAGAAGAAAATGAGTCCTTGGAGGTGTCGCTTTGGAAACTAAATCTTGTCCTTGTCCCACGACTTGTTTCTCAGCTTCCATGAAATGAGCACCTTTCATGTACTACACTTTTCCTACCATGATGCTTTTCCCGAGGCTTAAAACAATGGCACCAACTAACCATGAGTACCTTTGAGTCCCTGGGTCAAACTAAGCCTTTTCTCCTTTAAGATTTTCTCTCAGTGTGAAATGCTCATCAACCAGGACTGTATGAAAATATAGTGCAAAAATGTGCTGATAATAAATAAAATATGGTTATATGCTAATAGTTACAATTTCATTGTCTTCTGGATTAACCAATTTCCAAAGGTCAAATTTAATTTATTACTAAATTTAATTTAATGTTAAATCAGTTGGCTTATAGCAGCACAATTCATAATTACCAAACTATGGAACTAGTTTGGTAATTAGGTAATAGGTGTTCATCAACAGATGACTGGATTCAAAAGTATGGAATATACTAACAATGTAAGTCTACTCAGCCATAAAGAATAAAACTATGTCATTTGCAGAGAAATATAGTGACACTGAAGAATTTTATGCTAAATGAGATTAGCCGCTCACAAAAAGTCAAAAGTTAGATGTTTTCCCTCATATATAAAAAAAGGGAACATAGATACACATGCATTTGTTTGGTAGTTTGGTTTCCTTTCTTTTGGGTAGATACCCACAAGTTGTATTTTTGGGTCAAATGGTAAATTTGTTCCCATTCTTCTGAGGATTCTCCATACTGTTTTCCAAAGTGGTTGCACTAATTTGCAATCCCACCAACGTTTTAGAGTTCCCGCTTCTCCACATCCTCGCCAGCATTTGTTGTTGTTTGTGTTTTGAATGCTTGCCATTCTAGTTGGAGTTAGGTGAAATCTCAGAGTAGTTTTGATTTGCATCTCTCTGATTGCTAATGATGTTGAACATTTCTTCATACATTTATTGGGCATTTTTTTGGGGGGTACTGGGGTTCCTAGAAACCCTTCTACCTCTAGGCTACACTCCCAGACATCTATTTTTTTTATATTTTTATTTGGAAACAGGGTCTCTTAAGCCAGCGAGGCTGGCTTTGAACCTGTGCGATCCTCCTGTCTCCGCCTCCCAAGTGCGAGGATTACAAGCGTGCAGTACTATGGTAGTATGGTTTCAATTCTTTTGGGTAGATATACAGGAGTGGTATAATTGGGTTATAGGGTAGGTTCATTCCCATTCTTCTAAGAACCCTCTATACATTTCCAAAGTGGTTGCACTATTTTGCAACTTGATTTTGCCTTTGAAGAGATTGGAGAAGACAACCATGGTAATTTCCTAAAGAACTATTTAAATTCTTATGCATACAATATTTTCCACTTTTAAACATCTACATTAGTGACCATCCATACTTCTTCATCTAAGGTTTATGTTAAGATACAAAGCCATAAAAATAATTTACGTGCTTTTACTAATAATTATTTTTCTTAAAAACTTACAAAAAGCAGAAAGCACATTGTATTGCACATCTTTTATCCCCAGAAAAATTGTTGCTTGCATTTTGGCTTAAAATTCTCACATAAGTATTGTTAAATTTATCATTCCTGCCTTAAGCTGAACAAAGAAAAACAACCCACAAAGTTTCAATTAGCTGGAGATCTTATTAATTGTGTTCCATTAATCAAAGTTTTCCATGATTCAGAATTTGAATATGCATAATGCATTATAAATATAAGGAAGAAATAATTTCCACATCTTTTAATCTAAGGACAAACATGAGCAATGATGCAGAAAAAAATATCTTCAATCTTTACTACAACCCTTTATCACTACTCACTCCAAAATAGATTAAATAGATCCTATGACCTGAGTAAAATTACTTTAGATAACCTGTGTACTTTTTTATGGTTGCCATAACAAATTACCACAAATTTAGTGGTTTTATATACTAATTTCTATGGATCATAGTTCAAAACCAATACTGGAATAAACTAAGGAGTTGAGCGATCAGTGTTTTTTTTCCCCTGAACTTCTAGGGAAGAATATTTTTTCTTGCCTTTTCAAGAGTCTGAATGCACCAGCATCTTTTGTCTCATGGCTGTGTTTTACCATTTATAAATGCAGTAAAGGTAGATGAAGTCATTATCACATCCAACAGTCACACTTCCTCTTCTGTCTTTATCTTGCAAAGACCCTCCTGATTACATTCCATTCAGATATTCCAGGACTAGTTCCCTACTTTAAGATCACTTGATTTAGTTCAAGCCACAACTTAATTTCCACTATAATATTTTAAAGTCTTGGGGATTAATATGTGGACATCTTTTGTAGGCTATTTTTCTAATATACCATGAACAACAAAGTTGATATCACATACAAAATAACAATGCAAGCAAATAAAACTTCCTTTTTTGTTCAGATTGAAATTTCTGATATAACAAAATATCCCACATACCTGCTGTAAGATGAGCTGCACAAGATTTGAGGCTACAAAAAGTAGGCTACTTTATAATCCTAGTACTTGGAAGGCTGAGACAGAAGGAACACAGATTCAAGTCCAGCTTTAGCAATTTAGTGAGACTTGGCAACCTAGCGAGATTCTGTTTCAAAATAAGAAAATAAAAATGGCTGGAGTTTAGCTCAGAGGTAGAATGCCACTGGTTTTGATCACCAGTAACAAAAATTAAAATTAGGAAAGAAAGACAAAAAGGTGTCCAGATTTCACAATTATTAAGCCATCTTTTAGGAGGGTGTGTCTCATTTTTCAGGATACTGTTTCATCCTTCCATTCAATTTTTCTTGGCCATTTCATTCTCCCTCTCTTTGCCAATAACTGCCCTTTGCTCTTTAATATCAAAGTCCACGCAACGTAAATCGTTAATAGAAACTTAATGGTAACCTAAGAATTTGGCATTTACGTAAGAATTATCAAGTTCTCTAGATATACTAATGTACTGTTGTGGAATTATATTTACTTACTATATCAGCACAGAATAAAATCATTGACATTTATTTGCTAAATAAACTATTAAATATGGAAGAAGGTCACTGCAGGAAAAGTTATTCCAGGGCCATAATATCATGATCATAAATTACTCATTTGCTAGATCTTACTAATTGTATATTCATTTAAAATACAAATACATATTTATTTATATTGACTTATAAATACACATGTCATTATTAAACTTTTAAAGGTTATAACATAAAATACCTATAAATAAAAAATAAATATTTTGCATATCTTTCATTCTTCAACCTAACACTTTCTATTTTTTATTATTTTTTTTATTTTGCAGCACTAGGGATGGAACCCAGGGACATTCTAATTCTACCTCTGATCAACACTCCCAGTCCTTTTTTTTTTTCTTCACTTTGAATCAATGTCTCACCAATTTGCAGAAGGCTTCCTTATGTATTTGAGGCTTCCACAAATTGTGATCCTCCCATCTCAGACTCCCAAGTACTGGGATTACAAGTGTATGCCATCAAGTTCAGTTTCAAACTAACACTTATTTAATAGCGACTTAGTACTAAACCAGCATTGACTCACTAGAAATATAATGCAAGCTGCATATGTAAATTAAAATGATTTTAATAGACACATAAAATGTGAAATTAAACAGGTAAAAATCTTAATATTAACAAAAATTAGTGTATGGTAGCAAATATCTAAATGTTGTACAAGGTGGTATAAGCATACATGTACACATCACTCATTCAACACTGCCTCATGTCCCACCCCATTTCCTCTCCCTTCACTCCTTCTTAATAATAATTTTATTTAATTTTATACAGATAAATATGGCCATTTTAGCTTATAATCAATAAAGTAATTATCAATAAATATTATTTTCATAATATGACTTAGAATTTATCATTTTCTTGGTACTGGGATTAGAATCCAGGGACATTTTTCCTCTAAGATATACATTTTATTTTTTGTTTTGAAACAGGGTCTCCATAGGTTGCTAAACCTCTCATTGCTTTGCTGCTGCTGTCCTTGAACCTGGGATCCTCTTTCAGTATATCCTCCAAATTCATAATCATATCCTCCAAACTATAGTCATGGGCCACCATGCCTGGCTAGAAACTAGGATTTTATTTTGTACTTATATTGCATCTGAGTTTAGACACCATGCTACAAGTACTCTGTGGGTCATGGCTTTCATAGAGAAAGCTTAGAATGAGAAAAAATGAGTCATGCATATGTGCATGGAAATGAAAACACTCAAACCTCAGGCAGCTTGAATTTCAGTACTTTAAATTTATACATATATGTATATATATATATATATATATATATATATATTACAAAATATAATACTACAAATACAAAATATAATATATCTTTACAAAATATAATGCTACAAATACAAAATATAATATATATATATATGTATATATATATATATTTACAAAATATAATACTCTAAGATAAGCATGAAAATAGGTGTTCACAAGAAACTAAAATGATCAATTCTTTTTAAAAATATGAATTATATGTTAGCTTTACCATTGAAAGTAATACTTTTTTCTATAGTAGACATGCTTTAATCATATATATTCATATATGATATATATGTACATATGATCAATATATATGACATATATATTTAATCTGTTAGTTAATTAGCACTGGGGATTAATACAGAGATGTTGGAACTCTGAGATTCAATCCCTGATCTTTTTATTTTGAAGCAGATTCCTTCAAGTTGATGAAGATAGCCTTGAATTTGCTATCCTTCTGTTTCAGCCCCTCGAATATTAGGATTACAGATGTGTACCACTACATCTTAGTCACTAATAATATTCAATTAAAAATTAAGACAGACTGGAGAATTGGACGCACTCTAAGTCATAGCTCCTGGATTTACCACTTGTGTGATATTGTTGAAATCTTGAATGTTGGGCTAGCTCTATTACAAAGTCATGATTGAATGTTATAAAAATTACATCAGAGAAATATCTTTCATGTAGTTGTTATTCAAGGATGTTTCTTTCAAAATATAATTTAATTTTAAAAAAGGTATTTACATAATATTTGTTTTATAAGTCAGATTTTCTATTTCTGTGATCAAAATATCCAAGAACAGCTTAGCAGACAAGTTTATTTGGGTTCAAGGGTCCCAATTTTCAGTCCATGTCTGTCTGACTCCAAAGCAGAGCTATCATGGCAGCAGAGCATGGACGTAACTGGAGACAGATACAGTCTTCAAGGCCACATCCTCATGACATACCTCCTCCAGCCTCACCCTACCTGTCTACATTACCACCCACTAAATCCGTTCAAATTATGAATCTACCAATGGATTTATTTACTGATGAGATGACAGCCATCATCCGATCATTTCATCTCAATATTTTGGCATTTCAGATACAAGAGCTTTTCCTTTTTTAGGAGCATTCTACACTCAAACCAAAACAGTGAGTACATCTCAAATGCGACCCTTCTGCTTTCCAGGGGACACTCTTGGCATCTCGCTGGTACAGAACATACTACTATGTGTCCCTGGCCAAAAGGACAGAATCTCCCCTCCAGTCATCCCCAGTAGAAAACTATCTGAAAACTAATGCCAATAGGACTGAGACTGAGAAACTCTGTTCTATCTGTAAAGCGAACTGATGTTTTTGAAAATAGCAACTACCGATTTATCAATATTCAGTTATTTTAGGAAAAATAAATCAACGCCTTACTACAAAATCTGTATTTATATGAATCTCAAATTCCCAAAATTCTTCTTCTATTCATTTAACAAATGTATTTTAAATTACACTATCCCATTACAGTTTCTCACAATTTTCTTCATATATATTTATATTACTCATTTCTGGATGTGGACTTACCTAATTTTTCTCCATAGCACTGCTTTTGAAGTGTTACAAAGACTTTTTGTTAGTTTGTTAGAAAGCCACACATGAAAACAATTATTTTCAGCTTTAGTGAAGACTTCTATAAACTTCTTACTAAATTTTGCAAGAGATAGGTTGATGTATTCAGATATGACACTGGCAAATTCTGGGATATCTATTAAGCTCAAATTGAAGGAAGACCGCACACAAAAAAGTGAAATGATCTTCTGCCATTTTCAGTGAAGTATCTGTTGTAGTCAAAGTTTCAAGTGTTTTGTCTGATTTTCCTCCTTTTCACCAAGATTTTTCTATTAACAATAAGCTAAGCAAAGTATCAATCTTCTGCTCTTAGAGAAGTAGACGTCCCACATGATTTAAATTAAGACAAAATTATCTCTCTTAAAATCTACTAAGGAAGTAGGGGTAAGTACTATGCACTTAGCAAAATTCCAACCAACTTGAAAGTTTTTTTAATTCCCAAAAAGCTCAGTGTCCCTTATTTTAAATTAATTCATAAATGCTTTTAAAAGAATTGCTAATTGTTAAAATTGTGTCTATTTCTGTCAATTTACTTTTATAGATGCATAGAGACCAGACAGAATAGTTAAAAAGCTTCCTTCTGCAAAAAAAAAAAAAATCTCATTCTGCTTATCTTTATCATGGTCATAAAGATGATCTTGACTACAGTAAAGTGTTCGGAAGCAGAATTCAAACTTTTCTCTCATTATGCCAAAGAAAAATTAAACAAGAAAGGAAAACTATTCCTTCGTATTGAAACAGTTGATAGAAATTGAACTCAACTCTGCTGAAACAAAATTGGGGGTAAAGATTTTAAGTGCTGGGATGAGTTGATGGAAACATAGTAGAGGACAGTAGAGGGAACATTGATAGACGGGTTATGCCAAGCATATGAAATTATATCCGGGTTTACAATAATTGTCTGTGAACAAAACATCTGTCTTTGCTAACTGTTCAAAGGTGAGTCTTTCCTACTCTCACTGGGAAACAATTGTTCCAACTTCTTTGATGACAACATTTCAAATTTTTGACTCCCATGTACTTAAAAAAGACTTTTTGTTGCTGTTCCTGAACTTGATAATTGTCAAGAGGGTAGGACTGGGGATTTAACTTAGTGTCAGAGTACTTCCCTAGAACGGTTTGGGTCCTGGGTTCAGTATGCAGTATGTCAAATATCAATAAAAAATACAATTGTCAAATGCTAGATTATTTGCATGCATTTCAAAGCATTAAAAATGAATTTGCATTGACAAGTTTTGCATAGTAAGTGCTCTAAGAAAAGGAAGGTCAAGAGCCTAAAATCAAGGAAGAAACTTGTCTAAAGTTTAGTAGAGCAGAAAGGAAATGTAAGACCAGTAGACTCACATAGCACTGTTCTTTGTGTTTGATTGCAAACTAAAATGTTCCAAGTTTTCATCCCTTGGTTGAATCATGTCCCTTGCCATGACAAAGTACCTTCTTTCAAGAAGTGGAATCCACTTTCTAACCCACAGAACATGGGCCTGGACTTCCCTTAATCAATGTACTGTGGTGAAAGTAGCACCTGATCTTTCTCAAGCTAGAAATAAAAAGGGACATGTTTAATATTGCTCTGTCTTTTTCCCTGTCTTGCTCTATTGCTCTCTACATGTCTGCCTCCAGGAAGGAAGCACACCAAGAGAGGCTGCTGGAGGAAGAGTCGAAACCTCCCAGCCCCTGCACTACCAGCTGACCAGACAGTAGGCTAGCAGATCCGATTCAAAGAGTTGCAAGCAAAGTAAAAGTCTATTGCCATATAGCAAATATTCCCTTTTATTTTTTGACCAAGAGGTTTACTCAGTTTTAAGGAAAAATGTTCTTTGGACCATTATAAAAGAACTAAATTCGAGAACATTCTGGGAGTAATTAGCACCTAACATTTCAACACAAGTCACCCTTCTGAATACATCATCACAGCATTTTTTTTCACTTGCCTTTGAGATAGAAAAATACAATGTGACAGCTTCCTGTAGTCTTGTCCAAACCCAAAAGCATAAACTCACTTCTAATACAAATATATCTTGGAAGAACTAATGACCAAATGATATTAATAAAATTAAAAAAATCTAAACCATTTTTGAATAAAAAAAAATTTAGAAACATTTTCTTTCTTTCTTTCTTTCTTTCTTTCTTTCTTTCTTTCTTTCTTTCTTTCTTTCTTTCTTTCCTTTTGGTGGTATTGGGGGTGGAACCCAGAGGCTTTCTACCTCTGGGCTATAATCCCAGACCTATTTTATATTTTATTTGGAAACAGGCTCTCACTAAGTTGCTGAGAGCCTCACTCAGTAGCTGAGGCTGGCGTCGAACCTGTGCGATCCCCCTGTCTCAGCCTCCCAAGCTAGAAAACATTTTTATATGCCGGGCGTGGTGGCACACGCTTGTAATCACCACACTTGGGAAGCTGAGACAGGAGGATCGCACGAGTTTGAAGCCAGCCTCAGCTAGTTAGTGAGGCTTTCAGCAACTTAGTGAGACCCTGTTTCCAAATAAAATATAAAAAAAGGACTGGGAGTATAGCCTGGAGGTAGAAAGCCTCTGGGTTCCACCCCCAGTACCACCAAAAAAAAAAAAAGAAAGAAACCATTTTTATAATGTCATTTTATTTATTTAATTTTTATTGGTGCAGTGTAGCCTCACATCATAATGTAGATCATTTTGACAATGGCATATATTCACACAGTACTTTGTGGTAGAGTATGCGTGTAATTACAGTACTAGGAGGTTGAGAGAGGAGGATAACAGATTCCAGTAATATAGCAAGAATCTCAGCAACCTGTGAAGACCCTGCTTCAAAAACGATTTAAAAAAATTAAAATAAAAAAGGGGCTAGGGTATAGCTTGGAAGTAGAATGCCCAAGGTTTCAATCCCCAGTACTTCTGAAAAAAATAGTTATATATTTTTTTTACATAAACCTTTTTATTTGTAAAAAAAAATTTTTTTTATGCACTTGCATTCCCAAAGCTTTCCCACAACCCTTTCAAAAGAAATATTAAAATAAAACAGTCTATTTGAGGTCTTCTAATTCTATGCTTACCTCTTTTTATCTCTTGGATTATATGGTATATGTAAACAATAAAATATATTTTTGTACTTATTTATTGTGGTGCTAGGGGTTGAACCCAGGGGAATTTCATCTCTGAAATACACCCCTAGACATTCTCACAAATATAGTGTGGCTGACCTTGAACCTGCAGTTCTCTTCCCTCAGCCTTTCAAATAAGGTGATTACAGATGTGTGCCACTGTATTCACCTTGAAATATATTTAACACAATGCTTAGAAAGATGTACAGTATCTGACTTTAGGACAAGCATTGCCACAATATGTCCTTATCTTGTAGCCATTCAGAAAAGACTATATGGGACAATATTATGTATTCTTGGAGAAAAAAAGAACAGTTAATTTTTAAGATTTCCTCAACATTGAAAGAAATGTCTTTGGTATGGTCCAAGCTCTTCCCCTCTTTGTGTGACCTTGCGTCGTTTCCACTCTCTAGATCAGCTCTGAAGTCACTTTTAATGGTATATATCATTATTCTCCAGAGACCCAATAGAATGATTCTAACAATTCCATATCCATCTCCGCTCATTCTGACTGGGTTATTCACTGTTCTCTAACCTTGTAAATGACTTTTATATGCTATTAAGTAAATATGAATGCAATGGTTTACTAAAACAATTGGTTCCATGAATTGTTTCCTATTTGTAATCTGAACCCTGCTGTAAATACTTTTTTTTAATGTACATAGCACATTACCTTCAAGAGTGAAAAATTAGAAAATTGGAAACATTATTTTGTATAAATAAATTAGAAAATAATCAGTCAAAAAGTGCTTTTGATAGGATTTTTTTGGTAGTACTAGAGATTGAATCTAGAGTCATACTACCTATGAAATACACCCTAGGCATTTCTTAAAGTTTTTTTTTTTTGAAACAGAGTTTCATTAAAATTCTGAGAGTCTCTCTAATTTTCTGAGGCTGTTCATAAACCTGCCTTAGACTTCCAAGTACTGGAATTACAGGCATGTGCCACCACAAGCCCATTCTGATAGCTTTTTAAACTTATTAATATAACCTATCACCACTTCGTATCCCTTTTAAAGCCTCCTGTAAGTTTCCATAAAAGTTTTTTTTTTAATCAATATTTTTATTAAAATATAGAGAGAATCTATATATATAGAGAGAAATCATTCCACTTATCTAGTGGAAAATATTCAACAGTTAAGTTACAGCATGAAAATTAGTAGAGTAATGATACATTCTGTATGATCCAGGAAACATGTTCAGCATTTAATATTTAGTGTTGAACGATGCACTGCAAATATGTACCTGTAAGTGATGATAAATTGATTTGATTTAATAAGACATAAAAGCCTGCTGTCGAGTGAATTCAGTTAGACTTCTCTGGTTTTGTATCCAAGACCTATGTTCAAGCATTGTGGGACATAAATAAATTTTGTTTGTTGTTTAATGTTTTTAGCCACATTCCATGTATATGTTAAATGTGGGATATAATAAAATTTAGGCTGACACACAAGATCACAGGCTTGAGGCAAAGCTCAACAATTTCGTTAGTTCCTGTTCCAAAATTAAAAGTAAAATGGGGTGAGATTGTGCCTCAAAGGTGGAATGACCCTGGGTTCAACCCATAGTACAAAAATTAATCAATTAATCAGTCAAATAAATAATTAAATAGAATTTAAAATTTAATTGAAAGTAAATGAATAAAACCTGCTGCATGAATTTGGTATATGATTTAGAGGATTCTACTAAAGTAAAAATTACAATGATTTCTGATACAAAATGCTATGCTCAATGTAAGGCACTTATTTTTAGAATTTCATTAGATTTCACAAGAAACCAGCAACTTGATGGTACATGCCTATAAACCTAGGACTTGGAAGACTGTGTCAGAAAGAAAACAAGTTCAAAGGTAACAGGTTCGAGGACAGCCTCAGCAATGTAGTGACACTCTCAGCAGCCTAGTGAGACCCTGTTACAAGACAAAAAATAAAAATGTCTGAAGGTTTACCCCAGAGGTAAAATGCTCCCAGGTTCAAGGCCTGCTCACCCTCTCTTTCTGAATATGATGTTATATAATGTTGTAGAACCACAATGGTGTTGCTTTTGTTGTTGTCTTTGTATTTATTATGACCTGCACTTCATCCTTTGTATACTTTTATTTTTGCATGGTAATTATAGATTATAATGGATTCTGTGTTACAAGCAAACATGCACATGTCACTTGGTATATTTCATTATGTATCCCACACTTCTCCCTCTTGGCACATAATTGTGAGATTGTAATGTATATTTTTTAAATAATGAAAGTCAGAATACTTCAGTATTACATGAACATCTATGTTTATAGCAGCAAAATTTGCTCCAACCAAATTATGGAGACATCCTAGATATCCATCAACAGATGAAGGACCTATATTTTTTACTTTCACACACTGGGTGAAATAATATTATATCCGACAGAAGATAGAACACAAAATGACACGAAAAAAACACCATATTTCAATAATAACTCTGAATGTCAAAGGATTTAACTCACCAATCAAAAGACATAGACTGGCAATGTGGATTATAAAACATAATCCAAATATATGCTATTTGAAAGAAATTCACCTTACAGCCAAGGATATTCACAGACTAAAAGTGAAAGGATAAAAAAAGATATATCATGCTAATGGAGAACAAAAACAAGCAGGAGTAGCAACACTTATATCCAACAAAACAGACTTTAATCTAAAACACATCAGAAGAGACAAAGAAGGGCACTTCCTTTTATTAAGAAGAACAATCCAGCCGGGCATGGTGGCGTATGCTTGTAATCTCCGCGCTTTGGAGGCAGAGACTGGAGGATCTTGTAGGTTCAAAGCCAGCCTCGCTGGCTTAAGAGACGCTGTTTATGGCAGGCGCGGTCATGCACGTTTGTAATCCTCAGGCTTGGGAGGAGGAGACAGAAGGATTGTGCAGTTTCGAAGCCAGTGGGCTGGGATAAGTGACCCTATTTCCAAAAGTAAAAAAGCATAAAATAGGTCTAGTAGTGTAGCCCGGAGATAGAAGGCCTTCCAGGAACCCCAGTACCACTGAAAAAAAAAAAAAAAAAAAAAAAAAAAAAAAAAAAAAAGGAAACAATCCATCATGAAGATATAATGATAGTAAATGTTTATGTCCCAAATGTGGGGGCAGCCACATTTGTAAAACAAACCCTCCTAGACATCAGATCTTAAGTAGACCCAAATACAATAATATTGGGAGACTTCAACATACCTTTCATACCACTGGTTTGATCTTCAAGGCAAAAGATGATTAGAGACTCTTCAGAACTAAAGAAAACTATCAACCAAATGTACATAATAGACATATAAAGAATATTTCAACCAGGAACAACAGAATACACATTCTTCTAAGCAGCCCATGAAACCTTCTCAAAAACAGAGCACGTTCTGGGCCACAAAGTAAGCACCAGCAAATGCAAAAGACATAATATAATCCCCTGCATCTTTTCAGACCATAATGGAATGAGAGTAGAAATCAACAACAGGAAACCCAAAAGAAACTATTTAAATACATGGAGATTGAATGATACACTATTGATCTATGAGTGGGTAAGATCAAAAATTAGGGGAAAATAAAGAAATTTATGGAAATAAAATAAATTAGAGAAACAAGTTACCAAAATCTGTGGGACACTTTGAAGGCAGTGTTAAGAGGAAAGTTTATAGCATTGAGTGCCCACGTAAGAACAACAGAGAGTCTCCAGGTAAACAACCTAATGACACAACTCAAGGACCTAGAAAGACTACAACAGTCTAATGCTAAAGCCAGCAGAAGGCAGAAAATTATTAAAATGATAAATAAGTAAATGTAATTTTTAAACAATTTATTTTTTGTTCATCTGCTATAAGAATTTTAGGCTTAATGAGAAGGAAATGAGGCATTTCTTAAAGTAAATGTATTTGTGTGTTAAGAGTAAGTTTTTGTTAAAGAAATCATATATGATCCGAAATAAGTATCTAAGACATCTATGGAAAAGACATTTGTATTAAAAGCATCTTTTAATTGCATGAGATCCCATGTTTTGTGACAGATAGCATCTCTACAACGAATTTGCCTGCCTTCTATACCTAAGGAAAATGCATTAGTTGGCTAAGTAAATTGCTTTTCTCTTTACACACTGTCAGACAAGCATTATTGATGAAGCAAGGATGGTGGCGTTAAGTGATAATATTAATGTATAAGCAGTAATCAAATTCATTGATCTCTTCAACGTCCTACAAATGGAAAATCACAGAATTCCATTCATTTATTATCCTTGTGTCAGTTTCCTTCATCGGGAAATTTATCATTAAGTTCATGTGATAAAAAAGCTCCGGTTTGCCCTAGGTGATACATTATGCTTCCCATCTCCATTAGAGTAAAAGCTGTTCTTTTCTTCCTGTGTCATATAAAATCATCAAACACTGTCTCTGATAAAGGCATTATTTTTTCTTTTTATATCATCAATTTATAAGGTATCATTACTCCATATTGAAGAAGAGCAGCTTTACCATTCGAGATAAACAATTAGCAAAGGCATCTGAAGGAGATACACTATTTAAAGTATAACTCGTGATTGCATCTTAAACATTTTCATGATTTCCAACTTTTTGATTCGATATGCTACAGAAATTATATGCCTAGAAAATAGTTATGAAAGTACTATTTACCAAGTTAGCATTAGATACCTCTAAGAAGACAATCTTACCTGTTTCCTATAGCAAAAATTACATTAGAATTTGCCTGTTAACATCATAACATCTTGACAAATTTATCTCAAAATTTAAAATATACTTACATATTTATTATGGTGCAGTTGCAAAGATTATCCAAATATTAAATCACCTAAAACTGAAAATATAATCTATAAATTTCCTATCACCCTTTGCTATGAAAGAGGCTATATCTAACTCTACTGGACTGAAAGGAAAATATAATTTCACCCATCCATGGTATAGCAACCCTTGCTGCCAGGAAGATCATTATAACAGCTTGACCAAACTCATGTGTAACATATACCTGTTTCTAAGTAGAGTGAACTGTTCTCATACATCTTAGTGGGATAAAAGATGGTGGAGACATCCATGCACACATCCCCGAATTAGCCCTTACCCAATTCCCGCCTCGTTCCCACCCCCTCCCTCCTTCCCATGCTTGGCTTAGTGATCGACTTTGATATGTTTGTTTCAGTACACCATGTGCTTTAGAGAGTTTCCCTCTTCCTCCTTCCCATTCCCTCAGATAGGTTGCCTTATTTGCTCACCGGTAGAATCTCCTTCTTCATCTAAAGTTTCTCCTGTTACCCATTTCTCCCTAGCTTTCGCAAATAAGAAAAGCCCCGATTTCTTATTTTTTGTGTGTGACTGACTAATCTCACTTAGTATAATGTCCTCCAGTTCCATCCATTTCCCTGTAAATGATGTAATTGTGTTTTCAGCCATAAAGAAGAAGTGTTACTTCATTTGGATATTTTTGTAATTTTGAAGACATCCACGAAATCATTTTACAAATCTATTTTTCAAGACCACTGTTTTGTGTATGTGGCTGGTTCTTGGAGCTCTGCTTATAAAGGCAGATTTGCCAGCCCTATACACATAACTTATGAATCTGAAGTTTCAGGAGAAAGGAGTAAACATCTGCATTATTAGAAAGCTCCTCAGCTATTCTCACGATTTTAAATTTTTGGAAATGTCTGCTAAAAACATCCTTTGAACCATACCTTTAATTTCTTATCAAAACATAAAAACACTATTTACCTGGAAATATTGAACAGAATGCAATTGTAAAAGATAAAGATTTAGGCAAAATGCTTAAGGAAGTATTTAAGAATAAACTTCACAAAATATTATTAATATATGAAGCTACATTTAAGGACAATGTTTGCTTTTGTTTTTTATTATTGTAATGTGTTTGTGAGGTAGTAGTGTATATTTTTGTACTATTTAAAAAACATTTAAAAATAAAGGCATAGAGCAAAACTTACTTTTGTTCTAGTCTCAGAAATATAGTCACTATTGGCATTTTAAATTCTAGTATTATTTTTATATTAATGCATGTTTATACTTTTTAAACAAATAGATATTTATATGCAGTTTTTCAAAATCCTTCTTTACCTAATGAAATATATTGAACATTTTTTGAAATACATTTTATTTTCAAATTTTTTATAAATAAAAAGTTCATTGGCTGTGTATTTTTAATTATTTAATAGTGAAAATTTATTTAATAAATATCACATTACTGCACATTTTTATTGCTTCTGAAGTTTTGTTCTCACAAATAATATTTGGTGAATGTCATTATAGTTGGCTTTTTAATATTATCTATTTCCATTCCCGTGCTACATTCTTTTGAAATATAAAATTATAAAATTTGCCCTCCAGAAATCTTATTTTAATTTACTTTCAACAGTCTCTTATCAAAGTGCCCATTTTCTCACAGACCTTTGCCAATACTCAGTACTGAGATTTGCCTGTAACTTTTATTTCTTTTCTATCTTTTACAAGTTGGAATATCTGGCTAATATGGAAATATAAAAATAAATTTAAAATATCACTTTCTATGCTTCAGCAAGTCTAAAAAGCAGAGGGATCACCTATTGCTTTAAAATTTAAAAGTCATTCTACCATTAAATTATGAAGTAAAGACACATAAAATAATGTAACATCTAATACTATTGCTATATCCTTACTTATGCTTACTAAGTAAATGTTAGTCATTTATATAGTCCCAGTAATGTTTTCACTTTTTCTGTTTGAAATGTATTAGTATAATTTTTTTTACATAAAAATCATCAAAACATTACAACTTCATCACCTCTTAGCTTTAAAAATATTAGTTTAATTTTCTTAAAATGTAGAATTTATTATACGCGGTGTGGTGGTGCACGCTTGTAATCCACATGCTTGGGAGGTGGAGACAGGAGGATCGTGCAGATTTGAAGCCAGCCTCACTGGCTTAGGAGATCCTGTTGCCAAATAAAAATATAAAATAGGTCTGGGAGTGTAGCCCGGAGGTAGAAGGGCTTCCAGGAACCCCAGTACCACCAAAAAAAAAAAAAAAAGTAGAATTTATTTATTTTTTTAAATACACACTGCAGAGGTGTTTCTAATTATGTGTTTAAAAATAGTGCTTATTTTAACCTACACATTCTTCTAGGTTTATTATTGTCTTTGCCTATAATATTTTCACTAAGAATTATTTTGTTGATTTCCCCCATATTATGACACATAGTATTCTTTTCAACTTTATTTTTAAACACTATAAAACATTTTAATTTTAAAAATATATTTGAAATCCTAACTAAAAAATATTCAACAAGATTTTACCAACAAACCATGACATTTCATAAACACTATGGACTGAGAAGATTAAGTTTCATTTATTCTGTGTTCTCAAGTATTTTTCACAGGCACTACACTGTTTTATTTTTTTCCACTCAGCAGAAAACATCACATGACATATTATTTATCTAATAGAGAAAGTACTTGTCACCTTACTTATATTGTAGTCAGACTTTGCACATATAAATAGCAGTTAGACTACTGCAAAAGGCTTTCGGTGCTTCCAAAACGTCATTCACAAGTTGCAGCTGTCTTGGCAAAGAGGCCTCCCCTTCTCCCAGCATGCTGTTGTGTTTTAATGCATTTTACTTGTTACTTAAAGACATCAAATCCCTTGTGCAGGGCATAAAATCAGATGCTCTTCCTAATATGCAGAAGCTAGGGAGAAAATGGGTCCTTTAGAGAAAGGAGAAACTATAGATGAGCAAATAAAACGACATAATTTAGGGGGATGGGAGAAGAGGAAGAGGGAGATTCCCTACTGTACATGATGTACATTCACAAACATACCAAAGTCAATCAGTGATAAGGAGGGAGGGAGAAGGGATGGGTGAGAATTGGGTAAGGGTTAAATTAGTGATGTGTGCATGTATGTCTCAACCATCTTGCACCCCATTAAGATGTATGGCTCCAATGCACCAATAATAAAATGTCAAATCTCATCATGTACTGACAAGTGTCTTTGTATCTCAGCTTCACACTGCAGCTAACATCCAGGATCTATTTTTTTTTTTCTGGTCATATCTCCTTTCTCTCTTCTTGCCATCTATTTTCTAAGACTATTATTCTCTCTATATATAATGTAGAAATGTAGATTGGGACAAAATGAGAAACAGGAAGAAGGAATACAAAACTAATAATCTCAAAGGGCAGCTCCTGCATGATCCTGGTGCTTAAGTCCTTAATGACTTTAGTCATGCTTCAATATATGGAATTCGATTCCCTCCTACAAAATTAGACTTATACTAGCTATCATTGGTCAAACCGAAGTCATTCAGAATTGGTTGCATTCACTAGTTCATATGAAGACCCTTATTTCAGAAACACTGATTGGCACAAGCAAAGACGCATTTCATCCTTGTGAGGCCAATATGGGGTAACCTCAGCTGGATGGAGCAGTAGCCCAGTTCTTTTGTAACAGAAATTTTTGGCCTCTAGGTCTTAAATCAGACCTGGGAGTAGGAGATAGTGTCAGCTCTTGTCTCTCAAAAATGCTCCCGTGAAATGAAGTTAGCTTATGTTCTAAATTTATACCTATATGGGTTTTCTTCAATATAAGTATACATATATAACTATAAATACACATATACATGGATATATGGATATACATATTTTCATATGCATGTTTATATATATATATGTATATATGTTTATGTATGTATATATGTATGTCTGAATGTGGCTATTCTTTTCATGCTCTTATAATAAATTAATTATTATTTTATTTTGCTTATTCTTCCAGGTTGAAAGTTCCTAACTTTCTGCTTCTTATATATTTTATAAATAAATTGGGGGAAATCTTCATTTAAAATTATTATATAGGTAATATTTATTTGCAAAAGTTTTGGAACTTTCCTAAAAGAATGAGAATAGAAAGCTCTTTATTTTCCACCATCAATTTGTATTACCTTCAAATGAATAAATTTATTACTTGAGATATTTGGTTATTTTACTATTTCAGTTTAATTGAGAAAAAAGAAGAAATAAGTATTAGCAGTATCTTGGTGACTTCGGTCTTTTGTCTAATCAATGGAGTATTATATTTAAATAAATATTAATAAATTGTTAATATATTAACACTTTTAATAGAAAGAGCTTTTTATCTCTCCGACTCTTCCTGATATATTTTTTACAAGCAATCACTTTCCATATTATAATGAAACTGTAGTCCTTCACATCAAGTTTTTGTTTCTAACCACTAAAGCTGTATGAAGTCATTTTTAAACTATGTGCTGATATTTTTGAGGATACTATTCTTATATCTGGATACCAAATACGGACTTTGATTGAAGGTGCAAATCATAACAAGTCATAAAAGAGCATGTATGACAGTATTTCAACTTCAGAATCAAATGTTTTTATAGTATCTATATTTTTGTTACAAATGTAAAACTTATTTTTATTTAATTTTCTTAATTTAACCTGAATGAGTTGATAATTTTGGCGTCCCCTGTATTGCATCAAAATGACAGGAATGTAAGATGCGTAGGAAAGTCACATAAACAACTCTAATGATAAACAAAATGTTACTATAAAAAGGGAGATACATATCCTAAGAGAATCCCTCAACATGCATCATTCAGCTGATGTAACAATGTCCAGATACAATGGTATGAGTTATAATTTTGATTGGCAAAATGTTTCCCAAGACTTTCATCTCAATGGCTATAGAAAAAGCCATGCATCCCATGAAATATACTACACAAATAATTAGTTATGTTTCAGTGTAGTTTGCATCTTTCTTTCAATCAAAAAAGATTTAACAAATACACCATCTGCTATGTGATAAGCCTCTAGCATATCCTGGATGCTAAGAATAAAAAGCTAGAAAAGCTACCATATATTTATCTGCAAAGAGGTCAAAGAGTCATGCAATAGGAATAAAGTATGAGTCAGTATCTCTGCAGTGGCATGAGCTTTAATTGATTCTTCATTCAATGTGGGAATATGATGTTTTATCCAAACCTTAACCCTGACCACTGGTATTAGAAATGCCCAGACAGAGCTGGGCATAATGGTGGTGCATACCTATAATCCCAGTATGTAGAAGCCTGGGACAGGAGATTTCAGGTATGAAGCTAGCCTAAGCAACTTCATAAGGCCCTCTTTCCAAAAAGAATCAAAGAGAATGGGGCTATAGCTCAGAGATAAAACGCTCTTGAGCTCAACTATCAATACAAAAAATTAACAAATTAAGAACAAGAAAAGCCCAGATGGGATATCTTCACTTTGTTTTGTGTTAAAGGAGCAAAATAAATATTATCAAGAAAATTATTACTATAAAAATGGTGTGAAGATAAAAAGACTAGAGATACCCACAGTGGGGGCAAAAGGTAGAAATTAAGAAGTGATGCCAGGCCCCCATTACTTGGTGGGCTGCAACAGGAGGATTGCAGGTTCATGGCCAATCTCAGTTATTTAGTGAGGCCCTCTGCAACTTAGTGAGACCTTGCTTCAAAAGGAAGAATAAAAATAAGGCTAGAAATGTAGCTTGGAGGTAGAATGCCCCTGGGTTTCATCCCCATTGCTGTAAAAAAAAAAAGTGGCAATAGCCATAAGATGCCACAATTAAAAAGAAGCTACTAAAATCAGAGTCTGAGACAGAAAGTATAAAGGATAGTTACAGAAATATTATAAACAGAGATAGGGAACTAGAAATGATATTAACACTAAATATCTCAAATCTGCATGAGTTTTCTATTTTTACTCTTAAAATTCAATGAAAGCATGGTACCTTTAGACATCATTCTTCATATTATAGTCTTGGAGATCATAAATCTGAAGTGGCTCTCAATGGGTAAAAATCAAGGTGTTTATGAGGCTGCATGCTTTTGGAGGTTTCTGGAAGAAATAATTTGCTTGCCTCTTTTAGATTCTTAGGACTGCCCATTAGTAGCCTCTAAGACCATCATCGAGTCAGCAACACTAGGCCCAGTCCATTCAAAAAGCCAACTCTCTGGTCACAAAATATGCTCAAACAAAAAGTACAAATGACACATTTGTTATGGCAATACAGCAGCATAAGATCTAGAAAAGATGTATTTACCAGGCACAGGACAAGCAGTATCCATTATCTTCATATTTCCATTAATTCATCCTTTATTTAGCTTCCTGTGTGTCATACACTGTGGTAGGTGACAAAATTATTGTGCATATCTCTCTCTCTCTCTCTCTCTCTCTCTCTCTCTCTCTCTCTCTCTCTCTCTCTCTCTCTCTCTCCCTCCCTCCCTCTCTTCTCTAGCACAGGACCCGATAGCAATTCAGAATAGAGCAATAAACCAAGATGTACTCAGTTCCTTCAATATTCAGAGTTTACAGCCTATAAAAGAATCCAGACAATGAGACAAATCCTTATCATAAAATGTGAAGAGATGATAAGAGTAGTTAAAATTCATATGGAGCTCATAACAATAGATAATAAGGCAGATTCTTATTAAGGGTTAGAAAAGGCTTTTTAGGAAAAGTTGGATGCAAACTGAAACATAAAGATAAGAAGGAGTTATTTAAGCAAAAAAGTGGAGAAACTAGTGTGACAGGCGGAGGGTCAGGATCCCCATCCCACCAACCACATATTGGTCAAGGCCATAAATCTCACACATAATCATAAAAAGGGAAAGAGAAAGTCTGGCATTTACTCATGATCATGTGCACCCAACAGCATGATTTTAACACAACAATATTTTAGCATGATGGAGCTTTAATCTTTCAAATAAAAAATATTTGAAAGCAAACTGTTTATGTATTCATCAGCAGCTAGTATCTTTGCCAAAAGGTTCTCTAAGAGACAGGACAAAATAAGCGATGATTTGGCATACACAGAGACACTCACTACTATCAGCTACCCCAACAGGAGCATCCGTGTTTCTGGAAGGATGAATAGTATATTTTCATGGGCTTTCCTCGCACAAAGGACCTGCAAATTAACTGAAGAAAATTACTGAATTTTACGGTGACTATTCATGTTTAGAACAATAATTCTAATAACATGCTAAACTATCATTTCCGCCAACATATTTTTTCAGGAGCATATCATTATAAAGGCTAGTTATTTCATATAAAATGTATTTCTGTCTACTGGTTTAAAACATGCAACACAGGAAAACACACACAGAAAGTTTGTATAGAACGCTATATATTAGCATTTTGCTAAAACATTTGAAAATCTTGACAGACAGATATTTATGCTAACTATAAAGTAAAATTATATTATATTTTTATTGGCTTGAATATTTTAGTGTGTAATTAAATATGAATATTTTGAAAACTAGAGAAAATCTTAGTGAAATAATACTATAGGCACAAAAGTCTTAAGTTTTATAAATTGCAGTTTTCAGAAATAACATCATATGATAAGAAATATTAAATAGATGGAAATATTCTTGGTGACATAAGATGGAGTATCAGACATAAGGTTGTATACAAAAAATTACACTGATTACCTTTGTAGTCTTGTTGTAAACTGCATATAAATAATGAAAAAATAAATTATATGGTGTAATTATAGATCTATGATTAAAAAAATATATGTTTGGAATTTCCATCTAAGATTTTTCAGCTTCAGATTTTACAGAAGAAAATGAACCCAATAAACTAAAAATTTCTCAGAGTAGTTAAATAAATCCAAGGGCTTATGAGTAATATTTACTATTTACTTTGTTTGCATATTTTATTAAATAGAAAAAATTGAATAGTCAAAATAAAGATTAAGAATGAGCCAGACATGTTGTCACACACCTGTAATCCCAGCATTTGGGAGTCTGAGATTGGAAGATAGAAGGATTGAGGCCAGCCTCAGCAATATAACGCAGACCTCAACAATTTAAGAAGTTATTAGTTTAAAATAAAAAGTAAAATAGCTCTATGGTGTAATTTGAATTTAGAATTCCTTTATGTTCAATCCTCGGTATTACACCCACACACACATAAGCACATGCACACAAACACAGAATATACATAAGAATGAAAGGGTAATTATAACTGTTGAAAATTAATATCAAATTATTTGCCTGAAGTTTCATAATTTGTCAGCACATATACTCTAGACTTCATAGATGTAAAATGTAGTGAGTGTGTGTATTTGTAATTGTGTATGAGGCTATGAACATAAATATGCATGCATTAGTTTGGTAGTTTGCTTTCTCTTTATTTGGGTAGATTCCCAAAATTGGTATTGCTGTATCATATGGTAAGTTCATTCCCATTCTTCTGAAGATCCTTCATCCTGTTTTCCAAAGTGGTTGCACTAATTTGCAATCCTACCAACAATGTATTAGAGTTCCCACTTTTCCACATCCTCACCAGCATTTGTGGTTTGTGTTTTGAATGATTGCCCTTCTAATTGCAGTTGGGTGAAATCTCAGTATAGTGTTGATTTGCATCTCTCTGATTGCTAATGATGCTGAGCATTTTTATGCATTTATTGGCCATTTGAATTTCTTCTTTTGTGAAGTGTCTATGTAGTTCACTTGCCCATTTTTAATTGGATTATTTCTTTTCTTATTGCTGAGATTTTGAGTTCTCTGTATATTCTAGATTTTAGTCTTCTATCGGAGAAGTAGTTGGCAAAAGTTGTCTCCATTCTGTTGGCTCCCAGTTGAAGTTCTTGATAGTTTTCTTTGCTGTACAGAAGCTCTTCAGTTTAATGCAGTCCCACATATTGATTCTCCTTTGGTTTCTTGTGCCTTTGGGGTCTTGTTGAGAACGATTTTGTCTGTGCCTATGAGTTACTGTGTTGGACCTATGCCCTCTTCAAGAAGTCTCAAGGTCTCTGGTCTAATTTCCAAGTCTTTGATTCATCTGGAATTACCTTTTGTGCAGGGTGAGAAACTGAGGTTAATTTCCATTTTTCTGCATATGGTTAACCAGTTTTGCCAACACTATTTGTTGAACAGGCTATGTTTTTTTCTATTGTATATTTTTGGCTTCTTTGTCAAAACTCAATTGGCTGTAAGTGTGAAGTTTTGTTTCTGAGTCTTCTATTCTGCTCCATTGGTCTATATATCTGTCTTTGTGCCAGTACCACGCTGTTTTTATTACTATGGCTTTATAGTATAGTTTAAAGTCAGTTCTTGTAATGCTTCCTGCATGGTTCTTGTTGCTGAGAAGTACTTCGGCCATTCTGTTTTTTGTTTGTTTGTTTGTTTGTTTGTTTTTTTGTTATTGTTGAATTGAAGGACTGATTTTTCCATGTCTGTGAAGAATGACCTTGGTAATTTAATAGGAAATGTGGTGAATCTGTAGATCACTTTTGGAAGTATGGTCATTTTGAAGATATTTATTTTGCCTATCCAAGAACATAAAAGATTTTTTCATCTTCTAAGGTCTTTATTTTCCCTTATTTTTAGGGAAATGTCCACAACTATTTCTTGATATTATAATGTAGGCATGGCTACTGAAAAACTATGTTATAAAAGGTACATTAAGTCCCTTTAGGTCAAATATCATAGCTATAATTATTTTAAATAGAGGAAAAGTCAGCTTGCTTTAAAAATGAATTTCTGCCAGGCGTGGTGGCACACGCTTGTAATTCCCGCATTTGGGAGGCGGAGACAAAAGGATCACTGAGGAGCCAGGCTCACTGGCTTAAGAGACCCTGTTTCAAAAATAAAAATAAATAAAAAAAACATATGTCTGGGAGTATAGCCCAGAGGTGGAAGGGTTTCCAGGAACCCCAGTACCACCAAAATAAATAAATAAATAAATAAATAAATAAATAAATAATAATAATAATAAAAATAATAATAAAAATGAATTTCTTAATATTAAATTTATAGTTAAATTGTTTTATTGGCTTAAAGGAAATATTTTCCACATTTAAAAATAATTATGCAGCCATATAGCTATTTAATGACATTTTGAAAATAGACTACTGTGTTAGATGCAATCTCACCTCACGTTGAAAGATACGATAAAATCTCTCTCAGAAAGAAGATTTCAAAAAAATTGTCTCTTGAGTAGGCTTAGTAGTGTTTGCTATTAATCTCAGTTCTTGGGAGTTTGAGACAGGAAGGTCACTATGATGTACAATTACTATGCAAAAATAAAAAGTACAGAAAACAACAATTAAAAAGGAAGAAATAGACACTGTAAATGCAAGACATATGAGGCTCGCTGCCACTGTAACAGGGTATATGGTTCTACAGTGAACTCTTTTCACAAATAGAAATACATGCTAAAATATGATAAAATATAGCTTCATGAATCAGTAGTGTAGTTGTCTGTTGATATTATCAAGTATTACATACTATATACAACTGTGTGTGCTACACTTGTGCACAGTTGGTTTATATCATACAAGCACCACTACAGACCTGTTAAGTGATGAGTTGTATACTATGGCCTTAAGTGTATGATGTGAGTCATTGACATTTTTTAGCACCATTAAAATATTATGAGACCACTACTATATATGTGGTTCATTGTTGTTAAAAACATTGTCATTTAGTGCATGACTGCCATGGAAACAAAACTATATATGATATATGCACATGCACACCTGAATATTTTAAGTGTAATTCAATATAACATTATTATTATTGCATTATTATCATTATTAAAAGTTCAATAAAATATCAGAGAAATTTTCAGAATTGAAATGATTGAGTCTATAAATGGAAGTTACATTTTTCTCTATTTTGTTTTCTAGGTTAAGATTGAACAACATCTAGCTTCTTATTGATAATAAACGCAATTAAATTATTGATGTTTGCAAATCACCTGACATAAAAGCAAAATATTGTGATTTCTTAAAACTTTTTTATTTTTGCTTTTGTTAAATAAAAGCTATAGTAAATTTTAAAACAAAATAATATGCTTTTTGGAAAATAATATTTGGAGATGCCAAAAATATATATAGTAAAATTAATAATAAATATTGTTAATATGAAAAATTGGTCATAATTATATTAGAAGATTAAAAATTTTATAAGTGAATTTGTGTAATTTTTATATTTTAATATATCAGTAAAATAGTGGTGAACATGAATGTCATAAGTGATAGACAATTAGCATAGTGAGCAAAAGTTTTGAATCAAGGATTTTCTAAAGGCTGTAGAATTTCTCTTTAGTTTGTGCATAGGAACAAGTTATGATAGTTTGAGTCCTAATTAGATAACTTTGGAAAAGAGATATTCTCTTTGAATATAATTTCGAAATATTACTTAGCTTTCTTTCATGATTCACATTAAAATTGCTTATTCTGAGAGCACCAAGCATAGTCTGAATGTATATACCATTTTCAATATGATCCACCAAAAAATAAATAAAAATAAATAAAAATAAATAAATAAGTAAATAAAATTGCCTATTACAAATGTTCTTTTTAAAAATCTTAAAAATTTATTTTTCCAAGACACGATAGCATTCCCTCTTTAGTACTGTAATATTTTGATGAACTTAGTATTTATGTATTGAATAACTCATATAATCTAAGTATTTGACATTAAGTATATAGAAAGGGAAAATAAAATTAGAGAAAAAAATAGAATTCTGTAGTATACTACCTGAGTAGTACAGAAAAGAAATTGTAATTCTAAGGATGCTAAATAAATATATAGCACTATATACAATGTTATAATAGGTTAAAGTTTAAAGAACATACAGTAGGAAAAGGAATGATAAGATAGTTAAGGAGAAATTCAAAAGTATAGTCTTAAATGAAAAGAAAGCAAGCCAAAATTTGGAGGTTAAAAAGGTGCTCTTATCGTTTGGATTTGTAATACCCCCTAGACCTCACGGAGACAAGGCAGGCATTTTGGGGGTGGGAATTGGTGACTGAGGTGGGCTACCTGGGGATGTGGACTCATGGATTATTATCATCCTTCTTTCCCTTGCGTTCTCTGTCCTCTGTGATGTGAGAGCAGAGCCCTTGAGCTCTTTCTCTCTCTGCTCCCAATATTTTGTCCTGAGCTCGGCCAAGTGTAACCTGACCTAACATGGACTGAAATCTTGAAATCCTGAAATCTTCCTGAATTGTGAGCAAATAAATCTTCCTTTCTCAAAATTGATTTTTTCAGGTGTTTTGGGTCACAGAAGTGAGAATACTGCCTGAAGCTGGCATGAAGCAGCAGGTATCTGAGAAATGTGTGTGTCTGCCTAAGAAAAGGAGTTAAGAAACTTTGATTACAGCATATGTGTGATATCTTCTTGGAACTAGGATGTAGCAAGTATGGCTGAATTAAGAAAGAAAAAGAGAAATCCATGAGAAAAAGAAGGACTGAGACCAGAAAATATGTCTTTTAGGCCGCTGTGAAGACTGCTGTTACTCTACAAGAATGAGGGCACGTGGGTGGATCTGTACTTTCTTCCTTTTTTCCTTCTTTCTTTCCTTCCTTCCTTTCTTCCTTCCTTCTTCCCTCCCTTTCATACTAGGAATTGAATCCTGTGTATTCTACCTTCAAGCTACATCCCAGCCATATTTTATCTTTATTTTGGAAACAGGATCTTGCTAAGCTGTTGAGAGCCTTTGGAAGTTGTTGAGCCTGTCTTTGAACCTACTAGACATCAGATTTGGCCTCCTAAATACTGGGATTATAGGCATTTTGCCACCACACCAGGTTACCTGTGGGTGTGGATCAAGTATTACTGCTCTTTTTCATGAGTTAAAAAGAATCCTCTGGTTGTTTTTCTTTTATTTTAAGCATAGACTATACAGACAAGAATTATTTAAGAAAGATCTAATGGGAAGCTGACTCATGATCCAAGCAGGGAAGATGGTATCCTGGAATAACATGCAGGCTACGAGAAGTAGTGATGGTTAGACAGTTTCTTTCCCATTTATGTTATTTTAATTTGTATCTTATTATTTTCCTTTTTATTAATTATATATCATTATAAATTCAATGTGATATGCAAATACAAACACACATCACTTGGCTTATCTATATCCTACTCTACTCCCTCTTCCTCCTTCCCCATACATGTTATTGACATTGGTATTTATACCTTCATTTATGGAAATAACCTTATTGTAACTGCTCTTTCCTTTCTTTAATATATATCTATATCTATTTATCTATCTATCATTATCTATCTATCTATCTATCTATCTATATATAATATTCAATGCCTAAAGAACATAAAATATATATATATCATTCATAATATATATATATATCTAATATATATTTATATTAGACAAATAGATTGATAATGATAGATAGATGATAGATAGATGGACAGTGTGTGTATGGTGTATGGTACTGGAGACTGAACCCAGAAACATTCTACCATCAATCTAGACCCCAACCCTTTTTGTTTTGAAACAGAATCTTCTCCCTAGGTTGCTGAGAGCCTTGCTAAGTTACTGAGGCTGGTCTTGAACCTGGGATTCTACACTCTCAGCCTCACAAGCACTGGGATTATTGGTGTGCACTCCCAAACCTGGCTAATTATCACCTTTTGAGTCACATTCTCTGTTGCAACATATGTGAACAATTAATAGTTTTTAAAATTATAGCGAAGTGATAATTTCTAAATAAATACTTATATAACATTTACATAGATAGTCATTTACAATATATGCCTATTTGTAAAAATTTTCTAGTTTATTTTTTACAGACTCCAAATACATAGTTATATACTAGGATAATAGAGAAAGGTTTTCAGTGTCTGAAGTTGATAAGTTAATTGCAAAATTCTTGCTATGTTAAAATTTTTCTATGGATCTTGCTGAAGTCTAAGTTATATTTTAACCTATAGTGTTTTATTTTAATTGAAACCTACTTTAACCAATAATCTACTCTTTTTTACCTATACAAATAAGTAGGACAGGTGGTGCAGAATAACTCATTTTACTTGCAGTTCTAGAATCAGAACCCGAGGCCCTTTCTCTTTCTTTGTAATATATTTTCCCAGATTACAGACCTTCCTTCTATACTTCATGTAAAGCCTTACTTCTTCACTGCTTTAGAATGACTTAACCTTAAAAGATTATATGAGTGGTGGTGCACCACTGTAGTCCCAGTGCTAGAGAGGCTGAGACAACAGGACCTCAGGTTCCAGGCCAGCTTCAGCAACTTAGTGAAGGGCTCAGCAACTTAGTAAGACCTTGTTTGAAAATAGAGCTTAGGGTAGAATTCAGAGGTAGAATGGGTTCAAAAGGTGATAATTAGCCAGGTTTGGTAGTACACAGCTATAATCCCAGTACTTGTGAGGCTTAGAGAGTAGAACCCCAGGTTCAAGAACAATCTCAGCAACTTAGCGAGACACTCAACAACCTAGTGACAAGATCTTGTTTCAACACAAAAAGGTTTGGGGTGTAGCTTGATGGTAGAATGTTTCTGGGTTAAATCTCCAGGTAGAGGTACTTGAATTCAATCCCCAGTACAAAAAAAAAAAGCCATTTGACTTTACTCTTTTATCTCTTTTATGTTTCCAATAGATATAAACTTGCTATAGAATACATGTCAGATAAGCCGGGCGTGGTGGCGCACGCTTGTAATCCCCGCACTTGGGAGGCAGAGACAGGAGGATCGCGCTGGTTCGGAGCCAGCCTTTCTGGCTTAAGAGACCCTGCTTCCAAATAAAAATATAAAATAGGTCTGGGAGTGTAGCCCAGAGGTAGAAAGGCTTCCAAGAACCCCAGTACCACCAAAAAAAAAAATAATAATAATAATAATACATGTCAGATAGATTGATGCTAAGCTGTAGAAATGCATAGAAGACTGAATGTACTTATTTCATTCCAACTTGAATATTTTTTCTTAAGTAAAAATTGAAATCAGAATTGAAACTCAGAAAATTATAAATTTTACAAGGTGAATATTAAGCCATAATTTATATAAGCATATTAATAGCAGTACACAGAGAGAAAGGAATTTACTGAATCTCAAATATTTTGGAAGGCATTAAAGCAATGCAAATTTTCCTTCAATTGGGGCACTTTCATGTTTTTCTTAGCATTTTCATGTGCAATAATTCATTTAAATCTTTCAGTAATCTTGTGGCATAAGAAATATATCAATTGGCCTGTCACACAAATGACACAATTGAATGTAGGTCTTTAGATAGTTTTGTCAGTACTTTCCTTCTTTTATAAACATTCTTTGAGGAATAGAAACTAGTACTTAATAATACAATTATTACAGTGTATAATTTATAATGAAGTGGCTATTTCATAAAAAATAGAAATTAAGTTCAACAGCTTGTTCTACAAACTCATGCCTTTTAGTATCATCTTGATTACTAATAAAGTCCACCCCCTAAGAGAGAGCAAAGGATAGAATCAGAGAAATTTTTTAAAAAATTATTTTTTGTATGATACTGGGGATTGAACCCAGGGGCATTCTATCTCTAAACTATACCCTCAGACCTTTTTTTATTCTTTATTTTGAATAGGATCTCCCTAAGTTGCAGAGGGGCTTACTAGGCACCTGAAGCTGGCCACAAACCATGATCCTCCTGTCTCAGACTCCCAAATACTAGGATTACAAGACTGCAACACCAGGCCTGGCTTCGGGGAAAACTTTTATGCATGGAGGTTGATTATTATTTAGTCTACAATTTTTCTCTTATATTCTGTACATGTGGACAAATGTATAGTGTGTAAATTTTTAATTATGCAACAGTTTTTAAAATATTTTTTCAATCTGTGTATTATAGATAAGATTTAGCAAATCAGTGTGTGTGTCCTGATTAAAAAAAAAATTCATCCTCTGACATTCTGAAATAATATTTCTGGACCTATTTTTATGGAATTTTTTGTGGCTACAAAATGATTAAGAAAAATGTCAGTATAAATATTCAAAGCAAGTTAAAGCAATAATTTATCCACAAAATGTGATAATTATGAATTTATCAGGTACACATGCAGATTTTGAAAATCAAATACAAGACTGCTGGGTAGAAAAACAAAATAAAAACTGTTTAATTTTAAAATTGTAATAGTCTTCATTCCTTGGCAGAAGTTCTAAATATTAATAGCTTTTTTTTTACAATAAGAAGGTATTTTAGGGAATAGATGCTTTCTCACTTAATCTAAATTTCCTATGAGTTTGTACAAAACATTTATTTTTATGTTCATTTTAGATATGAAGCTTTTCAAAAATTCTATGACATCCTTTTTTCTTATAGAGTGAAAATAGGATAATAAAATCAATAACTAGCCAAGAATGGGAAAGAAGGATGAGGAGATGTGGAGGGAATAGGGTGGGGATTGGGGTATGGGCTGATTGGATGATGTGTGCATAGATACTTTCACAAGTCTTTTATCCTATTAAGATGTATGACTACAATGCACCAATCAAATTTTTAATAAAATAAAATAAATAAGTAAATATTACATCTAAATCTCAGAAACTTATCAAATTATTAAATTTTAAAATTATGTTGAAAAGCCATCCGATGTTCTTATGTAATCAAGACAATGAGGGAACGGAGACTGGATTCTGTGTTATCTCTTTTACCATAGGACAGTTTTTCTGTTTATGTCTTTCAAACCACTACCTCTCTGCTGATGACAGATCTACACAAATCACAGAAGTTGAAATTACAGTTAGGAAAAAACCTTGACAGTGCCCTAGTGAGAAAGCACATCATCAGCCTCCTAATGATGCTAATGTAAACTGCCAGAGCTGTCACTCTAAAAGTCACGGCAGGCCCAGAGCAGGGAGCGGGGAATAGTGACACTTTCTCAAAAGTGACAAAGGAAAACAAATGCATTATGTATATGGGTATAAGAAAATGCACAGCCACGTCTTCAAAGAGAATTGCCTTTCAACCTTATTCTCCAGCAGGTTTGTCTGTGACACTTTGAAGCTCACGTGGACAAGACCTCTGTCCTCAGCAGACCTAGCCAACCTTGGTATGGCCATCCAACGAAACCTAAGAAGAATAGGGCTGTCTGTGCTCGAATATTACATCAAAGTCAAATTCAAAGTGACGGATGCTGGGGAAATGGGACTGATATTCCCTTCAGAATAGAATCTGCTAATGCTTCTCCACAGTCTCCTTGATCAAGACAATTCTACCCAGAATCTGAAGGAACTGATGACAGCAGTTGTTGGCTTTTATGTAACAAGGGCTCTTATCTCCCTGTTGGTGTCTTGTTGAGCTGAGCATGTGTTGTTCTTAGGCATTTCATTTGTGGCATTATATTTTAAATACTCAGGAGAAAAATCAGTTATACAAGTGCTCCTTAAATGACAAAAAGTCTTTTAATGTGTGTGCATGCACGCATGCTTGTGTATGTGTGTGTGTGTGTGTGTGTGTGTGTGTGTGTGTGCACATACATTCGATTCATGACTAAACTATTATTAGTGGAGCCTGAAATTTCCTTCAACCTTTTCTACACATGAGTTAAGCTAGGGCAGGAAGGTTAATTGATTTACTCAGGATCATAAAAGAGCAAACCTAAACCTAATGTTTAACTTGCAAGACTAAGTCTTTGATCTGTCGCTCAGGCTGTTGAGCTACTTTGAGACCAAAACTAATACATTTTATTTTGGTGTTAGAATCAAAGGTCAACACAGTGTGGTGGTAATCCAGGCATCGTGTGATTTTATTTACATTTGAGACCATGATGTATGGAACACTGATGTGGGCCTTGTCCAGCAAAGATTTGAATTGCTATGTGTGTTTATTTTTAGGGAAAGAGTCAGCTTAAAATTATCAGAACTCAACTCGCAGCTTACTTGATAGGTAAAAAACAATGGTTATGGAAGTGGAAAACTTCAGACAATAACCTATAACTTTGACTTCAACAAATCACCTGAGTATGAGTGGATTATTTATTGCTAAAGCAATTTTTAAATCTTTAACTTTACTCTTGAAGCTTCTGTATATATATATATATATATATATATATATATATATATATATATATATATATATATATATACCCAAATCCCATCCCATGCCACAAGAAACTAACTCCTTCTACAAATCCCATCCCATGCTATAAGAAACTAACACCTGCATCAATCCCAGTGTGAGCTAGACATTTGCAAGTGATTTCAAAATTAATGAACACCCCTCAGGCTATCCACTCTCTTGAGAGGATATGAGGAGCACCTTGGTTGAGAACTGGACATTTATCCACCTTTATCTTCTCATTTACTCTTCCATTATTCCTGTGAGACCTTGAAAAACAATGTAGGATGAATTTCTTGATTTTTATTTGTTTATTTTTATTGATAGGGCAGAAGAGTGGCCAAACATTATTTTAATGCGATAAATATGGGAGTTGGAAAAGTTCATTTATGTTATGATATAATAGATAGCAGATTCTTAAGAAAGAAGCTGAGTAAGCCATAGATTTTTTAATACGGCAAGAATTATACAACTTTATTCACAGGTACAGACACTTTACTCACAGATTGAGCATTCTTTTATGTAAATTCCTGTGGCAAATTCAGTTCATGGATCAGAGCAACAGATTTAAAACAAATGACTTACCATCGTTCTGACTTGATTTTTGTCTTTCAAGTGATATTTTCCGGGAGTTTATTTACAAATATTATCAATCATGTGATAACCAGTGTATTACCGTATTAAATTAACATTATGGCCGGGCGTGGTGGCGCACACTTGCAATCCCCGCGCTTAGGAGGCTGAGACAGGAGGCAGGTTCGAAGCCAGCCACGCTGGCTTAAGAGACCCTGTTTCCACATAAAAAAATGTATAAAATAGGTCTGGGAGAGTATCCCGGAGGTAGAAGGGCTTTCAGGAACCCCAGTATCACCAAAAATTAAAAAAAATTAAAAATTTAACATATGACATTTTATTTCAGTTAAAACAACATTGTTATTTTAAGAAGTTAATATTAGTAAGTTAATATTAGTATAATAAAGACTTGTAATATAATTTTTTACAAAATCTTTAAAAAATGACATGAGGTAAAATGTTATGTGGAAGCTATAGTAAAAATTGAAAAGTGGTGGATCTCTTATTTACGATAAAATAAAAGGATGGAAACTACATGTAATACCATGAAACCTCATGCTTATTACAGAATACGAATAAAATGAACTGAACTATAAAAAGTAAAATTACCACTTATAGTCTCTGTAATGATTTCGAAAATTATTTCTGGTGTAATTCTACCCAGATTTTTTTTTTTGTATGTACATGTTGAGTTTTTAAGTCTTGATCATAAAATATGTAATTTTGTCTTGCTATTTTGTACTCATTAGTGTCAAACTTTTCAGAACTAACAGATGACATTCCATATGTTATTTTGAGTATAAGTCATAAACTATATATAAACAATTTAGGATATGTCACAAAGGAATTATTCACATTAAAAATAAGAACCTAAATTTAGTTCAAAACTAAAGCTCTAAGGTCTCACAAAAGCATAGCTTAAGCAATGACATCAACCTCTTCTCTCCCAAAATTGATTGCTATTAGAAACAGGATATATAAATTCTCTCTCTCTTTTCTTAACAGAATTGCTGAGGGATGACACATGAAATCCCAAAAGACTTGCCTGCTTCCTCCTGGAAGGGCAAAGGGCCCTGAACATAGCACTTTGTTTTGAAATACCTGCTCTAATAAAATCTGAGTTGATTGAAGGTGTGAAGCATCTTGGGCATCATGTGGATGTCCTCATTTCTGGTTCTTCCTTCTCTGTGAAGCTTCAATATTAAAGAACCAAAGCCAATGACCTGCCCCAGGTTCTCACGTAGAAGTACATTGCCTTCCATTTTAAGTGCAAAGAGAACTTGGGCACCAGTAAATTGGGAAATGTGCTCCTTTCAGTAGAAGTCTATAGAGAAACATTTTTGCAATGGTATAATTTTTCTGGAGATGCTGTCTATCTCAGGCGAGGATCACCGATACGACAAATGTATTTTTCCTCCATCACTACCATGCTGCCCACATTCCCATTAACCACATCACGTTCCACTACCCCTGCTCCAGGCTTGTTTGTCTTTGATTTCCTCCCATTTATTTCTTACTTCTACTACTATACAACCCACTGAGGCATCCTGAAGCTCCTTGACCCTTTGTTTCTTGCCCTTCTCTCTATGAGTTCTAAATGTCAGAAGAACAGATACTGGGTTCTTGTGTAAACTCTCTTCTTGCAGAGTTTGACTAGAGAGATTGCACAGTAGAACAAAGGGAGAATAGGGCTATCTTTTTACTTCTCTGTCTTCAGTGGTGTTTACAGCAATGGCTATCTATTTTCTTGGGTTCAAATTCCTGTAGAACAATCCTCCATGCTTTTAGCTTCTTCTTGGTAAACTCTTCACAATACTCTTTTTTTTTTTTTTCTGGTGTCAAGGCCTTCACACTTTGTGGAGAGTTCAAATTTTTTTAACAGTGGTAGACAGTTTTTATTCAGGCAATGAAACGTGGAAAATATATATTAGTAATCATTATAATAATTTCATTTGTGAGTATAACTTTTACAAATATTTACCTTACATATAAAAATGGAAATTGCTAGGTACATAAAATTTATGTAAATGATTATTCCACACAGCACAAGCCTGATAGCAGTAATATTTTTCATGTTAAATCTAGTTGTGATACCTGTTGTTACTAATTCATGTGCTGCCTCCTTGATTCCTAGTTATTTTGTCAGATTCTTTCATCTCTTCTGTTGCCAATTCTTTGCATTAAAGTATTGTAATCTCCGATATGTTGTGAGGTGTAGTGTATGTTTTCTGTTCTGACACCTACTGTTATAATACTTTATTTCAGCAGTGGTCTCGGAAAAATCTCTCTTCCACTGTGGGATCTCAGAACTGAGGTTATCATCTTATGTGTAAATATGAACACAGTCATTATGATCCTGATGATAACAAACAAGGAAATGGTAAACTGTGGTTTACAGTGGTATTTTATTTAAGTAATTATCTACAGATTCTTGGGATGAAGAGTGGTTATTCAAGGCTTTGGGTTTTTCATCCACTTCAAAAATCAAGTGGTTGGGTTTTTTGAGGGTTTTTTTTGAGAAATGTTAGTGATTGAGTTTAGGAGGATTCTATCTCTAAGCTATACCCATAGACCAAGTTTATTATTTATTTTTGAAATAAGGTCTTACTAAGCTGAGTAGGGTCTTCCTAAGTTGCTGAGACTGGCCTCAAACTTGTGATTCTCCTGTCTCAGCCTCCAAATCGTAGGATTATAGGCATTTACCACCATGTTTGGCAATCAAATGTTTTCTATATTCAATGCTTATGCAATGTCAAGATAAACAGGAAACATATAAATGTGACAAAATACTGTTGAAATAAAAGTACTCATGTCTATGGAGTCTAATCTATTATAAATCTTGATTTTCTATAATAAACTTAAACAAATTTCAAGCTTATATTTACAGGGTATATATGGCTAAGAATGAGTAAAATTTAAATATGCTAGTGAATAAATAAGAGATTGATTGCACAGAGGTATTCCATTATGTTATGGTCAGATCACTAATGCACAAGTTTATAGTTTTATGAAATACCAAGACTCTGAAATTTGAGGACCTGGACATTTTGGGGAACTGGACAGAGCACAGATTCTTAAGTTACCAAATTGCCTTCATCCTTGTAACACTGGATTCAACTGTATCCTCACTGTGAAAAAAGTAGGCTTCCCTCAAAGAGACCATACCTAATTATGTTACTTAACACAACATTTGCATTTCTGGTCTTTTCAAGTCCACCTCATACTCTCTAACTATCTCTAGATCCAGAAAAGGCATTTCCCATCAAGCTGTAGTAAGCTGATCAATAGCTATCTTCCAGGAGCATATGTTATACAAACAAGGAACCATAGGCTATTGTTTCATTTCATCTGAACACACTTGGGGAAAATGTATGTTAGCAGATTCAAGGAGTCACACAAAAATAACAAATTTTATTTTATTTTATTTTATTTTTGTTTGTTTTGGTGATACTAGGAATGGAATTATTTATTTATTTTTGTTTTGGTGATACTAGGATGGAATCCTGGGACATTCTGCATCTAAGCTATGCCTCCTGCCCTATATTATTCTTTTATTTTGAACCAGGGTCTCACTAAGTTGCAGATGGCCTCACTAAGTTGCTGAGGCTGGCTGCAAACCTGCGATCCTCGAGTCTCATCTTCCAAGGACTGGGATTCCAAGTTTGTGCCACCCCACCTGGCTTAATTTTTAACAAAGTCAAAATATTTATGTTCCTTCGCTAAACTTCACTCTGAATGCAAGTGCTAGTCAGAGAAATTTGCAATTGATTTGCTTGTTTATTTGACTAAGGAAGTCTGTATCCAAAGCTTATATTAATAAGATTGAAAATCAGGCCCTTCTTTGGCCTAACATGCAAGAAGGCATTCAAGTTTTAGAGTGACGGTCATGTTGAAGTAGACCTGACATGTTGAGTCCTCTCATTGTCTCTCAACCATATAGCCTGGGATCGCCTAGAATATTTTATTTTTACAAAGGAATTGGTGAATGCATTTTTGAATGCCTGTAGTTTTAAAAAATAACCCTAGTGGCTGTATTCCTAGGCTAAAAATGAAAGTAGAATCATGTTCCAGTAGAATTTTCAGTCCTTGATTTCAATGATAATATTAGTATCCTAGAGAGCAATATAATAGGGTTTAAGTGTTCAAGACAATTCAAGTTCAATTGCCATAATAGGCACCAGTAGTGGAGTAGTAATCAGTATGTTTTGATACACAGGCTTTTGTAATGGTTGCTAAGTGAACTTAAGTTTCCTAAAAAAATAAAACAAACGTGCAGCACACTGATGTCTTACCAGATCTGTGTAACAGGAACAAATCTTGGTTTGATGAGTACAAACCTAATTTTTGTCACCAGAAGAGGATCTTATAATCTTTTTTTCCCACTTTCCAAACTAAAGCCAATTCCTAGACAGGTGACTGATTGTTGCAGGAAAACTAGGTTCCTGGAGATAAGAGACAGTGAAGAGAGGTAAGAAAACAGGTTATTTTATTTGCTAGAGAAGGCTTAGTAGGCAAAGCTTCATGTCTGAGCACTAAACACAGTAAATAAAAGCTCTTTTATACATTTGATCACCTAATGGTGGGAGGGAAGGGGTAAATTTAAGACATGCATTTCCTAGAGGAAGCATGATGACAAGCAGATCAAGAAATTAATCATTATATTGTTTTTTTTTTTACATCACTGTTTCATTTATCTTTGAGAGAGCCTGTGCTAGATTGTACCTGAGCTATCTATGTGGCTCTGCTTTGTTTATGTCCGAGGGAGCCTGTGACGCTCTTTCAAAAAAAATTATTTTTAAATTTTGCTTCTAGCCAAATGTAGATTTTTTTTTTTCCTGGTGGTACTGGGGTTCCTGGAAACCCTTCTACCTCCGGGCTACACTCCCAGACCCATTTTATATTTTTTAAATTGGAAACAGGGTCTCTAAGGCAGCAAGGCTGGCTTCGAACCTGTGTGATCCTCCTGTCTCCACCTCCCAAGCACGGGGATAGCAAGGGTGCAACACCACACCCGGCCAAAAGTAGTTTTAAGGACAGAGTCAGGGTCCTGCCTCATGATGATCTTATATCTCAAGTTTAGCACTGAAGATCCTGCATTCTGAGAAAACTTCCAGTCTAGTGCAAATTATATTCCTGGTCACTCCATCAAATACCTAAAGCCCTTTATTAAAAATTGGGCTGAATTCCATGGGGAATGACTCTATGATGAGAATAGACTGAAATATTTCTCTAGGCTTTAATCTAAAAGGAAAAGAGACCATCAAATATGACATGAAGACATTGAGAAGATAAATATATTCACAATTTTAAAGATTTTCACACTGGCTCAGGGTTGGGAAAGTAGATATATTCAAAATTTTAAGATTCTGTACTGAGTTGATGTTATTTCTAGGAACCTGAAGTTCTACTTTCAATCTAATATCACAGTCACAATTTAAGAAGATGGCATAATGAATGCAGATTTGCTTCAAGGTTTCATCAACATGGACTAATCTGAATGCATGTAGCCATCGAGTGGTAGAAGAATCACTGCCTACACAAATTTGCCTGCCAATTGTGTGAGGTCCAGTAAAAAATAAAAAGGCAATGACAAGTAAAAACCAATAGGAACAAGTGTCTTTATCACTTTATTAAAAAAAATTTAAAAATGCCGGGCGTGGTGGCGCACCCTTGTAACCCCAGCTCTTGGGAGACGGAGACAGGAGGATCGGGCAGGTTCGAAGCCAGTCATGCTGGCTTAAGAGACCCTGTTTCCAAAAATAAAAAAAAAATAAAAAAAGTATAAAATAGGTCTGGGAGTGTAGCCAGGAGTTAGAGGGTTTCCAGGAACCCTCGTACCACAATAAATAAATAAATAAATAAATAAATAAATAAATAAATAAATAAATATTAAAAATTAAAAAAATAAAAAAGAACAAATAGTATCATACCCTTGAAAGAATTGTGGCAGTTAAATATGCCATAAAAGATTTGAAAGACAGATATTATCTTCATTATTAATTAGTCTATTTGGCTGTCATAAAATTCATATGTCTCTTGAGAATGAAAGTGGATTGCTGCAAATATATTATACAAGAATTCCAATCACACTGCTATTAGAGATGCGGTATCTTTTTTACTAAAGCAAATCAGTCCATGCCTTGCTTTGATATATTTCTATTAAAATGGAAACCAGGTTTTCTCCATCCAGTCACCACAACTGATGAGAGCAGTTTACCTTCACCCAGAAAATATAATAAAATATTAATATAGTCCCTCAGTGTTGAGTCAACTCTTCTCTTACTACTAGAATTAGTCTTCACAACTTTAGACCTATGATATCTCAGAAAATATAACTCCCAATGAATAACATTCTCATTGTCACTAATAAGCATGTCAGGGGAGGCGGCCTACACCTATTGGTCTATTTCTGCAAGAGACTAGCATTTCAACCAATAGATACAATAAAGACTTCCTTCACACATACAGGGAATAATTTTCTCTTTGCGCTTAAGCTACCACAACCATCATTTCTGCTCACTGGCATTATTGTCATTGGTTCTTGGATTTTCTGACTAAGTCTGGGACTCAGCCTTTGGGTTGGGACTGGAACTAACACCAGCCGACTTCCATTTGCAGATACAGATTTTGGGAATTCTTAGCAGCCTATCTCTCATACTAAATCTCTATACTTATATGTACTCTATTGATTCAAATTTTATGAAGAATTATTATTGATATAGTCTGTCAAATCAAATATATAGATCTCCTTTGAATATGTCTCTCTTTTTACTCTTTTCCTTTTTCTCTCTGTCACGGGTCTTCTCTCCTGGCAATACTAGTAATTTTTACTAGATGTTGGATATTATTGATGAAATATTTCAGAAGTAATTTGAGGTTATGTGTTTCCTTGTTTTTTTCTGCAGGGACTATTAATTTCTGATTCTAGGAGGCAGTGAAACTGGGCTTATATTACTTGATACAAATGGAATTTAAACTATTATGTACAGAGCTTCAATATTTTTGAAGACTTGCTATTTTTCAGCTGTTTCAAGGGTATAATTCTTTAGAAGATCTAACTGAAAACTTGAGGAATTTCCTAAGGCCTTTAATCCTTGGTAGAGTTCTTGCCCTACTGGTGTCAAAACACTGCAGGAATCTCTTCTCACTTATTCGGCTTCTCAGCTGTTTTGAGACTTACCAAATGCAGTGCCAATTATCAAGTTTGCTTTGTTACACTTTTATCTGGATCCAAGACTCTGCAGTCTGTACTTCCCAGTAGCTCTCTAATGCCTTCAAACTAATATTTTAATGCATTGTCTAGTGCAGATAGTTTCTTTAGACAGAATATTTAGAACTTAAAAATATTTTGCCATTACCTTAAGTAGAAAAAGCCTGACTATACCAACTCCCGCCTTGTAAAGAGCAACAGAGCATCTTGATTCTAAGACAGATAGTTGTTTTAGGTGAGGTTGGAACATAATCCTTTGCAATGCAAATGTAAAATTGATAGAGGAGTGAGAATGTTGCTGACCATCCAAATAGGTAGAAAGTGCCTAATGGGTGCTCTGTCTGTGCATGCTCTCAATCTCTCTCTTCATCTCCTCATTTGCTCTAGGACAGGTGACTGCCCCTGGCTCCTTTCAGGCCAAGATGCCAGTGCTTCCTGCTGTCTTACCTCTGGGTGGCCCATTCATACACTGGATATTTTCACAACCCTCCATCCCCCTAACCAGCTCACTGTATTAAAGTTCCTCCACCTGCCTAAAACTACAGCAGAAAATAATAACAAGGGCAGAAAATGGGAAAAAAATGAAGGAATTCTATAGCCCCCAAGGGGGAGTACAATATCTTCAAATTTTGACTCAATTACTTTTCTAATAAACTTTCTATAAGAAAGAAAAGACAACTCTTAAAAATAACTATATAAAGATGACTGTAAAGTATTTGCTATTCTAAAAAAGGAGCACACTTGGTCCTATAAAGTCAAAGCAGCAACATGTCATGAAAAAGGACAATGTGATTTTGAAAAGGAAGTAATAGGGAAGGAAAAATAAGATTTCTAAATTAAAATCTCTGATTGATGTAGCAACTATCAGATTAAACTTTGAAGGAATTTATTTATTTTTTTTTTAATTAATTTATTTTTTAAATTGGTGCATTGTAGTCATATATCAATCACATTGGAGTACAAGACTTGAGAGGATATACAAGCACACATCATCCAATTAGCCCTCCTCCAGCCCCCGTCCCATTCCCTCCCCCTCCCTCCATCCCACACTTCTTTGGTGATTTACTTTGATACATTTGTTTATGTACCTCCTGCATTTTAAAGAGGCTCCGTCCTTGGCAGGCTCTTATCCTGGCCTCGGAGGCCCCAGTACCGGCCTTGCCTCACGGCAGGCTCTGATGCCGGCCTCGCTGGCCCCAGCACCGGCCTAACCCCTCGGCATGCTCCGATCCCGGCCTCGGAGGCCCCAGGACTGGTCATGCCTCACGGCAGGCTCCGCTGCCGGCCTCGTTGGCCCCAGCACCGGCCTAACCTCTCGGCAAGCTCTTATCCTGGCCTCGGAGGCCCCAGTACCGGCCTTGCCTCACGGCAGGCTCCGATGCCAGCCTCACTGGCCCCAGCAGCGGCCTAACCCCTCGGCAGGCTCCGATCCCAGCCTCAGAGGCCCCAGTACCGGCCTTGCCTCAAGGCAGGCTCCGATGCCGGCCTCGCTGGCCCCAGCACCGGCCTAACCCCTCGGCATGCTCCGATCCCGGCCTCGGAGGCCCCAGCACTGGTCATGCCTCACGGCAGGCTCCGCTGCCGGCCTCGTTGGCCCCAGCACCGGCCTAACCCCTCGGCAAGCTCTTATCCTGGCCTCGGAGGCCCCAGTACCGGCCTTGCCTCATGGCAGGCTCCGATGCCGGCCTCGCTGGCCCCAGCACCGGCCTAACCCCTCGGCAGGCTCTTGTCCTGGCCTCGGAGGCCCCAGTACCGGCCTTGCCTCACGGCAGGCTCCGATGCCGGCCTCGCCGGCCCCAGCACCGGCCTAACCCCTCGGCAGGCTCCGATCCCGGCCTCGGAGGCCCCAGCACTGGTCATGCCTCAAGGCAAGCTTCGATGCCGGCCTCGCTGGCCCCAGCACCGGCCTAACCCCTTGGCAGGCTCTTATCCTGGCCTCGGAGGCCCCAGCACTGGTCATGACTCACGGCAGGCTCCGCTGCCGGCCTCGTTGGCCCCAGTACCGGCCTAACCCCTCGGCAGGCTCTTATCCTGGCCTAGAGGCCCCAGTACCGGCCTTGCCTCAAGGCAGGCTCCGATGCCGGCCTCACTGGCCCCAGCACTGGCCTAACCCCTCGGCAGGCTCTTATCCTGGCCTCGGAGGCCCCAGTACCGGCCTTGCCTCAAGGCAGGCTCCGATGCCGGCCTCGCTGGCCCCAGCAGCAGCCTAACCCCTCGGCAGGCTCCGAGCCCGGCCTCAGAGGCCCCAGTACCGGCCTTGCCTCACGGCAGGCTCCGATGCCGGCCTCGCTGGCCCCAGCACCGGCCTAACCCCTCGGCAGGCTCCGATCCCGGCCTCGGAGGCCCCAGCACTAGTCATGCCTCAAGGCAGGCTCCGATGGCGGCCTCGCTGGCCCCAGCACCGGCCTAACCCCTTGGCAGGCTCTTATCCTGGCCTCGGAGGCCCCAGTACTGGCCTTGCCTCACGGCAGGCTCCGCTGCCGGCCTCGCTGTTCCCAGCACCGGCCTAACCCCTCGGCAGGCTCTTATCCTGGCCTAGAGGCCCCAGTACCGGCCTTGCCTCAAGGCAGGCTCCGATGCCGGCCTCACTGGCCCCAGCACTGGCCTAACCCCTCGGCAGGCTCTTATCCTGGCCTCGGAGGCCCCAGTACCGGCCTTGCCTCACGGCAGGCTCCGATGCCGGTCTCGCTGGCCCCAGCACCGGCCTAACCCCTCGGCAAGCTCTTATCCTGGCCTCGGAGGCCCTAGTACCGGCCTTGCCTCACGGCAGGCTCCGATGCCGGCCTCACTGGCCCCAGCAGCGGCCTAACCCCTCGGCAGGCTCCGATCCCGGCCTCAGAGGCCCCAGTACCGGCCTTGCCTCACGGCAGGCTCCGATGCCGGCCTCGCTGGCCCCAGCACCGGCCTAACCCCTCGGCAGGCTCCGATCCCGGCCTCGGAGGCCCCAGCACTGGTCATGCCTCAAGGCAGGCTCCGATGCCGGCCTCGCTGGCCCCAGCACCGGCCTAGCCCCTTGGCAGGCTCTTATCCTGGCCTCGGAGGCCCCAGTACCGGCCTTGCCTCACGGCAGGCTCCGATGCCGGCCTCGCTGGCCCCAGCACCGGCCTAACCCCTCGGCATGCTCCGATCCCGGCCTCGGAGGCCCCAGCACTGGTCATGCCTCACGGCAGGCTCCGCTGCCGGCCTCGTTGGCCCCAGCACCGGCCTAACCCCTCGGCAAGCTCTTATCCTGGCCTCGGAGGCCCCAGTACCGGCCTTGCCTCATGGCAGGCTCCGATGCCGGCCTCGCTGGCCCCAGCACCGGCCTAACCCCTCGGCAGGCTCTTATCCTGGCCTCGAGGCCCCAGTACCGGCCTTGCCTCAAGGCAGGCTCCGATGCCGGCCTCGCTGGCCCCAGCACCGGCCTAACCCCTCGGCAGGCTCTTGTCCTGGCCTCGGAGGCCCCAGTACCGGCCTTGCCTCACGGCAGGCTCCGATGCCGGCCTCGTTGGCCCCAGCACCGGCCTAACCCCTCAGCAGGCTCTTATTCTGCCCTGGAGGCCCCAGCACTGGCCTAACCCCTCGGCAGGCTCTTATCCTGGCCTCGGATGCCCAAGTACCGGCCTTGCCTCATGGCAGGCTCTGATGCCAGCCTCACTGGCCCCAGCACCGGCCTAACCCCTCAGCAGGCTCCGGTCCCATCCTCGGGGGCCCCAACACTGGCCTTGCCTCACGGCAGGCTCCGATGCCGGCCTCGCTGACCCCAGCACCGGCCTAACCCCTCAGCAAGTTCCGGACCCGACCTCGGAGGCCCTAGCACAAGCCTTGCATCATGGCAGGCTCCAATGCCGGCCTCGCTGGCCCCAGCATCGTTCTAACCCCTCTGCAGGTTCCAATCCCGGCCACGGAGGCCTCAGTAGTGGCCCTGCCTCACAGCAAGCTCCGATGTCGGCCACTGGCCCCGGCGCCCGCCTAACCCCTCAGCAGGTTCCGATCACAGTCTCTGTGGTTAGTATTTCAAAGGTTCCAGTTGTAATGTATCAGATCTCTGCCTCCCCCGAATATTGGCCACTGGCATTGCCACTGCCTCCACCGTTTCAAATCCTTCCCAGGCTCTTTTTCCACTCTGAATGTTGTCCAGTGTTCCTAAGCATGCGTGATGGTAGCATTCGACATTTGGTGTAATTTCTCCAAAAAAATAAAGTTGGTAAGATCCGGTTTCTGCTTCTCCTGAATACAAGTCTCTACCACCATCGCGAAGAACTCTTTCAACACCGCATTTCTCCTTGGTCTCTGCTAAACTCTCTCCTTATATGTGATGTCTGAGATTCTTAACAATATAGAGAAATAGCAGTCCTCTTTCACGGCGAATTTTTCCATAAGTTCCAGTGCATTTAGATAAGTTTTGTCTGCATCTCCAGTGTCCTGGCATCCATAACGGCTTTCTTACCACCTCTCCGATATTTTTCTTTATCTTTTTCTGTTCTGGGCCCGGTTTCTCCAGGGGTCTGGCGTGCTACTCGCAGTTCGGCCGGGACCCAGAGTCCCGCGATCAGGGCCCCAGCTGGCGTGCCCTGTGCTCGACCCCCGCCCAGAACCCAGCGTCTTACTGGGCCTTGTTTCTCCAGGGGTCTGGCGTGCTACTCGCAGTTCTGCCTGGGGCCCAGAGTCCCGCGACCCGGGCCCCATCTGGCGTGCCCAGCCCGCGACCCCTGCCCAGAACCCAGCGTCTTACTGGGTCTGGTTTCTCCAGGGGTCTGGCGTGCTACGCGCAGTTCGGCAGGGGCCCAGAGTCCCGAGACCCGGGCCCCATTAGGCGTGCCCCGCCCGCGACCCCCGCCCAGAACCCAGCGTCTTACTGGGCCTGGTTTCTCCAGGGGTCTGGCGTGCTACGCGCAGTTCGGCCCGGGGCCCAGGGTCCCGCGACCCAGGCCCCGGCTTTTGTGCGCCGCGCGCGACCCCTGCCCAGAACCCAGCGTCTTACTGGGCCTGGTTTCTCCAGGGATCTGGCGTGCTACACGCAGTTCTGCCTGGGGCCCAGAGTCCCGCGACCCGGGCCCCATCTGGCGTGCCCAGCCCGCGACCCCAGCCCAGAACCCAGCGTCTTACTTGGCCTGGTTTCTCCAGGGGTCTGGCGTGCTATGCGCAGTTCGGTCTGGGGCCCAGAGTCCCGCGACCCGGGCCCCATCTGGCGTGCCCAGCCCGCGACCCCCGCCCAGAACCCAGCGTCTTACTGGGTCCGGTTTCTCCAGGGGTCTGAAGGAATTTAAATTCATGATGTAGCCTATAAATTAAAGCTTCACTTAGGAAAATAACTCTCTAATATGACCCCCAAACTGGATTAAAATAAACAACAACCGACATCATGTTTATGAGATATTTTTAAAAATGACCCATCAAGCAAATGTAAAATGAAGCTCAAAATTGTATTAGATGAAAATAAATTTAAAAAATAGTGATAGCGACATTAATACCAATACATAACCAAATAAAATATTACATAGGGAATAATTTTATATTGATAACATAAACATCAGTCAAATTATAAATATTCAAAATATTTAAAACAAAGATGATTATGTTAGTAAAATATCACAGGCTGAAAGAATGAGAGAGAAAGATAACTTTTAATATATGAAGAGGCAAAGTAAGTGATCAAGCCATACAGCATTTGGTTTGCCCCAAAGCATTTAGCACCACTTTATACATTTTTATAATCCATTACATTGTGAAATGTACCTTTTCAAGGTTAAATATACAAAAAGTATTTATCTCATATCCGGGCATGGTGGCACATGCTTATAATTCCAGTACTTGGGAGGCTGAGACAGGAGGACTGCAGGTACAGCCAGCCTTAGCTACTTAGTAAGGCCTTCCACAACTTAGTGAGACCCTGTTTCAAATTAAAGATTAAAAAAAATATGGTCGGGGGTGTAGCTCAGGGGTAGAATACCTGGGTTCAATTCCCAGTTCTGCAAAAAAAAATATTTAAATCAGGCTCATTGGATATTAGTATAAAAATATACACATCAGATTGATTCAAAAGTGTACTTAGATAAAAGAACTCATTATGGAGTATTCATTACATTGATTCAAATTAAGGCAGAAATAGCACTTCTAAAAGGTCAGCATCCATGACAGTGCTGCGTGTGGGTCAAAGTCTGTTGTGAAAGCTAAGCTCGTAGGATCTTCCACTTAGACATCCACTGGCTTCATGGGTCATGTATTGCCCGCTCTTACTGGCTGATTTCATCATCTCACCCATTAATGCTGACAAATGCAGAAGTTTTGAAAAAAAAAGTCAAACAAATGGAAATATGAGAATTTGGTTTTCAAACTGATTTCACTTTTTATGCAAGAAGAAGCCTTTTGTCATTGCAGAACCGACACTGATATTTTTTGCAGCCACTTCTTACAGTATCAAAACAGTTACACAATCATCATCTGTGGTCACTTGGCATAAAATGCCTGTGTAGAGCAAAAGGTTGGCATATAGATGGATGCTACTTTTCTTTATAATGAAGGGCAGAAACAACAAGGTTTGCTTCAGCTGGAGAGGTTTCTTCTACTTCTGCCAGGATAGTTAAAGAATAAAATACTGCCAGCAAGAGCACAACTGCAAGACATGGTAAAAGTACTAGGGAGTAGCTTAAAAATGCCCAAAGTGAATTTCTGTCTTGTATTTTGAAGCCAAAGAGGTGGCTGATCAGATTGCATGGCAAAGATGGATCCTTGAGATAGTTGAACTGCTGCATAATAATTTTCAGTGTTTCTAGTTCTCATAGCATGAGATGGGATCTTGCAACATTTGCTCAATCTGGTCTTCAACTCATGGGTACAAATGTGTGTGTTTGTGTGCTTTATGTTAGGATAATTTTCCATAAGCAGTTAACTCCTGCTTATTTATAGCAAAAAAATATATAAACTTTTTAATCTTTTCTTTTTTTTGGAGCTGGGATCAGAACTAATGGGCATTCTACACCCCAGACCACTTTTAATTTATTTATTTTAATAATGCTATTTTATTATATCAAAATGATATTTTATATGTATTCAGTTAAATAAGACATTAAGCTGGGCGTGGTGGCGCATGCTTGTAATACCCTTGCTTAGGAGGCAGAGACAGGAGGATCATGCAGGTTCGAAGCCAGCCTCGCTGGTTTAAGAGATCCTGTCTCCAAATAAAAATATGGAATAGGTCTGGGAGTGTAGCCCGGAGGTAGAAGGGTTTCTAGTAACCCCAGTACCACCAAAAAAAAAATAAAAAGACATTAAATAATTTTAATCTATTTATTTGTATATTTATTCACATATACTTTTTAATATGTAGTCATACATCTTAATGGGATAAAAGATGGTGGAGACATACATGTGCACATCACCCAATTAGCCTTACCCAATTCCCGCCCCATTCCTTCCCCCTCTCTCCTTCCCAGATCTATTTTAACTTTGTTTGAAATCAGAGTTTTGATACGTTGTGGAGAACCTCACTAAGTTGCTGAGGCTGGCTTCAAAACTGCAATACTCCTGTCTCAGTCTCTAAAGCACTCAGATTACAGGCATGCAGCACCAAGCCTAGCCCAGGAATAAACATTTATTTACTTAACCTTAAATCCTTCAGTACTTGCCTAACCTGTCCATGTGTGATTGCATGTAATCATGCTTTCTTTGGAAAACAGTCTGTAACATTAGTCAACTGGGTCTAGGTCTGGATACTCAAGTAAAGATGCTGTTGCTCTGTTCAGAATAAGTCATCAAAAATGTTTATTTGTGCATGTGTTTGACTTCTATTTTTCTATGCATAACAGTAAAACAGTGCACACAGTGGAAAAGACTGGAAAGATAAAGAGCAAGTCAAATACAGTAACCATTAAAAATTGGTAATCATGCTGGGCGTGGTGGTGCACGCTTGTTTTCCCCATGCTTGGGAGGCGGAAACAGGAGGATCATCAGGTAGGTTCAAAGCCAGCCCTGCTGGCTTAAGAGACCTTGTCTCCAAATAAAAATACAAAATAGGTCTGGGAGTGTAGTTCGGAGGTAGAAGGGTTTCCAGGTCCCCCAGTATCACACACACACACACACACACACACACACACACACACACACACACCAATTGGTGATCATGTTTGCTGGAAATGTCTTTCTACTTAAAAAGTGCTCTAAAGTGTCTGGGAAACTTTAATGGCTGAAACATGAGATTGCCACAGACCTAAGAAGTCCTCTGTACTGTTCCCTGTAATCCTATGCTGACCCTTCCTCCAATACTACCCCTCAGGGATTCATGCCATCTGCTGACTTTATAAAGCCATTTATGGTTATTTCAGACAATGTCTTGCAAGTCTCTAAATCAGTAGCAGGTCTGATATGACAAAAATTAGCTCAGTGGAAGTGGTTTCAAATATGATCTCTTATGGTTACGGGCAATGTTTCATTGACCATCAAGGGAAAGAAAAAGTATCATGGCAAAAGTTAATACTTCTTTAAATCCGTATAAATAGTTAAGGGAATTAAAGTGCAAATTATAAAAAAAGAATATGAAGAAAAATATTGGACAATTTTGAATGTAGAGTTTTTGTTTACAATTTACCCATGTGACATTTCTTTTTCCATTTTTTTGAGGGTTTGGGGATGGAACCCAAGGGCATTCAACCTCCAAGCTACACCCCCTGCCCTATTTCCTATTCTTTATTGTGAAACAGGGTCTCACAATGTTACTAAGGGCCTAAGTAGCTGATGCTGTCCACAAGCCATGATCCTCCCGTCTCCGCCCCCTGGAATGCTGGGATTACAAGTGTGCACCACTAAAACCGGCACGTTTCTTTCTTTCCTAATGTCCTAAAATGGTATGCAATAGCTTTTTCCCATTTTGTGTGGTACTGGGGATTAAATGGAGGGGTGTTCTACCTCTGAGCTATATTGCCAGTTCTTTTTGCTTTTTATTTTGAAATAGGGTCCCTTTAAATTCCTGAGGTTTCAACTACATTTTGCTGAGGCTAGACTTGAACTTGTAATCCCAGCTTACTCTTGATTGAAGCAATGGTGATTATAACTTAGGTCTGGAGATCAAGGTATAAGAAATTATGGCATATGTTGTTTTCCAGGCACTGTGTGTGTGTGTGTGTGTGTATATATATATATATATATATACATATATATATATATATATATATATATATATAGAGAGAGAGAGAGAGAGAGAGAGAAAGAGTTAAAGATAGATAGATAGATAGATAGATAGATAGATAGATATAGATATAGATGTATATGTATATATACACATACATATATATGATATATATGTATTATATAGTATATACATTCTCTCTCTTTTAAATGATTAAGTGACTAATTATATAGAAATCTTTATTGACATATTTAAAGTCTACATATATAACTCCTTCCTACAGTAATGATTCTAAAATGCCTCTAAATGCTGAAAAGGGAAAAAAAGTTTTAATTAAGCAGGTGTTTACTGAGGTCCTCTTGCTAAGGTTATCAAGAAAAAATACATCCAAGAGACTCATATGGGAGTCCAAAGCTTCATTGAATGGTGAGTAGCTAATCAAATAACTCCATCACAAAATGGTATATGCAGTAACTGAAACATGTATACAGTTCTTTTGATTAAATGTTTAACTCTAGATATGAGAGTTTAAAATCAAAGGAGGCCTTAGGGGGATAGAGATGTTGACAGGAAAAAAATACTGATTGGTAGAAAGCCATTGTGAAGAAGGAGAGGAGGTTATTAAAGATATCAAATATTGTTTTACTTGCTGATTTATCTTGTGGAGAGCAGCAGAGGATAGTATCCAGGTAGCTGAATGGCAGATCAAAGGCTTATGAACGATGGTGGTCTTTGAATGAAAGATCTGGAAAGTAGCAGGAAGATTTCAGGTGATGAAGTTCCATAATCACACTTGTATCTTGGATAAAGAATTGTGTTGGATCATGAAGAACGAATTGAATCATCCCCAGGATAGATGCAAGGTCACAAGGAGACACTGTTTGTTGCAGTCCATCAGTGAGAAATTTGAGCATTTGGTAGCAGAAAAGAAATAGAGGTAAAGGGAGTAAAATCAGTAGTGAATGGTATTTTATCAAATATGTAATAATGGGGGAAATGTCAGCTTTCAGTGATGGTACTGTGATGAGAAAATATATGAAATGTTAATAAAGAAAAGTGATCAGTTTTGACAGAAAAAATAGACACCTTAATTTTGTACTTGGATTTTAGATGATTCTGGTGAATCCAAGTAGAAATGAACATGAAAACTTGAATAAAAAGCTTAGAGTTTGGAGAAGAGGTTGAATTTTAGAAAGATGCTCTTGACACCAGATTACATTTTCAAAACTGTATCTTTTTGTACATTTATTCAAGTATTTAAAATAAGTCTACTATAACATACAAAGTAATATAGTAAAAAATATACTGGAAAACAGTTAATGAGGGCATATAATTATATGTTAATGATTTTTAATCGTTTGGTACCAATTGAACTTGAAATTTAAATAAGGGAATGTGTACATAGTTATGACAGTACATGTCTATCATTCTCATTCCTAAGAGACTGAGATAGGAGGATCTCAGTTTTGAGGCCAGACTCTGCAATTTAGCAAGATGCTGAGGAACTTAGCAAAATCTTGTATCAAATTTAATGTAAACGATGGCTAAATTTGATTATGTTATAATTCATGTTATTTTAGCTTAAAATTTAATATACTCATGTCTTTTTCTGAAAATTGTATAACATGTAAAAATGATACTATTGTTTCTACTAGTTAATAGATACCCAGAGTAATACTATTAAAGTTTCTGATTTTGGAAAAAAAGAATGAGATTAAATATACAAATTTATGTAATAGATAATTATAAAAATAAAAAGCCAGTATATTTTTGCTAGATTTCATTTTCTGTACGATACAATTCAATACTTACAACATGAATTAAATGAGGGTTAATGTTGATTTATATAAATGGGTTTTAAAATATTCATAACAAAAGAAATACATACATTTGGCGTAAGAGGAATGTTTAATTTAAAAGCTGCATAAGGATTTTTTTCTTTTTTTTTAATTTTTTCAATTGAACACACAGTAGAAAAATGTTTGTCTAAAATTTCCCTACAATAAAAATAAGATCATTATGAATTAAATTTTGAAATGACCATTAAAGTAGTTTATAAAAACTCAGAAATTGTGTGCATGTATGCCTCTACCATCTAGTACCCCATTAAGATGGATAACTACAAGGCACCAATAAAAATTTTAAAAATATTTAATTACAGTATCTCCAACAGAAAGGAGAAACAATATATATTTTTGTTATCTAGATTATGCTTAAAATATACATTTATTTCTTAATGTTTTGTATCATGAAATATATTAACTATTGTTTCATTGATTCACTATGTCAATATAGCACAATTACTCTATGGGGAATTAAAAATTAACTTAGATAAAAATTAGACTTTTCATTTGGAGAAAAAGGTTCGGGGGTATAGAATACCTTTAAAAATTGGAAGAGCCATTATGTGAAAAAGAGTATGTATGTTTTCTCTGTAATGTTTGTGGATACAATTGATATTAAGGAAGCTACTAATTAAATAATAATGAAAGATTTTGTGTCAAAAACATGAAAATGTACCCTTTAACTTCAAAAGTGCCATTTGGGAAACTTTCAAATGATTTTATTTCTCAATTACATTCAAACTCTAGTTTTTGAATGAACTTGATAGCTCTCAAAATATTTCTAAAATGGAAACCTAGTATTTTTTTGCCATCATAAACCTTAGGTTAGTTCAGTAAATTATATGCAAAAGATAGCATGTCAGATAGTAGCAATGTTTATTTATTATTTAATCAAATGTATGGAACTGTTTAGTTTTTCAAATGGCATCTGGTCAAACCCTGAAGATTGTTTTGAAGGAAGTGTTATTTTCCTTTATTTCCTTAGAGAATCTTTCTGCCTAGATGTATTATGTTAAAAATTTCAATTTCTATAAAAAATGAGTGTTTGAATCAATGCAATATTTTCCAACTTGAAATTATTCTAAGGAGAATGCTTGGATGACAAACCCTATTTGGTCAGCTACATAATGAACTTTGATAGCAAAGAGCATTGGAAAGAGACAATATTTGATGCTGCAAAGTCAAATATTTATTTGCCTATGGAGGATATAATAGGAAATTACAAAATTAAGGAAAAGTATTGATTTATAAACACAGCATTGCAAAGACTGTCAAAAGCATTTTATCTCACAAGATATCCCATTAACTATGTAATATGGGAACGAAGGTCTATTTTTTGTTTTATATTAATCTGAGGAACAAAATACTTCTTTATTGGAAAATGGTAGCTTCTAACTTTCTTTTAAATTTTCAAACTTGTTTTTTGTTATTTGACCTTTAAAAACTAAAAGACTAACATTACATTATTGCTCATTTGACTGTTACCCCAAATCAAAAGGAATCTAGATTTATGGTAATTTCCTTGCTTCCTTCATTTCCTCCCTCCCTCATTTCTTCCTTCCTTCCTTCCTTCCCTCCTTTCTTTCTTTCTTTCTTTCTTTTTAATTTTCTTTCTCCTTCCTTCCTTCTTTATCTCCTTCCTTTCTCTTTCTCTCCCTTCCTTTCTTTCTTTTCCTCCCTTTCTTTCTTTCTTTCTTCCTTTCTTCCTTTCTTCCTTTCTTTCTTTCTGCAGTACCAAGGATGAAACCCAGCACATTGTACATCTAAGCTACACCCCCAAGCCCTAAATTTTAATCTTTTTATTTTTGAAACAGGGTCTCACTGGGTTGTGAAGGGCCTCACTAAGTAGCTGAGGCAGTACATGAACCACAATCCTCTGATCTGAGCCTCCCAAATGCTGGGATTACAAGTGTGTAACACCCTGCCTAGCCCTTCCCAGTTCTTTTTTTTTTTTTTTATCTTTTATTTGATACTGGGGATGAAAGCCAGATGTTTCCTAACTCACCCTCATCTCCATCCACAATTAATGTAGTATTTTGAATCTAGGTTTAACTAAGTTTCTGAGGATTTGAGGGTCTAACTAAGCTGCTGAGGCTGGTACAGATCTGAGATTACGCTGTTTAGCCCCCCACATTCTGAGATTATTGGCATGCACCACCGTGCTCGACTAGTTAAAATTTCTGTGGCTACTGTTTAGCTTGCCTTGATCTTGGGGTAATCTATTTCCAACTTAAACAACTTTGGATATCTATCTTAACATTATTTTTAGTTGCCATTATATTGTCTGTCTTTTACAAAAATGTCCTCTATACTCTGTGACAGATACTACAAATATATAGTCAGGTACAATCATAGATCTATAGGAGCTCAAATACTTAAAGGGAGTATATATTTCTATTCAGCAAATATAAAATCACAACTTTTTCATTTGAAGGAAAATAGATGGACCCAAAGAACATCATGTTAAGTGAGATTAGCCAGTCAGAGAAAGTGAAGGGTCATATGTTTTCCCTCAAATGCTAAAGCTAGGGAGTAATTGATATACCAGAGGGGTTTGGGATAATGAAGGAGAAAGCTCAATGGAGCCATAATGGTGGTCCAGGAGAAGGTTGGTGGAGGAGATCAATGGAGGAATTATATTGTTCATATGTGAGAATGCCAATGTCAATCTCAATATCCTGTATAGGGAAGTAGGGTGAGGAGAGGAAGCAGAGAAAGCCCTCTGGTGCTGTGGGCATGTATGTCAACATCACTACTGCCACTGTCCCCCTAGGCAAAATGCAAGCGTGACAAACTCTTGCATTCGGCAAGGCCCAAGGAGGCCACACCCCGAGGGAGGAGGCGTCATCTCTGGCAAAAATATTCCCTGCTCTTAGATTTCTACACTAATAAGAAGCTCCAATGATGTAAAACAGGATCCCAAGAATTAGGACTGTGGAAGAAGTTGATCCATGAAAGATAAATTTTCTAGTAAAATGTCTGAACCCTCAGAATTTCTCTATATTGTTCCAGCTGTAATAAAGGGCAGCCAGAATTCAGGGGCTGCAAAATAACTTTTGGTGCCCCCCCCCCGCCCCCGGCAGGCAGGTCCTTTGACTGCTCCCAACACCTCTCTGCCAGCAGGGGAAGCTGAAAACCCACTTCTTGCCCCATTTCCCAAAGAGATGTAAAACTGTCTCTGGAACCTGGGCCATTTGTTTTTCCTCTTAAGAGATGCTAATAAGCTCTTCTCTGGACTTAAAAAGCCTATCCTTAGTGACTCAGCAGCAGGACAGTAAAAAATTCAAAAGTCTGCCTCAAAATCATGCATTAAAGAACAATTATAGAAATCCAATCACCTGTGTTATAATGCTTTTGCCCTGTCTACTAACTGAAATATAAATATTGCTTTTTAGGGGATGGCAGAGCAGACAGGACCAGACAGATCTGCAAAGCAGCCCATGGATTTTGATAAAGGAGGGCCTGGACTAAGCCCTAGAGACAAAAAGACTCTGGAAGAATCAAAGAAGATCCTAGAAGACTGAATTTCCCCAAAACAGACTTTGGGTGTGACACCCCCCCCTTTACAGACACCTGCCTGTCTGGGATGCCTTTCAGGACTCTGGACCTTGCCCCCTAGGGCTCATCTGTGAGGCCAGAAACCTGATTCCAATGACAAAGTCAAAGGGGGCTGATTTCAATCACCTAGTCCCAGACGAATCTTAAACTGTGACACCATGCATCTTCTTTTATCCTATTTATCTTGTTTACACTTAATGCCTTACTATTGTCCTTTGGTGCTTACACGGGGTATAGGGTATAAATACTGGTGATGGAAATTAAAACATTGTCAATTGCACAGAAGGCAGTTGTCCATGTCAATTATTTCAGATTTTTTCCCTGGAGAGGAATCTCCACTTTTAGCACCATGAACAGGAACTTAAAGGAGTTTATTTCATAAAAAGGGAAAAAATCTCTGCAGATAAGTGGCTGCAGAACTACAACCGAAGCCCTTGTCCATCTTTCTGAAGCTCTCGGTCCCAAATGGACTCAGTGCCAGATTTATTGCCCCCAGGACTGAGCAAGTTCGTTGGAGCACACTACAATCTACTTTACAATGTGAGGCAATAATGAACCAATAAAAGTATAAAAGTAAAAGAAAAAGAAAAAATAAATGTAAACGTCCTATAAAGCTGTGATAAGCCATGAAACACAAAAGAGGCAGGCACATTTGCAGAAATACTGTAAGATTTTGATTTATTCATATGCTGTTCTTTCTTAAAAAATAAATAATACTCAGCAATGGACAAATTACTTAAAGTAATTATCTACAACCAGAGTAATATTTTAATATAAAGAGCAGGATGCTTAACCTTTAGCCCTAAATTTTCTGCCAGCTATCTCTTTGACTTGGAGCCATTCATTAAATGTCATAGGACCTTCATTTCCTCATCTTAAAAGCAATTGAGTTTTCTACAATCTTTATAAACTTTAACTTTTATGATATAATTTCATTATTTGATTAAAAGGTACATTTTTCAGGAATAATTGAAGTTATTGCTGCAGTTCTACGGAGATATAATAATAGGAAAGAATATGTTATTTTTGAGAGAAAATATTTTATTTAAAACAATAATATCATCCAGGAATGGTGGCATAAGTCTGTAATCCCAGTACTTGGGAGGCTGAAACAGGAGTATCCAGGTTTGAGGTCAACCTCAGCAAATTAAAATTTAAAAAAAAAAAAAAAAAAGCTTAGGAGTGTAGCTTGGAAGCAGAATGTCCCTGAGTTAAATTCCCAATACCAGAAAACCACAGAAAAACACAAATAAATAAATAAATACCATTATCGCTCTTGTAATAAATTATTTCTAGCTATTTAGGACTAACTAAAAGTAACAGATGAAATTCTTAAAAAGGACCATATGTTCAAATACTTTGAGAATCAAAGCAAAGACCAATAGGAGATTGATCATGCCGCTGAACTGATATCAAACTTTTCTCTCCGTACATTTATTTTAAGCTAAGAAAACCAAATTAGAGTATTGTCCTTGAACAACAGAGATCAAGTTCAAAATAAGTTGGGACACATTTAAAAATCATCCTTGTCTTTAGTAAGACCATGTTATCAGTAGGACACAATATCAATATTAAGATTTATAGAAATTTTCAATGATTTGAAATGTGTAAAGCTAATGAAGCATGATTTGTTACAACTGACATAATAAAGTTTAATACATCTACATCACCATAGTAAGACTAAGGTCGACCCTGCTGCTCAGCACTGAGCAAGTTCCTTTAAATATTTGATACTTATTTAAGCATTTTTTTTTACTTTAACACTTGTTTTTAGAATAATATTGCTCATCTTGTTCTTGGCCTTGGTGATGTAGCGGTGGTCAAGATTCAAAGGATAAAAAGGAAAAGATAGAACAAGATACAAAGGATCTACACCCTTACATAAGAAAGTACATTCTATTTTGAAAAGATTAAACAAGTAATTATTTAAGTTAAAACTATGATAAATGGAATAGTGAGGACAAAGTTTGTATTAGTATACCTGGAGTCTGAAAGGGCAGGAGAAAGCTCCTTGAGGAGACATTCTTTGAACAAAAATGAAAAGACCTTTGTTCAGACAATCACAACATTCGACCAACTAAATCTAAATAAAAACAAACATAAACTATAAGTAGTTCAACTAGAGTGTCACAAAGCACTCTTATCAGTAAAGTCAATGACTTAACCATACCTACCATTTTGAGATTGTTAAATCTAGATTAGCAAAATAACATAAAAAGTCCAACCTAACTGAGGAGGGTGGATGGGGAAAGAAGGAAATTCCATATTGTACAAGATGTACATTTATAAACACATTAAAATCAATCACTAAGCCAAACATGACAGAGAGGGAGGGGGAGGGAATGGGGTGAGAACTGGGGAAGGGCTAAATAAATGTATGCATGTATGTGCCCACCATCTTTACCCCATTAAGATGTATGACCATAAAATGACTTTATGGGGTCATTGGTGCAGCTGGGTACACCAATAAAAATATCTCATAAAGAGGCCAGGCAGAGACAGGAGGATCACAGGTTTGAAATATACTTTAGCAGCTTACCTAGGCTCTCATCAACTTTGAAAGAGTCTATTTCCAAAAATAATATAGGGTTGGGAGTGTAGTTTGAAGGTAGAATGCCCCTGGGTTCAATCTCAGCTACACACACACACACACACACACACACACACACACACACCAAAAAAATCCACATCTTATGGGTATCACATTGCATCTTGACTTACCCCACCCAAAGAAAATTAAGTCAAAATCTAGATCGTTCGGGTTTTGCTTGTTATTGTATGTTCATTGTTAAAACTAAATAATTATTTTGTTACAACACTGAAATAATTACTATCAATATATCACACATCTGATGCAAAGAAAATATTCTTACACATGAGCGAAAAATGGAAAACATCTTGATGAATCTTGCCAGTAATGAGTAAAGCTACTGAATGCGTTTTTCTTTCTCAGTTCAGTATTCTGGTACTTAATCTGCCATTCAGCTGCTATTGTTCCCAAACAGCCTTTGTTCTGAAGGATTAACATTTATGCTGGGTCAAGAATAATCCTGACTTGAATAAAAAACGACATCATTACCAACTCTAATGAATCCAGGGTGTATTTATGTACAAGAGTCACAAGCATATTTTGTAGTGGTTTGACAATAATAACCCAAGGTACCATACATATGCTTGCAATTTTTGTCCCAGTCAAGCTGGCATTGATCGTGGATCATTTGGTATTTAGATTAGAGAGCCAATTATGAAAATATAAGCCGGGTATGAAAAGAGTCACACATAGGATATGTAACACAGATGGTCAAAGTGATCTTCAGTGTATGTAACTGCTAACTGTGCTTTCTGTCATTTTTAGAAAATATTTATGAAACATCTTCTTAAAAATGGTTTGAACATATGAAAAAGCATGGCAAGATAGGGCCAAAATCAAATCGTGGATAAAGATTGTCTTTTTGATTCAATATACTTCCTGATGGAATTTTCAACAGAGCTGTCGATTCTACCACTTTATAGATTTCTCTCTTTCTACCTTCTTCAAAGATCAGATAGATTTTGATATTGTTCTTAAATGTAAAATATGATCTCAATCGCTTTACTCTTAATGTTCCTAACTTAATGTTTTAGGTTAACTCCTAATGTTTTTAAGTGAATGTTTTAAGTAAAGATAATGTTTTGTTGTTGTTGCTTTTTTTTTGGTGGTACTAGGGGTAGAACCCAGAGGCTTTCGCCTCTGGATTATACTCCCAGACCTATTTTCTATTTTATTTGCTTTACTTGGAAACAGGGTCTCACTAAGTTTCTGAGATCCTTACTAAGTAGCTGAGGCTGGCTTTGAACCTGTGCGATTCTCCTGTCTCAGCCTCCCAAACGTAGGGATTACAAGTATAGGCCACCAAGCCTGGCTCAAGATAATGTATTTTTTGAAAAAAAAAATCTCATTTTCACTGCTCTCCATGTTTCAACAGATAGTTTTGATCACAGAATATAAACTTTAACAATCAATTGGAGGAAATAATTTGTGATCCCTCTCATGTTTAGTAAATAATTCTGTGATGTTGATTTTGATAAATGCATGTTAAAGATTTTCTTTCTTGGCACCTCTTTTATTTGAAATTCAAGGATTATAAGCAAAAGCATGACATTAGTACAAATAAAAAAATAAAGTAGACTCAGTAAATATATTTTGTCACCTATATATATATTTATTATATTCAGCATATTTCTTTTTGGGGGAAATTAGCAAAGAAAAATTTAGTTCATATACTAAAGGCACTAGTGAAAGTGCTCTGGGAAAACAAACATGTCTCTCTCTAGTCTGTTAGAGGCTTAATGTCATTTGCATACTACTGCCATTTCAAATTCTCGCCAATGTAGACACAAGACACATCTCAATTTTATTATTATTATATTGTCCAATAAGATACTTTCAAGCTATTCATGGGAAGAAAAACATCATCCTATAAAACTCTGGTTTATAATCACTGCCATTATTGACCACTTAGGGGAAGATACTTTAACTGCAGAGTTATTATTTTATATATTGCATTTCTACATAATCTTTGGTTGTCTTCCAGAGCGCAGCTAAGTGCACATGTTGAAATGTGAGTCTAATGATATTGCAAAGATTTTATTTGATCAATTTTTTATTTACATTCCATTCCTGGGAGTGTTTTGAAGTGTTTAGAAGTCAATTATTTTGAAATATGTGCATGGACATTCTTTAAATATCACACTGAGAAACCTGTAAAATATCACCTATCTAAATGTTATTTACAGAAGGTGGTAAAGATCAAGTGGAAGATATAATCATTGTTGAAAGGATGTTGAGACATAGAGTGTACTCTACTCATAGTAAACTTATACCTTAAATTTCTTTATCACCTAAGATTTTTATTTCTGTTTTTTTCTAATAAGCCATGAATATTTTATGTAAATTGATATCTTATGCCATCATAATCCCATAATCATTGCTAAGATAGCTTTTGTAACAACTTATTAGAATTTGGAGGAAGGTCAAAAAGGACAAACATTAGGTGTGTCAAATAGTAAATATTCTCATAAAGCCAGATAAAAAAGTGTTTGCTCCCTATGGGTTGGAGAGGCATACAAAGAAAATGTGTATCTAGTCCATAATTTTTCCAAAGTTAGAACCTATTTTTGAGTATCTCATTCTTGAGCATATGACTCATCCAATAAGGTCTCTTCAGTTAGCTAAAATAACACATAATTATATTCCAATTTAAACATCCATCCATAGTTTAAATTAAGTATTCTATGTATATGTTATGAATAAGAAGAAATTGAAGGATGCATTTGGAAATAGCTTTATTACCTATATTTATTCACCCAATCAACAATTATATCATGAGTCTTCATTGTGTTTTGGGAAAGTGTTTGGCTTTGAAGATCCAGAGAGCTTAGTATTTGTTGCAGAGGTCAGACCTGGACTTACTTCCTGTTGTAGGGTCACAGATGCCCTTGGGTAACATTATTATCCTGTATTTTGTCTCCAGTGTTTCAGATTAATAGACATGTAATATTAAGTTAATGTCTGTGTCCTCCTTAAATTTGTATGTTAAAATCCTAAACTTCCTTGTGATTATATTAGCAAGCATGGCCTTTGGGAGTTGATGATCCTCGATTCTCATGAGCATAAGGACACTGTGTCCTTATGAAAAGAAACAGTTCTCTCTCTCTCCCTCCCTCCGTCTCTCTCTCTCTCCTCTTCTCTCCTCTCCTCTCCTCTCCTCTCCTCTCCTCTCCTCTCCTCTCCTCTCCTCTTCTCCATCTCTCTCTCTCTCTCTTTCCCTCTCTCCCTTGCTCTCCTTGATAAGTTATGCAAGAGTGCAGAAAGAAAGCAACCACCTGAAAATCAGAGAAAGCCCTAGGAGACACTGGATCTTCTGATAACTTGATCATGGAATTCCCACCCTACAGAGATGTAAGACCATCCTAGGGTAATTTTTTATAAGCTGAAATATACTAAAGCCACCTTTTATCTCAGAAGAAGAAAGTATTATTTGGGGGGAAGAATATGCAACAGAAGGATTGGAGACAAGGTATGTTGAAAGCTTCTTCTAAAATAGAAAGGACCTAGCTGGGTATTGCTGCTCACCTATAATTCCAGTAATTGGTAAAGTTTGAGACCAGCAAGGGTAACTTATTGAGACTGTGTCTTTTTTCTTTTTTTCTTTTTTTTTTTTTCCTTTGGTAGTACTGGGGTTCCTGGAAGCCCTTCTACCTCCGGGCTACACTCCCAAACCTATTTTTACATTTTTATTTGGAAACAGGGTCTCCTAAGCCAGCGCACACGCGGCTGGCTTCGAATCTGCGCGATCCTCCTGACTCTGCCTCCCAAGCGCGGGGATTACAAGCGTGTGCCACCACGACCGGCGAGACTGTGTCTTAAAATGAAAATAAAAAGGAGTGGGGAATGCAGCTCAGTGGTAGAGTTCCCCTCGTTTCAGTTACCAGTACCACAAAAATAAATAAAATAGGAAGTACTGGTTAGGTTACCATGAGACTCAAAGACCTCTCTGTTATGTGATTAACTTAATGGCCCATATTTTACTGATTTTAGTCTCCACTTACCTAGTTCTCACACATTTTCATTTCAGAAATACCCAGTTAGTGTCTATAGACCCTAAGAAATGCTATTTGTCCACTTACTATGAGATACTTAATAGTTTTGCCTCTCCCTCACACCACAGAACCTTGCTGTCAGATGTTGACTAGTGATGATGGTTTCAGAATCTCAGGCTGTCCAGCTGTCAGGACAGATGATCCACATGCTGCCAGGCTGTGTCGTTATTGCTATTACCGCTCTCTTGTTTGCATTCCCCTGGGTTCTCAATTCGCCAAAAACTCTCGTCTTTTCTTAATATTAAAAAACAATTTCTAAAGCATATATGTTCATCTTGGGACATTTATAGAGATTTTAGTTAGATATCTATTCCATTTTTACTATTTACAACCATAGGACTCAGGCAGTTGTGGGTGAGAGGACTGTTCATACAAATTTGAAAAGCAAAAGACTCTGTTTCTCATAGTTGCTTTACTCTTAAAATATTATTCATTCTGCTATAAAGCATGTTCTTTATACTTTTATTGGTGCATTATAGTCCCATACCATAATGCAATTCATAGTGATAGTGACATACATGCATTATCTGACTTCCTCCCACTCTTCCTCCTTCCCGACTAGGATACCAAGAATGGCATTGATGTTCTCTTGCATATCTGCATAATGTCAGTGAAAGAGTTCCCTTCATTAATTTTTCCTCTCCCACCTGACTTTCCCCTAAACCACCTCCCTTTCTCCACTGGAGTCTCTCCTTCATTATCTAAAGTTCTTTTTGTATCATGATTATTTTTTAATTTCTGAGAATGAGAAAAATCATAGAATGCTTCCCTTTCTGTGACTGGCTAATCTCTCTTAACATACTGTACTCCAGGTCCATCCATTTTATTTTTCTGAAAATGACATAATTTTGTTCTTAATTGATGAGTAGAATCCAACTGTGTGTAAATCTCATAATTTTGTAATCTATTCAGTGTTGATGGATATTTTTTAATGTAAGTCACCTCATAGGTGCTTGGACAAAGGGCTAATAAACTTAATTTCAAGTAATTCAATAGCAATCAAGTTGCATTATTCTTGGTTTTGTCCTGAGGATATTGTCTTGAAGTAGTCAAGGAAAATACTTCTCACATTAAAGAGGAAATATTTGCAATAAATGAAGATCTTAATAAAAAATCTAGGGAACCTATTGTTTCTCGGCCTTTTGGCTAAGATCAAGTGTAGTATCTGTTCTTATCAGTTTAATATTTGATACATTCTCTATCTGAGGACAATATATTAAATGGATTTTTGTGCCTAGGAGTTGGAATAGGAGCTTGCTCCGTCCACTCCACACATCGACCTGGTATTGCAGTACCTCCAGAAACGGTGCACCCCCTTTGGGGGAAATTAAAAAAACAATCTAGGGAATCTGAGAAACTTACTGAGATGCTGTTTAACAATCCAAGTAATGACTAATAACTAATATGTAAATAACAATAAGTAGTAAGTATCTTCAAAAATTTTATGCTATGTTAACTTATATATGAAAATATTGATTGTAGATAAAAAAGCTAAAAAAATATTGTTTCTCTTATATCTGATGAAATGTCAAACAAGGAAGAAAGCCTATTGAAACAGTAATCAACCTACTGATTAATAAATGGTGAGTGTAAGCATGTAAGCTAATGTGAAAACCACATCAAAGTGGAAAATCAGCTGTAGAAC